>NW_028318936.1:0-327528 GCF_062004578.1 Staurois parvus
AGAAAGAAGAATGAAGAAGAATGAAAAGAAGAATGAGAAGAATGAAAAGAAGAAAAGAAGAAGAAGAATGAAAAGAAGAATGAGAAGAAGAATGAAAAGAAGAATGAGAAGAATGAAAAGAAGAATGAGAAGAATGAAAAAGAAGAAGAAGAATGAAGAAGAATGAAAAGAAGAATGAAAAGAAGAAGAAGAAGAGAAGAATGAAAAGAAGAATGAGAAGAATGAAAAGAAGAAGAATGAAAAGAAGAAGAAGAAGAAGAATGAAAAGAAGAAGAAGAATGAAAAGAAGAATGAGAAGAAGAATGAAAAGAAGATGAGAATGAAAAGAAGAAGGAAAAGAAGAAGAAGAATGAAAGAAGAAGAGAAGAAGAATGAAAGAAGAATGAGAAGAAGAATGAGAAGAATGAAAAGAAGAATGAGAAGAAAGAATGAAAGAGAAAGAATGAAAGGTTCTTCTTTTCATTCTTCTTCTTCTTCTTTTCATTCTTCTTTTCATTCTTCTTCTTCTTCTTTTCATTCTTCTCTTCTTTTCATTCTTCTTTTCATTCTTCTTCTTCTTCTTTTCATTCTTCTTCTTCTTTTCATTCTTCTTTTCATTCTTCTTCTTCTTCTTTTCATTCTTCTCCATTCTTCTTTTCATTCTTCTTCTTCTTCTTTCATTCTTCTTTTCTTCTTTTCATTCTTTCTTTTCATTCTTCTCATTCTTCTTTTCATTCTTCTTTTCATTCTTCTTCTTCTTTCATTCTTCTTCTTCTTTTCATTCTTCTTTTCATTCTTCTCATTCTTCTTTTCATTCTTTTCATTCTTCTTCCATTCTTCTTTTCATTCTTCTTCTTTCATTCTTCTCATTCTTCTTTTCTTCATGAAAAGAAGAATGAGAAGAAGAATGAAAAGAAGAAGAAGAATGAAAAGAAGAATGAGAAGAAGAATGAAAAGAAGAATGAGAAGAATGAAAAGAAGAATGAAAAGAAGAATGAAAAGAAGAATGAGAAGAAGAATGAAAAGAAGAATGAGAAGAAGAATGAGAAGAATGAAAAGAAGAAGGAAGAAGAATGAAAAGAAGAAGAAGAATGAAAAGAAGAATGAAAGAAGAAAGAATCTTTTCATTCTTCTCATTCTTCTTTTCATTCTTCTTTTCATTCTTCTTTTCATTCTTCTTCTCATTCTTCTTTTCATTCTTCTTCTTCTTCTTTTCATTCTTCTCATTCTTCTTTTCTTCTTCATGAAAAGAAGAATGAGAAGAAGAATGAAAAGAAGAATGAAAAGAAGAAGAAGAATGAAAAGAAGAATGAGAAGAAGAATGAAAAGAAGAATGAGAAGAATGAAAGAAGAATGAAAAGAAGAAGAAGAATGAAAAGAAGAATGAGAAGAAGAATGAAAAGAAGAATGAGAAGAAGAATGAGAAGAATGAAAGAAGAATGAGAAGAATGAAAAGAAGAATGAAAAGAAGAAGAAGAATGAAACGAAGAATGAAAAGAAGAATGAAAGAAGAATGAGAAGAATTAAAAGAAGAATGAGAAGAATGAAAAGAAGAATGAAAAAGAAGAATGAAAAGAAGAATGAAAAGAAGAAGAGAAGAATGAAAAGAAGAAGAAGAATGAAAAGAAGAATGAGAAGAAGAATGAAAAGAAGAATGAGAAGAAGAATGAGAAGAATGAAAAGAAGAATGAGAAGAATGAAAGAAGAATGAAAAGAAGAAGAAGAAGAATGAAAAGAAGAAGAAGAATCTTTTCATTCTTCTCATTCTTCTTTTCATTCTTCTTCTTTTCATTCTTCTTCTTCTTTTCATTCTTCTTTTCATTCTTCTTCTTCTTCTTTTCATTCTTCTTCTTCTTTTCATTCTTCTTTTCATTCTTCTTCTTCTTTTCATTCTTCTCATTCTTCTTTTCATTCTTCTTCTTCTTTTCATTCTTCTTCTTTTTCATTCTTCTTTTCATTCTTCTTCTTCTTCTTTTCATTCTTCTTCTTCTTCTTTTCATTCTTCTTTTCATTCTTCTTCTTCTTTTCATTCTTCTTTTCATTCTTCTTCTTCTTCTTTTCATTCTTCTCATTCTTCTTTTCATTCTTCTTTTCATTCTTCTTTTCATTCTTCTTCTCATTCTTCTTTTCATTCTTCTTCTTCTTCTTCTTTTCATTCTTCTTTTCTTCTTTTATGAAAAGAAGAATGAGAAGAAGAATGAAAAGAAGAATGAAAATAAGAAGAAGAATGAAAAGAAAGAATGAGAAGAAGAATGAAAAGAAGAATGAGAAGAATGAAAAGAAGAAGAAGAATGAAAAGAAGAATGAGAAGAATGAAAAGAAGAATGAGAAGAAGAATGAGAAGAATGAAAAGAAGAATGAGAAGAATGAAAAGAAGAATGAAAAGAAGAAGAAGAAGAATGAAACGAAGAATGAAAAGAAGAATGAAAAGAATGAGAAGAATGAGAAGAATAAAAGAAGAATGAGAAGAATGAAAAGAAGAAGAATGAAAAGAAGAAGAATGAAAAGAAGAATGAAAAGAAGAAGAAGAATGAAAAGAAGAATGAGAAGAAGAATGAAAAAGAATGAAAAGAAGAATGAGAAGAATGAAAAGAAGAATGAAAAGAAGAAGAAGAATGAAAAGAAGAATGAGAAGAAGAATGAAAAGAAGAATGAGAAGAAGAATGAGAAGAATGAAAAGAAGAATGAGAAGAATGAAAAGAAGAATGAAAAGAAGAAGAAGAAGAATGAAAAGAAGAAGAAGAATCTTTTCATTCTTCTTCATTCTTCTTTTCATTCTTCTTTTCATTCTTCTTCTTCTTCTTTTCATTCTTCTTCTTCTTTTCATTCTTCTTTTCATTCTTCTTCTCTTCTTCTTTTCATTCTTCTTCTTCTTTTCATTCTTCTTTTCATTCTTCTTCATTCTTCTTTTCATTCTTCTTCTCATTCTTCTTTTCATTCTTCTTCTTCTTCTTTCATTCTTCTTTTCATTCTTCTTCTTCTTCTTTTCATTCTTCTTCTTCTTCTTTTCATTCTTCTTTTCATTCTTCTCATTCTTCTTTTCATTCTTCTCATTCTTCTTCTCATTCTTCTTTTCATTCTTCTTCTCATTCTTCTTTTCATTCTTCTTCTTCTTTTCATTCTTCTTTTCATTCTTCTCATTCTTCTTTTCATTCTTCTTCTCATTCTTCTTTTCATTCTTCTTCTTCTTTTCATTCTTCTTCTCATTCTTTCATTCTTCTTTTCATGAAGAAGAAAAGAAGAATGAGAAGAATGAAAAGAAGAATGAAAAGAAGAAGAAGAAGAATGAAAAGAAGAAGAAGAATGAAAAGAAGAAGAAGAAGAATGAAAAGAAGAATATAAAAGAAGAAGAAGAATGAAAAGAAGAAGAATGAAAAGAAGAATGAAAAGAAGAATGAAAAGATTCTTCTTCTTCTTCTTTTCATTCTTCTTTTCATTCTTCTTTTCATTTCTTCTTCTTCTTCTTTTCATTCTTCTTTTCATTCTTCTCATTCTTCTTCTCATTCTTCTTTTCATTCTTCTTCTCATTCTTCTTTTCATTCTTCTTCTTTTCATTCTTCTTTTCATTCTTCTCATTCTTCTTTTCATTCTTCTTCTCATTCTTCTTTTCATTCTTCTTCTTCTTTTCATGAAGAAGAAAAGAAGAATGAGAAGAATGAAAAGAAGAATGAAAAGAAGAAGAATGAAAAGAAGAATGAGAAGAATGAAAAGAAGAATGAAAAGAAGAAGAAGAGGAAGAATGAAAAGAAGAAGAAGAATGAAAAGAAGAAGAAGAAGAATGAAAAGAAGAATGAAAAGAAGAAGAAGAAGAATGAAAAGAAGAAGAAGAATGAAAAGAAGAATGAGAAGAATGAAAAGAAGAAGAATGAAAAGAAGAATGAAAAGAAGAAGAAGAATGAAAAGAAGAAGAAGAAGAATGAAAAGAAGAATGAAAAGAAGAAGAAGAAGAATGAAAAGAAGAAGAAGAATGAAAAGAAGAATGAGAAGAATGAAAAGAAGAAGAAGAAGAATGAAAAGAAGAATGAAAAGAAGAAGAAGAATGAAAAGAAGAAGAAGAAGAATGAAAAGAAGAATGAAAAGAAGAAGAAGAATGAAAAGAAGAATGAAAAGAAGAATGAGAAGAATGAAAAGATTCTTCTTCTTCTTTTCATTCTTCTTCTTCTTCTTCTTTTCATTCTTCTTTTCATTCTTCTTTTCATTCTTCTCATTCTTCTTCTCATTCTTCTTTTCATTCTTCTTCTCATTCTTCATCTTCTTTTCATTCTTCTTTTCATTCTTCTCATTCTTCTTTTCATTCTTCTTCTCATTCTTCTTTAATTATTCTTCTTCTTTTCATTCTTCTTTTCATTCTTCTTCTTCTTTTCATTCTTCTTCTTCTTCTTTTCATTCTTCTCATTCTTCTTTTCATTCTTCTCATTCTTCTTTTCATTCTTCTTCTCATTCTTCTTTTCATTCTTCTTCTTCTTTTCATTCTTCTTTTCATTCTTCTTCTCATTCTTCTTTTCGTGAAGAAGAAAAGAAGAATGAGAAGAATGAAAAGAAGAATGAAAAGAAGAAGAATGAAAAGAAGAATGAGAAGAAGAATGAAAAGAAGAATGAAAAGAAGAATGAGAAGAATGAAAAGAAGAATGAAAAGAAGAAGAAGAAGAATGAAAAGAAGAAGAAGAATGAAAAGAAGAATGAAAAGAAGAATGAAAAGAAGAAGAAGAATGAAAAGAAGAATGAAAAGAAGAAGAAGAATGAAAAGAAGAAGAAGAATGAAAAGAAGAAGAAGAATGAAAAAAAGAATGAGAAGAATGAAAAGAAGAAGAAGAAGAATGAAAAGAAGAATGAAAAGAAGAAGAAGAATGAAAAGAAGAAGAAGAAGAATGAAAAGAAGAATGAAAAGAAGAAGAAGAATGAAAAGATTCTTCTTCTTCTTCTTCTTTTCATTCTTCTTTTCATTCTTCTTCTTCTTTTCATTCTTCTTCTTCTTCTTTTCATTCTTCTTTTCATTCTTCTCATTCTTCTTTTCATTCTTCTCATTCTTCTTCTCATTCTTCTTTTCATTCTTCTTCTCATTCTTCTTTTCATTCTTCTTCTTCTTTTCATTCTTCTTTTCATTCTTCTCATTCTTCTTTTCATTCTTCTTCTCATTCTTCTTTTCATTCTTCTTTTCATTCTTCTTCTTTTCATTCTTCTTCTTCTTTTCATTCTTCTTTTCATTCTTCTCATTCTTCTTCTCATTCTTCTTTTAATTCTTCTTCTCATTCTTCTTTTCATTCTTCTTCTTCTTTTCATTCTTCTTTTCATTCTTCTCATTCTTCTTTTCTTTCTTCTTTTCATTCTTCTTCTCATTCTTCTTTTCATGAAGAAGAAAAGAAGAATGAGAAGAATGAAAAGAAGAATGAAAAGAAGAAGAATGAAAAGAAGAATGAGAAGAAGAATGAAAAGAAGAATGAAAAGAAGAATGAGAAGAATGAAAAGAAGAATTGAAAAGAAGAAGTATTCCAGTACAGCAAAAAGTGTATCTGCAGAGAGCTCCGCTATTTCTGACAGTTCTCTGACAGTTCCTTCACATTTACAGCGGTTGAAACATTGTATCTATTTCCGAATAAAAACATCTGTATCCTAAATGGAAACAAATAGATACAATGTTTCAACCGCTTTACATGTGAAGGAACTGTCAGAGAACTGTCAGAAATAGCGGAGCTCTCTGCAGGGACACTTTTGCCGGCTGATCGGGAAAAATCCGATTCGCGCACCCGAAGTATGCTAATATTCGGATTCGCCGCGAATCGAATTTTTCCTGAAATTCGAAACGAATTCCACTTCGCCTGGTTCGATTCGCTCATCTCTAATGTTAATATGTCTTTTTTATATGTTAAAAAAAACTGTAGAATATATTTTAAAAATATATATATTTCAAAATATACATTTTTTAAATATATTCTTCAGAATTTTTTTTGGAAGAAAAATATATTTGAAATATAATTTCAAAATATTCTTCCCAAATACATTGACATATATTTGAAATGCTACAATTTTGGCCATATTCAATATATTTCAATAAATATATAAATATATATACATATATATATATATATATATATACACTGTATGTTGAAATGTGATTTTTATATATTTCAAAATATATGAAAAATATTTTTAAAAATATATTGTTTAAAAATATATTCTTCAGATTTTTTTTTTAACATATAAGAAAGTAATTTTAACATATTTTTACATATATTTGTAAATGCATTCCAAAGATGTAGATTTGTATTTTTAAAGAAACAATTGAGTACTGATGCGATACTTTTTTTATTTGCACTAACATACAATTGTGAGGACAAGCTTTCGGGGTATGTCCCCTTCTTCAAGGTCCAAGCAGTAGTATTATTACAAAGTTTTAGCAGAATGTTAGAGATGTGGGGGATGAGAAAAAAAAAAAAAGCAGAAAGAAACTCAAGCCTAGCTTTTGCTTTGGTCTGTCTTATCTCTAGACTAACCCTAAGCTTGTGTTTCTTTCTGCTTTTTTTTTTTTTTTTTTTTTCATCCCCCACATCTCTAACATTCTGCCAAAACTTTGTAATAATAGTACTGCTTGGACCTTGAAGAAAGGGACATACCCCGAAAGCTTGTCCTCACAATTGTATGTTAGAGCAAATAAAAAAAGTATCACGTCAGTACTCAATTGTTTCTGTCTCAAATGCACTAATACGGCTACAATCACCTCAAGCAAAATGGAAGATATTTTTAAAGACATACAATATATTTAAAATTTATTTTTAAAAATATTTTTCAGATTTTTTGTAGTAAAAACTCATTTCAACATGCAGTATATATCTATATATTGATAGATAGATAGATAGATAGATAGATAGATAGATAGATAGATAGATAGATAGATATAGATAGATAGATAGATTTTTTTTTTAATATGGCCAAAATTGTAGCATTTCAAATATACTGTATGGCAATATGTTTGGGAAGAATATTTTTAAAATATTTTTCTTCCATATGGGGAATGCTAGCTTTCTACTGTACTCTTTCCTACTAGGATATTTAGGAATTAGAGTTTGTTAAAAAAAATGTCATCAAAAGTGTCATCAAAAGCAAAACAACTCCCATTCAACATGCAAAAATAAAACTTTTCCTGATCTGCATCATAATGTTTTTAATAGCCTTACAGTTAAGATTGTGAAATATATACGATAGCTGGTTTAATTCTAGACTAGCCAAGTTTAGCGGTTTCAAATTGAATCAATTTGAATTGTCACATTCATTGTGCAATATAAACCATTGTGAGAAAAATAATATGAGGAACTTTGCCATCATGTAGAATCAAAATGAAACAGAGGAGTCATTTCAAGTTTACCTGAAATCTGAAGACAGAGGATTCTTTCCTTTTAAATAATTATAATAGGATTAATAATATAATAAAGATATTCCAGTGTATACTTACTGGGGAGGTCAGTTGGTGCTGAGAATGCAGTCAGATGGAAGACTTCACTGGAGGTCCACCCTATGAAGAACAGGGTTGGATTATATACTAAAAGAGAAACCAGTCGAGAACACAGAAGTTTTCGTTAAAGTCTACAATAAAAGTCACATCTTCCTCAGGAACACATAACTGATATCACATGTATTTAGTAAAATATTTACCTCCTAGCCTCAAGGGGACAAATATATTACATTGCTGAAAGTATTGGTCGGCCTGCCTTTCCACGCACATGAACTTTAATGGTCTCCCAGTCTTGGTCCATAGGGTTCAATATTGAGTTGGCCCCGCCCTTTGCAGCTATAACAGCTTCAACTCTTCTGGGAAGGCCGTCCACAAGGTTTAGGAGGGTGTCTATTATTATTATTATTATTATCATACAGTATTTATAAAGCGCCAATAGTTCGCTCAGCGCTGTACATTACAAAGGGGGACAGAACATGTGACAGAACAATACCAATACAATGCAAAACATGAGGGGATCAAGGGCCCTGCTCTTTCGAGCTTACAATCTAGGAGGGAGGGGGTGGCGGCACAGGAGGAGATAGCTGTGGGGGATGGAGTGGTAGGAAGAGTGGAGGAGGTCGGCAAGTTAGCAGGGGGTGGGGTAGGCTTCCCTGAAGAGATGGGTTTTCAGGGTGCGCCTAAAGGAAAGGAGAGTAGGTGATAATCTGATGGGTTGGGGCAGGGAGTTCCAGAGGATGGGTGACACCCTGGAGAAGTCCTGGAGGCGGGCATGGGAGGAGGAGACCAGGGAACTAGAGAGAAGGAGGTCTTGTGAGGAGCGGAGTGTGCGTGCTGGGCGGTACTTGGATATTAGGTCAGAGATGTAGTACGGGGCAGTATGGTGGACAGCTTTGTACGTCAGCGTTAGGATTTTGAATTTGATCCGTTGCGCAATCGGAAGCCAGTGGAGGGATTGGCAGAGGGGGGTGGCGGAGACAGAGCGGTTGGAAAGGTGAATGAGTCTGGCAGCCGTATTCAGGATCGACTGAAGCGGGTATAGCCAGCGGCGAGGCAGGCCAGTGAGGAGGGAGTTGCAGTAGTCGAGTCGTGATATGATGAGGGAGTGGATGAGCTGTTTAGTGGTTTCTGGGGTTAGGAACGTGCAGATTTTGGCAATGTTGCGGAGGTGGAGTCTGCACGAGTTTGTTAAAGATTGGACTTGGGGCTGGAAGGATAGGTTGGAGTCCAGAATGACACCCAGTACTCTGGCCTGCAGGGCGGGTTTGATGGTGGTGTTGTTGGATGTGACGGAGAAATCAATGGGGGGTGGTGTCCGGGGTGGAGGGAAGACAAGAAACTCGGTTTTGGAGAGGTTCAATTTAAGGAAGTGGAGCGACATCCAGTCTGATATGTCGCTCAGTAGGTGTGTGATTCGGGCTGAGACCAAGGGGGTGAGGTGGGGGGTTGAGAGATAGATTTGTGTGTCGTCGGCATAGAGGTGGTAGTTGAGGCCGTGAGAGTGTATGAGTTGGCCAAGGGAGGAGGTATAGATGGAGAAGAGAAGGGGCCCGAGGACAGAGCCTTGAGGGACCCCGACAGAGAGGGGGAGTGAGGGGGAGGTGGTAGCATTATAGGTAACGCTGAAGGAGCGTTGTGACAGGTAGGATGAGAGCCAGGAGAGAGCAGAATCTCTGAGGCCGAGGGAGTGTAGTTTTTTGAGGAGGAGGGGGTGGTCGACTGTGTCGAAGGCCGCAGAGAGGTCAAGGAGTAGGAGCACTGAATAGTGGCCATTAGCTTTGGCGGTTAGCAGGTCGTTGGAGAGTTTGAGTAAGGCAGTTTATGGGAAGGTTTGACCATTATTCCAGAAGCGCATTTGTGAGGTCAGACACTGATGTCGGGGGAGGAGGCCTGGCTCTCAATCTACGCTCTAATTCATCCCAAAGGTGTTCTATGAGGTTGAGGTCAGGACTCTGTGTAGGCCAGTCAAGTTCCTCCACCCCAAACTTGCTCCTCCATGTGTTTATGGACCTGCTTTGTGCACTGGTACGCAGTCGTCATGTTGGAACAGGAACGGGCCATCCCCAAACTCTTCCTACAAAGTTGGGAGCATGAAATTGTCCAAAATGTCTTGGTATGCTGATGTCTTAAGAGTTCCCTTCACTGGAACTAGGGGGCCAAGCCCAACCCCTAAAAAACAAACCCCCACCATAATCCCCCCTCCACCAAACTTTACCCTTGGCAAAATACGGTCAGGCAAGTACCGTTCTCCTGGCAAACACCAAACCCAGACACGTCCATCGGAGAAAAATGTGATTGGTCACAGAGAACACGTCTCCTCTGCTCTAGAGTCCAGTGGCGACGTGCTTTACACCACTGCATCCGACGCTTTCCATTGCACTTGATGATGTAAGGCTTGGATGCAGCTGCTCGGCCATGGAAACCCATTCCATGAAGCTCTCTACGCACTGTTGTTGTGCTAATCTGAAGGCCACACCAAGATTGGAGATCTTTAGCTATTGACTCTGCAGACAGTTGGAGACTTGTGCAGCACTGTGCACTTCAGCATGCGCTGACCCCGCTCTGTCATGTGACGTGGCCTACCACTTGGTGGCTGAATTGTTGTTGTTCCCAGTTGCTTCCACTTTGTTATAATCCCACAAACAGTGGAGCGTGGAATATTTAGTAGCCAGAAAATGTCACGGATGGACTTATTGCACAGGTGACAACCTATCACAGGACCACGCTTGGAGTCACTGAGCTCCTGAGAGTGACCCATTCTTTCACAAATGTTTGTAGAAGCAGTCTGCATGCCTAGGGGCTTGATTGTATACACCTGTGGCCATGGAGGGGATTGAACACCTGAATCACATGATTTGGAGGGCGGGGCCAATACCTTTGGCAATATAGTTTATCAGCACCCAATAAACATTCCAAATATCTCCTGATCTGCTATTTAGACAGTTTATAGTGTTTCCCATCACCGAATAAGTGTACCATACACTCACCTCCTCCCTTGACCTATAAAGTTGGTCACAAACACTTAGGGATAATGATCGATTTCTACTGGTCCACTGCTGCCCTTAGTGGCTATTTCCTTGACTCTGGCCCTGTAAGGGAACGGACTCCAGGATTCTCAAGTGGAGCGGTGTGTGATCAGAATGAAAAAGACAAATCATACTGCAACTCCATAAAAATAAACCGCTTTATTCAAGTAAAAGTTGAACTTACAAAGATAATAAATAGCAAGCATGTACAGTACATAGCCATCAACCAAAATGGTTCCTCACCATTGGAAGTGATGTCACTAGGCTCCGCCCAACATGTTGCGCTACTGATCACATGGTCAAGGGAGAAGGTGAGTGTATGGTACACTTATTCGGTGAAACACTATGGTGGAGAAATGTGAATTTTTAATTATTGCATCTTGGAGCACATTTCATTTTTTTTTTTCAATGTGTTTTTTAAAAAAAAATTTTCCTATGGTTGAACTGGATGGACGTTTGTCTTTTTTCAGCCAGACTAACTATGTAACTATGAGAGCGTATAATTGTCACGGTATAGGGGCCCGACCAATTAATAATTCCTGATTAATGATCCGAAATGTCACAACTTCTCTGCCAGCCCAGTTATTAATTAATTAATGTTTCCAGCTACAAATCCAATTATTGTGTCCATCCTGTCTTGTGCCCAGATGTCCTACATCCCTAATTAGTGGCTTACTTTTGTATTAATGTTCTCCTGTGTTATCTTTGGGCTCTCTCTCTGCACTACTCCCCAGTAAGTGACTGTTGTCTGTTTTAATAAAGCTTTAAGTGTTTGCCATCTGCCTTGTGTGTTCTGTTTTGCCTTCCCTCCGTCACAATAATAAATCTTTTTTTTTCAAAAATGGCATTGCACTACGCTATATGTTTTTTGCTTTTTCATGCACGGTTTTGGAGCTAAAGGTCCAATGAAGATATAACATGCGGAAGGAATATCACATGGATTAGAGATTTGGAGGCTACATAGCCCTGCATTTGGTTTATTATAATTTGTAGGTCAAACTTCAAGATGAACAGGGAGTGGGGCTACAATTCAAGCACGTTTTTGAAATTTTTTGGATGACAGCACAACATTAGGACTTTATATAGGTTGGATTGGACTGTTACAACTTCACATTTGAATTTTTGTGGACTGATAGCGTGTCTTTTTAAGGTTTATGTTTCACATTTGAGGAGTTAGCACGTCACAATTTTTGGTTTCATTATTTAATTCAAGTGAGTGTACGCTTGACCAGCGAGTGCAGCAATCTCCTACTTTCTTTATTATACATAGGGTCTAGCAGCTGTATCAGTGTCATTGGTTCCCACAAAGTGTCAGTTAGTGTCAGATTGTCCGCCGCAATATTGCGCTCCCACTATAAGTCGCTCTGCTCCGCCATTACTAGTATTTGTACTACTTACTACTAGTAATTGTATTATGGTGACTACAATTGGCAACACAGTACATTATTTGATTTAACCACTTCAAGTCTGGACACTTTTACCCCCTTTTCTACCCAGGCCAACTTTCAGCTTTCAGCATTGTCACACTTTGAATGACAATTGCGCAGTCATACAGCATTGTACCCGTATTAATTTTTTAGCATTTTTTTGCAACAGATAAAACTTTATTTTGGTGGTATTTATTCACCACTGGGATTTAAATTTTTTTTGCTATGAAATCTCAAAAAGTTTTTTTTTTCATCTATCTTCATAAATCTTGGCCAAAATGTATTCAGTTATCTTTTTAGTAAAAAAAAAAACCCAAATTAGTTTATAACCAAAAATTATAATTTTTTAAAAAAATGTTTACATTTTTATTTTATTTTTTTTATATTATTATTTATGGGTTTTTTTTACATACTGTCACCCTAGCAGTACAGTGTCACTATAGTGACACTGTACTACTTGTGGGGGGTGATGAATATTTTTTTTTTTCTTACACCCATAAAGGCTGTAAAAGCAATCATTTCTCATTCTTGCAGCCATTGAGAAATACTGTGCGAGCTGTGATTGGCCACAGCTTGTCACATGGTACAAGGTTGTGAATAGCCCTGTACCATGTGTAGCGATACCCCCGTAGGGGCTGCTTAAGTTTGTTCACTCCGCCACTCTGCCTCTCAACCCCAAGAACTGTCTCAGCCCCAACTGGCACACCTGGCAATAGTGTAAGTGCAAGGATTAATGAAAAGCACACATGTTATAATAAAACGCAGAGATCAGCTTTACTGTAGACCTCTATGGGAAGTAATAAACATTAACAACAGGTATATGTTGGGAGAATCAAGAGAACAGCAAATACTGTGACCGAAAGCAATATAACTCACTTTTACACTCAGGCTGCTT
Organism: Staurois parvus; assembly: GCF_062004578.1. NCBI lineage: Eukaryota > Metazoa > Chordata > Amphibia > Anura > Ranidae > Staurois > Staurois parvus. The sequence goes on from NW_028318936.1 coordinate 12,775, forward strand.
TCAGGGGATTCCAACCATGAATAACCCCAAGAGCAGAGGCAAACACTTAAATGGCAACCTCAAAGTGGGTCTAAACACCTTTACATAAATTTGGCTCTATGATGTCCAAGCAGGAGGAGAGTAGAAGAATGACTCTCTGTTGTGTCAGACTTCTCCCTTCTAACCCCCGACACCACAAGCCCAATAGGAAAACACTGTACCCAAATGATGCTTAATAGCTACTTTCCAAGGTAAAGCTATTCCCTCACACACCATGCAATATAGAGGCCTGACTACGCATGCGCGTGCACGTACACGTATGGCACCAGTGACTTCAGTCTCTTTGTAACAGGATGAATCTTGGGATCTTCAGCTAGCCACTTTCGTTGGTGCACTTAAACTCCTTAAACACTTAAAGTATAATTGTAATCCTGTGGCAGTATGTGTGCAATGTTCCTGTCATCTGACAGTGGGAGAAATCCCTCTCACCAGATCCTGTGACTAAGGCCCAAACGATCGTCCTGGAAATGACAGGCTCCTCTGGTCACCTCACCATGAGCACTTCACACTGTCAGTGTAGGGACTGTACTGTAGACCACTTCTCTCAGTTTGGATGTTCCTTTGTCTGATCCAGATCACCAAGCATGCAGTGCACTGCCCATCAGCACTTCTTTGCCAGGTCCAATCTCTCTCCTGCCACATGCAATCTCCCCCTCCTCAGGAGAAACCCCCAGATGGATCCCTTCCTCTGCTCTCCCTAAGCATGATGGCTTTCGTAGTTCTTTTTTAATTCTATCTCCATATTAGCCTATAAGGCCGTTTCTGTTCAAGACTCCATCGTCCACAATGCTTTGCACCTGCACTTCCTGTTTGACAGAGTCCTTGTCATTGGCTCCTTTAATGGCTTTTATAATTGGCTCTCTCACTCTCTTACAGTCTGAGAGGAGAAGGGGGGGGCTGAAATCCCTCACTGCTTTGTCTGTTTCAGGGCAAGTGTCAGGTTACACAGGAGAGGCCAGTCAGCAGATCACAGCCATGAGACAGGATTAATCTCTCCTGCTACACACTCCCCCCACCAAAGAACCTTTGGTCCTCCAAAGGCAGTAACAATCCTTGACCTGGTACATGCTTGATATATACACGCGGAGAAAAACAAGTTAGTACACACAGGAAACCAAACAATTTACATTCTCATAAAATCTTGGCAGGGGAACCTTCCACCAGTTAGTAGCCTATAAGCCACCTTGATTGGACTTGCCCAGCCAGATGTGTCAGGGGGTGAGTCAGGATTTTCAACCACCAAATCTGCGGTGGAAGGATCAGGTGCTTCAAGAGTCCTTTTTGCGGTGAGAACAACCTCTTCAGAGCTCTCACCCAAAGTATCATATGTTAGTCTCTTTGGCGGGTGAATAACCCTACGCTCTCGCTGTACTTTAGGCTCTGGGGTTGCAAGCACACTGGTCTCTTCTCCCTGAATTTTAGCTTCATCCCTAACTTCCTCTTCAATGAAGGATGGGAAGTCTGCAGAGTCTGTTGTCAGCAAAGAGGACTGAGAGTCTTCCAGCTCTTCAATTGGTGGACTCTGAGGCACAAACTCAGGAGCTTCTGGCCTGAGTATCCCGGTGTCAATTACTGTGGCAGGAGAAGGAGGGATAGCAGATTCAAGCATCTGAGACAACCACAGCCAATCCATTCCCATCTCTTCATCTTCGCTGTCTCCATCTTCTGCAGGCTGAAGCACAGACTGAAACCGAGTCACTGGCCGAGATCTCTGGGGGGCCCTGGATGATGACTGTGGATCTGGCTGTAGTGGCACACGAACTGCTTCAGATAGAGGCAACAAATGATTGCGATGCCAAGTTTTCAGCGGGCCTGTGCTTCCCTCTGGCCAGATCTGGTACACTGGGAGTCCTGGCAGCTGTTTGCAGATGACATAGGGCTGCGATTTCCAACGGTCAGCCAATTTGTGTTTTCCAGGGACACCTAGGTTTCTCAGCAGCACCTTGTCACCCGGCTGTAAGTCCTGCACTCGCACCCGGAGGTCAAAGTTTCTCTTATTTCTCTGTCCTCGGGCATCTGAGGCAGCTTGGGCCTTGTCATAGGCAGCCTTCAGACTTTTCCGCAGGCGGTCCACATATCCTCTTTGTGAGGTTGCAGAGGTACGGTCTATGGACGTGCCAAAAGCCAAATCTACTGGCAGCCGGGCCTCCCGCCCGAACATTAGACGATAGGGAGAGTATCCTGTGGCATCGTTTGTGGTGCTGTTATAAGCATGCACGATAGCTGCTATGTGCTTGCTCCAGTGCTGCTTTTTCTCAGAAGTCAGAGTCCCAAGCATATCCAAGAGGGTTCTGTTGAATCTCTCTGGTTGGGGATCTCCCTGAGGATGGTATGGGGTGGTTCTAGACTTCCTGATGCCCAAAAGATCTAACAGTTTCTTGATGAGACTGCTTTCAAAGTCTCTCCCTTGATCAGAATGGATGCGTTGAGGTAGACCATAGTGCACAAAGAATTTTTCCACCAAGATCTTGGCCACCGTGGGTGCTTGTTGGTCTCTTGTGGGAAAAGCCTGAGCATACCTAGTGAAGTGATCAGTTACTACTAGGATATTTCCCTGTCCACTCAAATCAGGCTCCAAGCTTAGAAAATCAATGCACACCAGCTCCATGGGTCCCTGACTCTGAAGGTGGCCCATTGGGGCAGCTCGGTGAGGCAAAGTCTTCCTTTGGATGCACCTAATGCAGGAGTGACAGTAACCCTCAACTTCAGCTCGCATGCAGGGCCAGTAGAATCTGTCCCTCACCAGGTGGAAGGTCCTGTCGGGTCCTAAGTGACCATGACTATCATGCAAAGCAGTTAATACTGTCTCTCTGTGTTTTTATGGCAGGAACAACTGCCATCTTTCTCCAGGATCTCCAGAGGGGCCCCTTCGATAGACCACCCCTTGGTGCAACTGCAACCGATCCCACTCTCGGTGTAGTAGACGGGCTTCCTTAAGAGAGTCAGTGAGGAGCAAGGCAGGGCATTGGCTCTCCAAGGCTTTCAATGCCAAGCTACAGAGAGGGTCTTCCAACTGATCCCTTCGCAAGTCTTTCTTGGAGAGTTTTGGCAGGCCTTCATCCCCGACTTGGGTGACGTTGCAGTAACATCTGGGAACACCAGCGGCTGACACTCCAAGGTCTTTGGCCCTGGATCCTCCTCCAGCTTGGTGTTCTGCTCCTTGACATAAGGCTTGTACCCCTTCGGGAGTCAGCTGAGTCCATTCTTCAGTATAGTCCCTGGAACAATGAGGCCTTCTTGACAATGCATCCGCATCTTTGTTTCCAACTCCTGGTCGATATTTCAGACTGAAAGTGAATTCAGATAAGGCAGCCAGCCATCTGTGACCTGTGGCATCTAACTTCGCCGTAGTGAGGATATAGGTAAGAGGGTTATTGTCGGTCTTGATCACAAATTCAGCCCCGTACAAGTAATCTCTCAGCTTATCCACTACTGCCCACTTTAGAGCCAGAAATTCGAGCTTGTGTGTGGGATAGTTCTTCTCAGTGGGTGCCAAGCTCCGACTCACATAGGCAACAGGCCGAGGGTGCCCGTCATGCTCTTGATACAGCACCCCGCCCAACCCATCTCTGCTAGCATCAACATGCAGCTCGTATGGCTTGGTTGGGTCTGCATAGGCTAGAACTGGAGCAGTGGTTAGACTCCACTTCAGCTGTCTGAAAGCCTCTTCACACTGAGCAGTCCACTGTTTTTGAATGGACTCTCTGGGTTTCCTAGGACCTCCAGCTGATCGAACAGGTTTTGGCAGATCTGGGTCATCATCTTCCTCTCCACTCTTCAGTAGTTCGTTGAGTGGGCGAGCTGTTTTAGCGAATCCCTCAACAAATCTTCTGTAGTAGGAACAGAATCCCAGAAATGACCTAAGTTCGGTCACATTAGTAGGCCTTGGCCAGGAAGTGACGGCCTCTAGCTTCTGGGGGTCGGTGGCCACTCCATCAGCAGACACAATGTGGCCAAGGTAGTTAACCGAGGGTTGATAGAACTGGCACTTCTCCAGGGATAACTTCAACCCCTCATCATGGAGTCTCTTCAGTACCTTCTCTAGACGCTCTTCGTGCTCCTCCAGAGTCTTGTCAAACACAATGATATCATCTAGGTACACCAATACCTCTATCAGGTTCATGTCTCCCACCGTCTTCTCCATTAACCTCTGGAAAGTGGCTGGGGCACCGGACAGGCCTTGTGGCATGCGGTTGAATTCAAAGAACCCCACCGGGGTAATGAAAGCGGTCTTCTCTCGGTCTTCAGGGTGCATGAGAATTTGATAGTATCCGCTCTTCAAATCCAACACGCTAAACCACTTGGCCCCTGATAGACTCTGCAAAGCGTCTTCTATTCTTGGGGTGGTGTATTGGTCAGGAATGGTCCTCCTGTTCAGCGTCCGATAATCAATACACAGCCTCAATGCACCATTCTTCTTCCGTACCACCACTATTGGAGAAGCATATGGACTCCGGGACTCTCGGATGATACCTGCCCCTTTCAACTCTGCCAGTTGCTCACGCAGGTCTTCCAAGTCCCCTAAAGGAATCCGTCGAACTCTCTCCCTGAATGGCTTATCCTCTTTAAGACGGATTCGGTGTTTGGCACTTTTTGCACATCCCACATCGAATTCACTCTTGGAGAATGCAACCTTCCATCCCTGAAGCTGAGCCTTGGCCCTTTCCTTCCATTCAGGTGGAAGAGGAGTATTTTCCAGATAAAATTCCTTGGCAGGGATCCCATCTTTCTCTTCCCCCACCAAATCAGATAGTGAGACTGGGGTGGCTGGGTTAACTTGTCCCAACAACATCCGTGCTGGCATCTTCACAGGTAAGGCCGTTATGTTGCAGACACTAACTGAGATTTTTCCATGACTTCTTTGTAACGCTTTAGTTGAAACAACTTCAGGAATTATCTCTACTCCCGAACCTTTCCTCTGGCCATCTGCCTCGACGACAATGAAAGGGCCTGGTTGCTTCCAGTTCAACTTGACGGACGTTTGTAAACAGGCCACTTCACCAGGCTGTAACACCTTCTCCCTTCGGTCCAAACGCCAGATCTTCCCCACTCCTTCAGCTGGAGCTTTCTGTTCTTGCACCAGGCGCTGATAGGCCTGTCTCAACAAGGGGTGCACACTTGTAGTTGAAGTGTCTGACTCCAGAACAACAGGCGTCAACAGTCTTCTGACCAGATCAGTATTGGTTCCTATAATAAGGGAACCCGTACTGACCCCTACTGGGCGAGGACAGACCACTGCTAACGTGTCAAAAGTCTCAGTTTTCCCAGCCACTGAGGGATCAAAAGCCAGCCTGACTGGTAAATAACCATCATAGGGGAAGTTTTGAGTGCCAATGCCCCATATCTCCAGCTCTTTTAACTTCTGCAAGGGCAGGTGCTTGAGGTGCTTGTCATAGAAGTCTCGGTAGAGAAGGGTCACTTGAGCTCCAGTATCCAAAAGGGCCTTAGTGTAGATTCCCTCTACTTGGATGGAAACGACAGGAGCAGGTCCCACCAGCCTGTCTGGAAGCTTGGGGGTGGTTGGGATCTGAGTCTGTTTGGTGGCCTGAATCCGCACTACTTTCTTGTGAAAATTCTGATCTGGTTTGAGTCTCCTTTGAGTGCTGGGCATCTGGTGTGCATTGATCCTCCGCTGCTGGGCCGTATGTGCCAAAGTAAATGGGGCACTGGGTCGCTCAGAAGCAACAACAGGAGCCTTCTGGAAAGGTTTGGACTTCCGCTGCTGTCTCCTCTTGTCTTTTTTTATGAAGCTCTCTACTTCAGATGGGCACCCAGTTTGCTCCTTCACCGGGGCCTTCTGAAGGTTTTTCTGAGACTTTCCAAGAGACAGCTTCTTTAATTCTCTCACCAACTCTGCTGTAAGGTCTGTCAGATTCTCTTCATTTGAGCAATTAGCGATTAAATGGCCTACCTCTCCACAGCGATAACACTTCTTATCGTTAGAGGAGACAACACCCCTTCCTCCCTTGATCAGAGTGGACACCGTCTGCTTCACTTCCTCAAGTGATTGTTGCATATCGGCATGGGCTTCCATCACTTGTCCTACTGTTTTCTGAATTCCACAGAATGTTTGCTGTAGAGTAGTTTGCGCCTGTGCCAACTGAACTATAGCTTGTGTCAAAGTGTCAATAGAGCTGACGGGCCCTTCATCTGAGCTGGTCTCCGATGCAGACCCAGACTGTATGATGTAAGCCGTAGCGCCATGTTTAAGACCCTTGGCAGACTCAGGTATCTGTGCCTTGGCTGCAACGAGAGCTTCTTCCTCTCTAATAGCCTTTATAAATTTGGAGTAAGTGAGGAGGTCAGTTGGACTCCTGGATCGAAGTTGTAGCACGATGGGATCCAGTGGCTGGGCTCCCCTTTGCACCTGTAGCATTAAGGATTTATTGGCCTCTTCAGCTTTCATCCCACCTTTCATTAAAACTTGTTGAAGGGTTTTATCCAGCCGTGTGACATAGTTTATTAATTTCTCACCCTCCATTTGATAAGTGTGATGAAAGAGATAGATTAATTCTGTGCAATCTTCAACTCTCCCATAAACTTCACAGAGTGCTTCTAGACACTCAGAAAATGAGCAGGTGGGTTTATCCCGTTTCAGGTTTCGAACTACATCAGAAGCTGGTGCCCGCAGGCTCTCTACCACCCTCTGTCTCTTTACTGTGTCAATCACATCCCACTCTTCCACCACTTGGAAGGCTTGATCCATCCAAGTATAAAAGTCATCTTCTCCTGAAGGTGTGGGAACTTTCCCCGAGAAGAACTGTAGTTTGCGATACTCATAATTGGTGGACCCTACTGAGTTTTTGAGAAGCCCTGTAACTAGTTTGCCAAACTCAGCCACTAGCAGAGAAGGGGATTCTTCTGAGGATGTCCCTGGCTTTGAGGTTCTGACTTCTGGGTCCAGCATGGCGCTATCTTTAAGAGTTGATTGCAGAGTATTGGAAATGATCCCGGACGAGCCCCCACATGTAGCGATACCCCCGTAGGGGCTGCTTAAGTTTGTTCACTCCGCCACTCTGCCTCTCAACCCCAAGAACTGTCTCAGCCCCAACTGGCACACCTGGCAATAGTGTAAGTGCAAGGATTAATGAAAAGCACACATGTTATAATAAAACGCAGAGATCAGCTTTACTGTAGACCTCTATGGGAAGTAATAAACATTAACAACAGGTATATGTTGGGAGAATCAAGAGAACAGCAAATACTGTGACCGAAAGCAATATAACTCACTTTTACACTCAGGCTGCTTTCAGGGGATTCCAACCATGAATAACCCCAAGAGCAGAGGCAAACACTTAAATGGCAACCTCAAAGTGGGTCTAAACACCTTTACATAAATTTGGCTCTATGATGTCCAAGCAGGAGGAGAGTAGAAGAATGACTCTCTGTTGTGTCAGACTTCTCCCTTCTAACCCCCGACACCACAAGCCCAATAGGAAAACACTGTACCCAAATGATGCTTAATAGCTACTTTCCAAGGTAAAGCTATTCCCTCACACACCATGCAATATAGAGGCCTGACTACGCATGCGCGTGCACGTACACGTATGGCACCAGTGACTTCAGTCTCTTTGTAACAGGATGAATCTTGGGATCTTCAGCTAGCCACTTTCGTTGGTGCACTTAAACTCCTTAAACACTTAAAGTATAATTGTAATCCTGTGGCAGTATGTGTGCAATGTTCCTGTCATCTGACAGTGGGAGAAATCCCTCTCACCAGATCCTGTGACTAAGGCCCAAACGATCGTCCTGGAAATGACAGGCTCCTCTGGTCACCTCACCATGAGCACTTCACACTGTCAGTGTAGGGACTGCACTGTAGACCACTTCTCTCAGTTTGGATGTTCCTTTGTCTGATCCAGATCACCAAGCATGCAGTGCACTGCCCATCAGCACTTCTTTGCCAGGTCCAATCTCTCTCCTGCCACATGCAATCTCCCCCTCCTCAGGAGAAACCCCCAGATGGATCCCTTCCTCTGCTCTCCCTAAGCATGATGGCTTTCGTAGTTCTTTTTTAATTCTATCTCCATATTAGCCTATAAGGCCGTTTCTGTTCAAGACTCCATCGTCCACAATGCTTTGCACCTGCACTTCCTGTTTGACAGAGTCCTTGTCATTGGCTCCTTTAATGGCTTTTATAATTGGCTCTCTCACTCTCTTACAGTCTGAGAGGAGAAGGGGGGGGGGGGCTGAAATCCCTCACTGCTTTGTCTGTTTCAGGGCAAGTGTCAGGTTACACAGAAGAGGCCAGTCAGCAGATCACAGCCATGAGACAGGATTAATCTCTCCTGCTACACATGTGACCTCTGTGATCATTCACAGATTTTTCAAGTAGTAAGCAATGATGTCAGAAGTGACATCTTGCTTACTACTATTCATGTGATCATTGATTGGCCAATCAGTGATCACATGAATCAGGACCTCACACAGAGGTCTCGTACAGCGATCATTGTTCCTCCGGACACAGCAGGCACTGGATCGCGGTGCCAAGCGCTCCCAGGGAGCGTACACAGGCCAAAATGGAGGGGACCATTTATGAACAGCAGCCCTCCCCTGCACTGCTACCATCCAGCCATTTATATACATGGGCCGGACGGGAAGTGGTTAAGGTCTCTGAAGAAGACACATGGCCAAAAACATATTTCATCCTAAATTGCATAGGGGGTTCTTTACAGTCAGAGCAGTGGACTATTACTATCAGTGTGTATTGGGTGGAAAGAAAGGTTTTGTATTTAGCGTCAATGTGTTTATGTAGGATATGAAAAGCAAAATGTGCTCTATTGTTTCTGGGCCCTACTACAGGTACAAGCAGCAAATAACAAACACCTGCATGGTGTCCTCAACCATGTCAACATTAGGAGAATTTGGGGGTTTTCTATTTTGTTGATGGTTCATGGTAGGCTGAAATACCATGGTAGGAATACCATCAAATGGGGGTGGGGCGGGGGGGCAAAGTCCAAACCCTAAACAGCCAAAGTTCAGACCGGTGGGTGGACTGACAACTCATGGGGCCCCCGGGCAATAGGGGATCATGGGGCCCCTGTGTCCTTGCCCAAACTCAAAAAAGCCTATGAAAAAGGTACCAGGGGCATTTCATGGGGCCCCCTACTGACCCCGGGCCCTTGGGAAGTGCCCGAGTTTCCAAATGGTCAGTCCGCCCCTGCCTGTGTAATTAACAAATATACAACAAAATACATTTTTAGGCTGAACTGCACTGTTGCAAGCCTGGCCCGGGAGTAAGCGTTGGCTGATATACTCTGTATGCTTCCATCTTAATTGGATAAAGTGGAAGATCAATCAGATCAGTGGGGCTGCTAAGCGATTACATTCCCTCAGGGGCGCACTGACAACTCATGGGGCCCCCGGGCGCTAGGGGATCATGGGGCCCCTGTGTCCTCGCCTACACTCAAACCACACCCAAAAAAGCCTATGGAAGGTACCAGGGGAATCTCATGGGGCCCCCTACTGACCTCAGGCCCTCAGGCAGTGCCCGAGTTCCAGAATGGTCAGTCCGCCCCTGCATTCCCTGGAAAGTGGGCTAAGGACAATATTTTACCCCCAACTAAAAAAAAAAAAGGTTCATCATAGAAGATAAAAGCTTATGGTTGAACTGGATGGACCTTTGTCTTTTTTCAGCCAGACTAACTATGTAAAAAGAGCGACAAAGAAGAAGGAAACACAGCATGACACAGCATATATGGCATTGCTAGTTTTTTTTATTAGACATTTAGCATTTAGCTAAATGATATTCCACATCAAATGGCTTCCACTTCATGGCTTAACAGGTTCCAGAAACTTTACAAGACACTGAATTCAGCAAGCCCGTGGCCGCACCCTTGAGAGCACTTATGCCAAAATTCTTGAGTGTGTCCAAGACACCTCTTTTTACTTCTTCATCTACAACGTCCCCTTCCTCTTCATCGGCACCTCTCCTGGAAGAAGACACAGTTATAGTTACATAAAACAACATTGATTATAATGTAAAAAAAAATGTATTGCACTGGTAGTAAAAATGTGTATTTTTTTGGACGTAATAATAATAATAACATAAAACAACATTGATTATAATATAAAAAAAACTGTATTGCACTGGTAGTAAAAATGTGCATTTTGTGGACACAGTGGAGGAGATTTACTAAAACTGGAGCACTCAGAATCTGGTGAAGTTGTGCATGGTAGCCAATCAGCTACTAACTTCAGCTTATTCTTTTACAATGAACTTTATTATAGGCAACACAACAACAAAGACAGAGTCAGAGACAAGCTCCTTGATACAAAAAAGTAAGGTGTACAATTCTGTTAGTAAAGGACATAACAAATGCACTGAAATATTGACCTGGAGAGCAGCGGAGTACAAAAGGGATGGAATGAGACCCTATAAAATTGCGATAACAGCAAATAGTAACAGAGTAAAAAGTAGCAATAGTGAACGCTCTCCGATAGCAGCTGATACACTCAGGTAACCACATAAAACCTTCAGTATAAAATAAATAATAATAAAGTTCAGCACTAAATAAATCAGTGAAAAATAAAGTCCCAATATAATTCAATATACAATCGGTATTGTGACTCGTGCCAGTAAGCGTATCCTTATTAAGTGGTGCTCCATGCAAATGATAAAATGATGCGCTTGGCAGAAGTGCCTAGATTATACGCATTGATAAATTAGAGTAGTAAGGTATGCGTCTGGGACATCCGTCTCCAATTGGGCAGCTCCGTATTAAGTGGGTGGTGTCTGCTCCAGAAGTTTCCTTAGGGATCAGCAGGGTCAGCCACCTGATTACAGGAATTCTCCCTCTCTGGATATTGAAGAACTGCCCAGGTTCTGCATACTTAAAGGCTCCGTATACATTCCTCTGAAGACATGCAGTCGCACAAAAGGCCTAAGGAGTCAACACGCTGTGACTTTTAACCACCAGAGCTACATACTGGTCCAGCGGCCATTCATATTACTGGTCAGTGTACCTTTTTATTACCTTTTATTGTGAAACTTGCTATATTAATAAATTAAATTTCCTGGCAATATTACGCTATGAGAAATTTTTTTATGACTCCTATACGGAGTCTTTAAGTATGCAGAACCTGGGAAGTTCTTCAATATCCAGAGAGGGGGAATTCCTGTAATCAGGTGGCTGACCCCGCTGATCCCTAAGGAGACCTCTGGAGAAGACATCACCCACTTACTGCGGAGCTGCCCAATTGGAGACGGATGTCCCAGACGCATACCTTACTACTCTCTGATTCATCAATGCGTATAATCTATGCACTTCTGGCAAGCGCATCATGGAGCAACAATGTTCTCATCCATCCAATACTGGTGTCCATCCAAGGTTTATCTTTTGTTGATCCCTGATGAAGGGGGAGTGGTGTTGCCCTGAAACATGTTGTCTGTTTTTATACGACCTAGTTACCAACAATTAAAATTGTGATGGACTTTATCTGGTTTTGGTCTGTCAACCCTTCTGTATTTCTAGGATTATAAACTCTGTTAGGTTTTTTGTTGCTGTCCCAGCCAAAAGGGATATCCCCTCAATTACTATCAACATCATTGACAATTGATGAGACCTGTGCTGTTCGGCAGAGCTGTGCAAATACCAGGACTGAATAAACAGACATAAAAATTACTTATATAGAGTATGTATTTTACCAATATGTTTAGCTGTTTGCCAAGATTTAAGCTTCAAAAGTCAATACTTTTATTTAAAAAAAAGTTTTACATACTTACTCTTCCTCGCAGAGATAAGGTGATGGTTCCAAGAAAGAAAAAGAGTAACAGGGATTTCTTCAAGGTGAACATCTTTGGGCTCTATGGATCATTTGGATTCATGGAAAGAAAAAAGAAGACAAAATGGTATATATGACTCAAAAATAACACGAGGCCCCCTAATGTTAAGCACACATAAAATGGTTGTTCGAATACCATAAAAGGTCCAAAGTTTGTTGGCTCTAAACCATCACAAAAGATCCTGTACACTTGGCGCCTATTACGGGCAGGTTGAATGTTTTTTAATGACATGAATTTGTTTGACATTTTCCACACCCTAGTGGATCTGGTTCCGCATGGATAAAACAATGATTAAGGGGTCTTCATCTATCTTGTTCCTCCATCCCACAAAATGAACAAAGCAAGAGTCTAAGGCAGGTCATACATTAACCCATTTTCTTTCCTTCAACCACAGGTTGAAGGAAAGAAAATTACTTGCTTGCTCCATCAACACATTCAGTGTTGATGGGGGAATCCTTCCCACAGAGTGATCAAACGAAAAAACCCGACAGGCTGATTGTTCGGAAGTTGATGGATAGATCTACTTCAGTGGTACCAGCCTGCCCATGCATGGATTGAAACTCAGCTGATTCCTGATCTATCTTGTTCCTCAATCCCACAAGAGGAAGAGCACAGCAGGTCCTTAGATTCCATTGGAGTTGGTTCACAAGAACTGAAGTTCCAATCTCCATTGTCTATGGTTTCAAGGACTTTTAAAAGGGGGTGTCTTTTGCCTCACCTTGGCTAACCACTCTACTCCTCACTCAGAACTAAAGGATGTTAGATTGAAAATACATTTACAGTTATCGGCTTTACTGTTGGAACTAATGGTTTTTAGAGGGTTTTTCTTGTACTGTATGAATGAGAAGAACCCCCAGACAATGGTCTGTGAGATTAAATAATTTCCCTTTGGAATTAATAAAGTATTCTGAATCTGTAATTTGTTCCAGGTATGGAGAGAAGGACAATGAGACTATTGAGATTACGTGAAAATGGATTATTACGCGTAATATAGCTTGAATGCTGGCTTTATACTGTACTATCCTACATGGAAGAAAAATATATTTGAAATATATTTTAAAAAATATCCTTCCCAAATATATTGACATATATTTTATATGCTACAAATTTGGCCATATTCAATAAATATATATATATATATATATATATATATATATATATATATAGAGATAGAAATGCATTTTTATTACAAAATATATGAAAATTATTTTTAAAAATACATTTCAAATATACTGTAATGTCTTTAAAAATACAAATCTACATTTTTAAAATGCATAGAAAAATGTTAAAATTACTTTTTTATATATTAAAGAAAATCTGAAGAGTATATTTAAAAAATATACTTTTAAAAATATGTTTTTTTTAAATAATTCTAGGTGTGCCAATTTTAGAATTTTCTGTTTTGAATCAATTTGAATTTTCACATTCAAAATAAAGCATTATGAGAAAAATTATATAAGGAACCGGTCCATCATTTAGAATAAAAATAAAACAGAGGAGTCATCTAAAATTGACCTGAAGGCTGAATACCAAGAATTCTTTCCTTATAAATTATATTTGGATTAATAATATAATAAAGATATTCCAGCATATCTCTGGTAAGGCAGCTTCCAAAGAGACCCAACAGTAGCTCAAAGCATAGAAATACAGAAAGAAGCATTAGGCCAACAACAGATGAATAAGTCTAAGGAAAAATTTAATTGTTAGTGAATAAGTCATGTAAAAATATCTAACATGTGTTGGGGAGAACACCACCTCCCCATTCATCCGGGCTCTAGACATAGTAAACCTTCGATGGACTCAAAGAATACAGTGACCTCAGAGATTTATATTGGAACCTGTATTAGACTCTCCTTTTGGAGTAACAATGTTCTCAGCAACAGTCCATCCAATATTGGTGTCCATCCAAGGTTTATCCTTTGTTGAACCCTGATGAAGGCGGAGTGTTGTTGCCCCGAAACATGTTATCTGTTTTTATGCAACCTATTTACCAACAATTAAAATTGTGTTGGACTTTTTTTTATCCGGTTTTGGTCTGCCACCACTTCTGTATTTCAGAACACAAAAAAACTTAGTCTGATCCGCATCATAATGTTTTAAATAAGCTGACAATTGAGATTGTGAAATACGTACGATAGCCGGTGTAATTCTAGGTGGGCCAATTTTAGTATTTTCTGTTTTGAATTTTGTGAATCAATTTGAATTTTCACATTCGAAATAAACCAGTATGAGAAAAATGATATAAGGAACCAGTCCATCATTTAGAATCAAAATAAAACTGGAGACATCTAAAATTGACCTGAAAGCTGAATACCGAGGATTCTTTCCTTAACAATTATAATAGATTTAGTGATATAAGAAAGATATTCCAGCATATACTTACCTGGTGGTTCAGTTGATGCTGAGAATGTAGACAGCTGGAAGTCTTCAGTGAAAGGTCTACTCTATGGAGAACGGGGTTGGCTTATATAATAGGAGACAAACAAGTTGAGCACACAGAATTTTTTATTAAAGCTTAAAATCTTTCTCAGGAACACATATCTGATATCACATGTATTTATTAAAATATTTACCTCCTAGCCTCCAGGTGGGACACATATCAGAATCCAATAGGCATTCCATATACTGTATCGCCTGATTTTCTATTTAGACAGTTTTAATATGAAATTGCTTTAAGTGGAGTTCTAGCCCAAATGTTTTTTATTTTACTTATATAGCATTTTTTGGTAATTTTTTACTCTACCTAAATGTCCAGTAAGTTTCACTTAAAATTGAGTGACCAAACATAGAACCCACCAGGGATAGAACCCACTTTCTGGACGTTGTCTTTGGATAAAAAATTTCCCAAGTTCTGTTACCAGCAGTGGCGGTGCTCAGGACACCAATTAGAAGTCTATTAGCCTCAAGTGACATCACTCAAAACAAATATCCCAGCAGCCCATCCCCAGGCCTGCCTAGTATTAGGAGTGACATAGGATTACAGCTGAACTGCGTCCCGCTCCGCTGCTTCAGCCAATGGGGACTGGTTTGACTGAATCCCCCCAGTACCCCATCTATTCACCTACCATATTTGAATCTACTCTAGAGTCCAGCCAAGGAGAGAAGAGAAAGATGAGCTAGCACCCACAGAAGATGGACATGAGATGGAGGAAACTAAATAGGTAAGAAGAAACAAGAGTCCAGTGATATTTGCTGCTGTATCTCACACCTCTTTCAGACCACCCTACAGCTTTCTCCAATGGGGACTGACATGACTAACCCCCCAAGTACCCCATCTATTCTCCTACCATTAGCCCACCATATTTGAATCTACTCCAGAGTCCAGCCAAGGAAAGAAGAGAAAGAAGAAGAGCTAGCACCCACAGAAGATGGAGGAAACTAAAAAGTCAGGTAAGAAGAAACAAGAGTCCATTGATATCTGCTGCTGAATCTCACACCACTTTCAGGCCACCCTACAGCTTGCTCCAATGGGGAATGCCATGTCTAACCCCCCCCCCCAGTACCCCATCTATTCTCCTACCATTAGCCCAGCACATTTGAATCCACTCTAGAATCCAGCCAGGGAGTTGGGAGAGAAAAAAAAAAAAAAAGACAGGATGGGACCCAGTGCCAAGCTATTTTTGTTTTCCATGTTAATTTATATTTTGCCCAGCTTTCAGAAGTTTAACCATTTTATGCTAACTGTACACATATATGTGGTAGAATGATAGTGAGCTTTAATACCATGCTGCCACTATACACATACATCTACCATAGCCAATTTGATGTGGCAGTGATGTCATTGGCTGACCCCACCCCTTATTTTACTTAGCAGCATAAAAAGCTGCACTGTCGTTTGATGAGTATCAAGCAAAAGGAGTAGTTGTGGTAAGCAGTGGACGGAGGTTTTTTGTGTGGATCAGTGGTCAACGTTTACCGTGATTGATGATGTATTTAGCTCAGGGGTGTGTTTTTATTTACTTTTGACATTTTTCGTGAATGAGTAGAGATACTATGTTGTTCTGTTCTGGTCAATTATTGTTTTCTACTTTGGCCAGTTTTTGTGGCCATGTCTTGTATACTGCTCTTTGATGCCTTTTTAAAAAAATATTATTTTGCCTATTGTGGCCAGTTGTTTTTAATTGCTGTGGCCAATTGTTTTTCACTTTTTTTTTTCACCAATTGTTGTGGAGAATTGTTGCTTTTTGCGTTGGCCAGTTGTTGTGGCCAAAGTAATAAGCAACAATTGGCCAGAAAAATTGCTCAAAGTAATAAACCACCATTGGCCACAACAAATGGCCAAAAAAAAAAAAAAAAAATATATATATATATATATATATATATACACACACACACACACACATACATATACATATACACACACAGTGGGGATCGAAAGTTTGGGCACCCCAGCTAAAAATTTGTATTAATTTGCGTAAAGAAGCCAAGGAAAGATGGAAAAATCTCCAAAAGGCATCAAATTACAGATTAGACATTCTTATAATATGTCAACAAAAGTTAGATTTTTTTTCCATCATTTACACTTTCAAAATAACAGAAAACCAAAAAATGGCGTCTGCAAAAGTTTGGGCACCCTGCACAATTTATAGCATGCACTGCCCCCTTTGCAAAGCTGAGACATGCCAGTGTCATGGATTGTTCTCAATCATCGTCTGGGAAGACCAGGTGATGTCAATCTCAAAGGTTTTAAATGCCCAGACTCATCTGATCTTGCCCCAACAATCAGCACCATGGGTTCTTCTAAGCAGTTGTCTAGAAAACTGAAACTGAAAATAGTTGACGCTCACAAAGCTGGAGAAGGCTATAAGAAGATAGCAAAGCGTTTTCAGATGTCAATATCCTCTGTTCGGAATGTAATTAAGAAATGGCAGTCATCAGGAACAGTGGAAGTTAAAGCAAGATCTGGAAGACCAAGAAAAATGTCAGACAGAACAGCTCGCAGGATTGTGAGAAAAACAATTCAAAACCCGCGTTTGACTGCACGATCCCTCCAGAAAGATCTGGCAGACACTGGAGTTGTGGTACACGATTCCACTATAAAGAGATACTTGTACAAATATGGTCTTCATGGAAGAGTCATCAGAAGAAAACCTCTTCTACGTCCTCACCACAAAAATCATCGTTTTAACTTTGCAAATGAACATATAGACAAGCCTGATGCATTTTGGAAATAAGTTCTGTGGACCGATGAGGTTAAAATTGAACTTTTTGGCCGGAATGAGCAAAGGTACGTTTGGAGAAGAAGGGGCACAGAATTTAATGAAAAGAACCTCTGTCCAACTGTTAAGCATGGGGTTGGATCAATCATGCTTTGGGGTTGTGTTGCAGCCAGTGGCACAGGGAACATCTCACGAGTAGAAGGAAAAATGGATTCAATAAAATTTCTGCAAATTTTGGATGGTAACTTGATGCCATCTGTGAAAAAGCTGAAGTTAAAGAGAGGATGGCTTCTACAAATGGATAATGATCCTAAACACACCTCGAAATCCACAGGGGATTACATCAAGAGGCGTAAACTGAACGGTTTGCCATGGCCTTCACAATCTCCTGACCTCAACATAATTGAAAATCTATGGATAGACCTTAAAAGAGACCTAAACTGGCGTGACAGACAGCCCAGAAATCTCAAAGAATTGGAAGACTTTTGTAAGGAAGAATGGGCAAAGATACCTCAAACAAGAATTGAAAGACTCTTGGCTGGCTACAAAAAGCGTTTACAAGCTGTGATACTTGCCAAAGGGGGCAGTACAAGATATTAACTCTGTAGGGTGCCCAAACTTTTGCAGACGCCATTTTTTTGTTTTGTTATTTTGAAAGTGTAAATGATGGAAATAAAATCTAACTTTTGTTGACATATTATAAGAATGTCTAATCTGTAATTTGATGCCTTTTGGAGATTTTTCCATCTTTCCTTGGCTTCTTTATGCACATTAATACAAATTTTTAGCTGGGGTGCCCAAACTTTCGATCCCCACTATAGATATATATATATATATATATATATATTATACAGGATTTATATAGCGCCAATAGTTTGCCCAGTGCTTTACAGTATAAAGGAAGACAATACAGCAACGATACAGTTCAATGCAAGAGGGATAGGAGGGCCCTTACAATCTAGGAGGGAGGAGCTAGTGGTACAAAAGGTAGTAACTGTGGGGGATAGATTGGTAGGAGGAGTAGAAGATTCCATTATTAGCTGAGGGCAGGATAGGCTTCCTTGAAGAGATGAGCAGAGTAGGTGATAGTCTGATAGATTGGGGTAGAGAGTTCCAGAGGATGGGGGATGCTCTGGAGACGAGCATGGGAAGAGGAGACAAGGGAGCTAGAGAGCAGGAGGTCATACGAGGAGCGGAGAGTACAGTGTGACGGAGTGTAGGCAGGACAGAACACACAGAGTAGATGGCAAACACACAAAGCTTTATTGAGGCAAACAGATGACAGTCACCAAATAGGGGAGTTCGCAGGGAGGGTGAATACGCCAATACAGGGCGACACGGAAGGACCAACACACTTAAAGTCCAACACCGAGAGCCAAGGGAGAGTCTTTGTAGCAAGTAATCCAACAGGGAGTTTGGTGTGAGTCTCTGTAATAAGTAATCCAACAGGGGGGGCTGGTGTGAGGTCAGCACAAGAACAGTTCAAGTGAAGCAGGCAGAGAGCATGTACTCACGGATCCCTGGAGTCTAGCAGACAGTCTTCCCTAGCTCTGGGAGAAGGGGAGTCCTAGGCAGCCTTGGGTCTCTGCTGAGCCTGGGCAGGAAACGGTCCCAGCCATAGCCCAGGCCCCTTCCATCAGCTACACAGTGGTGAATACCTCGGGAGCATGGCCTCAGCTTCTTAAAACTGGTCGGACCCCCCTAGTCACCTAGGCAACCGGGGGGGCTCCCTTGCCTTAGGAATGCCTTTCATCTTTGCAGGAGGGGGGAGGGGCACGGATGAGAGATGGCAGAGAGAGCAGGGACAGAGCAAGGGGCTGAGAGGGGGGGCAGCTGTGACATACAGTTTGGGTGATATTTGGAAACAAGATTGGTGATGTAATTTGGGATAGAGTTATAAATGGCTTTATATGTTATTGTTAATGTTTTGAATTTTATCCATTGGGCAATGGAAAGCCAGTGGAGGGATTGGCAGAGAGGGATGGAGGACACTGAGTGGAGGCCAGTGGAGGGATCGGCAGAGAGGGGTGGAGAACACTGAGTGGAGGCCAGTGGAGGGATTGGCAGAGAGGGATGGCAGATATGGAACAGTTAGTAAGGTGGATGAGTCTGGCAGCAGCATTCATGATAGAATGAAGAGGGGATAGCCTGCAACGAGGTAGGCCAATGAGGAGGGAGTTACAATAGCCAACGCAAGATATAACAAGGGAGTGAATAAGTTGCTTAGTGGTGTCCGAGGTTAAGAACGGGTGTATCTTGGAGATGTTGCAGAGGTGAAGTCTACAAGATTTGGACAGCGATTGGATTTGAGGCTGAAAGGACAGATGGGAGTCTAGGATTACACCTAGTACCTTGGCATGAGGGGAGGGACTGATGGTTATGTTATTGATCTTAATGGAAAAGTCGGGGGAGGGGGCATGGGCTGGAGGGAATACTAGGAACTCAGTTTTTCAAAGACTGAGTTTGAGGAAGTGGAGTGACATCCATGCCGATATGTCGCTTAGTAGGTTAGTAATGTGAGAGGAGACTGAAGGGGTGAGGTGAGGAGTAGAAAGATAGATTTGCGTGTCATGAGCATAGTGATGGTACTTAAAGCCGTGGGAGTTTATCAAGTGACCAAGGGAGGAGGTGTAGATGGAGAAGAGTAGGGGTCCAAGGACAGAACCTTGAGGGACCCCTACAGAAAGAAGGAGTGGAGAGAAGGAGCCAGAGTTATAGGTACTGCTGAAGGAGTGCTGCGATAGGTAGGAGGAGAACCAGGAGAGAGTAGAGTCTCGCAGGCCAAGAGTGTGGAGTTATTTGAGGAGGAGGGGATGGTCAACAGTATAAAAAGCCGCAGAGGTCAAGTAGTAAAAGTACGGAGTAGTGACCATTGGTTTTAGCAGTCAGTAGATCATTAATGAGTTTTCGTAGGGCAGTTTCAGTTGAGTGTAGTGAGCGAAAGCCAGACTGTAAAGGGTCAAGAAGGTTGTTGTCGTTGAGGTGGGAGCTCAGGCGGTTGTAGACTAAGCGTTCTAAGAGTTTCGAGGTAAAACGGGAGCAGAGAGATGGGTCTTAAGTTGTTCAGGTTGGTGGGGTCCAGGGAGGGCTTTTTAAAGATGGGAGTGATGTGTGCATGCTTTAGAGGGGAGGGAAGGCACCGTTAGAGAGGGAGAGATTGAGGATGCGAGTGAGGAAGCATAGGATAGAAGAAGGGTGACCGTAGTAGTTGTGAAGGGACAAGATCCGGGGGGCAGGTAGTGAGACGGGCTTCTGAGAAAACCTTAGTTCAGTAGTAGCAAGGTCAAAAGAGGAAAGTGTTGACAGAGGTTTAGTATAAAAGGTATGCTAAGTGGGATGGATGTCTGTGTAGCGGAGAGTTGCATCAATCTTATATTTTAAATGATTTGCAATCTCGTAAGCAGTGAGTGAGTGTCAGGGACCATCGCGACGCATGGGTCTGCACATGCATAGGTGTCTGTCAAGACATGCAGGCAGCAGGGCACTAGGACCCAGGCGCACCCGTCATTTATGACAGTGCTGGGCAGGCACTAGGACCTAGGCTGCGCCTGTCAGGTGCAGGGCGGGCTACTTTAACCAGCCCTGCACAGACACTTGTTGCCGAATGGTCTTTCTGCAATTCCTGTTATCTGATACCTGTGTTGTGAGTACTATTGATCCGGATTGTCTGACCTTGCTGCCTTCTCCTATCCTGACCCCCTGGCTTGCCTGACTTCGCTCCTTGATGTTCCCCTTTAGATCTGATCACCTGTTATTGACTTGGCGTGTGACCCGACCATTCTTTGCCTACTGTTTTGTACCGCACCGACCCCCCAGCTACCGACTCGGCTTGTTTGACTTAGCTTTCGCTCATCCATCCCTCTAGGACCCCCTGGTCCCCTCACATCAGACTCTCACCCTGCGGGAGCCCCTGGCAGACTCCTCTATCACTGGTGGGTATATCCAGTAGTCGCGACCTCGTCTCGGAGCGCTCCAAGTCCATCCCCACCATCAGGGGCTCTGGTGAACAAGTGCTCCGGAACTTAGACTCCGCGCTCTGGGGAAGCCCGACCAGTGGGTTGCTAGAGGTGCTGTCAGGTGGTCCCTTACAGTGAGGTACTGGGTGGAGGTGGAGAAAGTAGAGAGTTAAAAGTGGAGAAGAGACGACGAGGACTGGATGACAAGCTATTGATGAGAGTGACAAAGTAGGCTTGTTTGGCAGCATGGAGGGAGGAATTGTATGTTAAGAAAGCAGATTTATATCGGGTGAATGCTTGGTGAGATTTGGTTATACGCCACAATCGCTCCAGCGCACGACTATGTCATTTTAGATTTCTGGTGTCATCAGTCTGCCAAGGTTGTAACGGTCGGGGCCTGATGCTTCGTGTTTGAGGAGCAAGTGAGTCTAATGTGGATGAAAGCGAACCGTTGTAGACAGCAGTGGCCAGGTCAGAGCAGGACAGGGGAGAGATTCTGTCATAGAGGCGGTCAGTTGCAGAATGGAAAGGAGCAGGGTTCAAGTTGTGAAGGTTTCTGCAGGTAATTGTTTGCTGCTTGGAGGGATAAGTGTTTGAAGATGAGGACACTGTGAAGGTGATGAGATTGTGATCAGAGGAAAGGGGGTGTTTTTGAGGTTGTAGGGAGTGCAAAGATGGGCAAAAACAAGGTCTAATGTATTCCCATCAGAGTGAGTGGAGGACTGTGTCCATTGCGTTAAGGCAAAAAGATGGTTAGGTTGAAGAGTTGGGATGTATCCGGGTTGTTCACATTAATGAGGATGTTAAAATCTCCAAGAATGATAGTGGGTAGTTTAGAGGAGAGAAAGTAGGGTAGCCAGGTGGAGAAATCATCAAGAAAGCAAGAAACCGGTCCAGGAGGCCGATAGATCACTGCAATCCTCAGAGAAATGGGAGAAAAGAGCCGAATGCAGTGAGTCTCAAAAGAAGAGAAGGATAGAGAGGGAGGGTTAGGGAGGATTTTAAAGTTGCTCAGTGGGGATAGAAGCAAAGCAACCCCACCTCCCTTCCGACCACTGGGTCTGGGTGAGTGGGTCCAGAGGAGGCCTCCATAGGAAAGTGCTGTGTGAGAAGCAGAATCTGCTGCTTGAAGCCAGGTTTCTGTAATTGCTAGTAGGTTAAGGGAGCAGGAGACAAAAAGGTCATGACAGAGGTGAGCTTATTACAGACAAAGCGGGCATTCCAGAGACCAAAGCAGGCATTCCACTGTGTGTGTATATATATATATATATATATATTGTGGGAACTCGCTTCAAAGTGGTAGAGCTTTTCATTTAAAGCACACAGCGACTTGCTTCTTTAAGGGCCTTTTTGCCCAATTTTATTTAAACAAATGTCCCATAACATAAAGCTTCCCACGCAGGGGTATCCACCAAACAAAACAACGATTCAGCCTCCTGGCTTATACTCAGCTTGATGTCTGTCTCCTGCAGACTTCTTCCAGAATTATGGCTCTTGCACACAGCTGGCCACTAGTACACAGCTAGTCTCTAGCAGCCCCTTGCTGCTCTTGGCTTCCACCTCTCCTAGGTGAAGCCCACCTGACTTCCAGGCAGTGACCTCCTGTCTTCCAAGTGGAGCCCTCCTGACTCCTATCTGCCGGGGTGGAGCCCTCCTGACTCTATCTAAAGGCCTGCACACACCTGTGCAATCAGTCTCCTGGCCTATTCCAACACCTGGTCCCAGGATTGGAGATTTCATCCCTCCCAGATCTCTTTAAAATCTCCAGGCTCCAGATCCCAAAATGGACCTTACAAACAAAGGAGGAAAGTGAAAAGCCACTTTCCTCTGCATCCAACACTAACCCTGGAGCCCCTCAACCTGCCTCGTTGAGAATCCTGGGTGACAGATCGCCCTACTGTCACATATCCCCCCCTTTGTTTTGACCCCGTAGGGGGCAGAACACAAAACTTATATCTTCTGGCACCTCTGTGCCAGCTCTCATTTACAGGGGTCCAATCTGGTCCGACCATACCTTTCCTAAAGGGGAACTCTACCCAATGACTCCTTTGGTGTCTCTCCCCAAGCCCCACTGTCACTGCTATGGGCTCTAATCAGACCTTCCCTACTCTTTTTCCGGGTGCACTTCCATAAACACTTTCTCTCTTGAAATCCTAATGGGGTCTCCCTGGCCTATCTACCTTTCTGCCCCTTTGCTTCAGGTGCTCAGGTTTCCTAATACCCCTCTCAGTATTCCTGTCCTAAGGCTGTAGGGGAATTATTTCTACTGTATTTGTACCATGTTGTGGACCTTTTGAATTATGTCTCAAAAATATGACTTTATCAAGACATAATATTATATGACAAGCAGCTCAATATAGCCGGATGTTAAGGGGTTAATTTGTCTTGGTTGGAAAGTCGAATGACCATCTGGCTGGAGAGGTGTAGACGGTGGGTGAAGGGATTTTTTTTTTTCCTCCCAGAGACAATATACTATTTTGAAGTTCTACAGGTGGTCAAACACCATTATTCAGACTTCAATAGCAGGTAAACATATACAAGGTCTGGACATGACAATAGAGGAACCAAACTGATTGTCTGAGAGCTTAACCAAACCTTGCAGAGTGTGATAAACCAACAGACCTCTGAAACTATCACAATATACTATTGTCCACCAAGGGTGAAAGTATTAAGAGTTGTTTACCGTGACTCCAATACAAGAGCCAGGCAAACAGAGAGTTTTTCCCTACACATAGAAAATGTGGTTCTAAAACAAAGAAGTTAAATTCAGGACATTTAAGTCTAAAAATTGACTGTATATAACTACAAAGATATACTACAAAAACATATTATAAATGAGATGTTATAAAGGATAGGTTTTACACACCACCAAATATTCAGCAATGGGAACTATATATCACTAACTTGAGTATTGAGATGATGGAAAGTAAGATGTATTATAAACTAGTATTAGTTACATGTCTTATCAGGAAACAAACAGGATGGTATTTCAAGAAGGAATAACTGAATATACACCTATATTCCATGGTCCCTATTTAGAATATTAAAGGTATGATCACTTATATCTGGAAAAAGACGTATATTTGATCCCTGAAATTACCTTAAGATTCCACCCGAGGTATGAGTCATCTCAAATACTCAAATTGTTCTATGATACATGACCGCCACCTGGCGGGCAGGTGAGAAATAGCTTATGTACACACATTTCTCAACTAGCCAATCAAGAAGCCTGGTGGGAAGGTATCTTAGAACAATGAATTAGTTGGTATAAAAGCCCTTGTACCTTTAAGAAAAAAAAACTCATCAAAAGAAAAAACTCATCAAAAGAAAAACTCATCAAAAGAAAAGACCTCATCAAAAGAAGACCCTGACATCTGAAGAGATCTCTGCTGAATAACTACTCTTCCATACTTTCAAACTTCCTAAAACTTTACTAAATTTCTAAACCTCTATCCTTATAACTTCCTACATTCTCCCACACTATTGAACTCTATCTCAATTTCCCCTGTGGTCATCAGTCTAAAGGCGTTCCACTGCCAGCTAAATCCACGGGAGAGTTGCCTAGTCTGAATGCCGGGTGCGGTGAGATTGTTTATTTGATTTTGCATTACCTATTTTCTCTGTTGTGTGGAATCATAGAATTACCTTAGTGTATCACAACAATATTGGGTAGTTCGAGATATATGTAGAGAGATCCTGTTTTTACTGTTAAAAATTGTTTGGTGCCATATTATAATTTTTTTTTTCATATTTCATAATTTATTGAATATTAATAATCAGAGTATAATATATCAAGGGCTAGCTTCTTGCAATCCTATGGCCACAGCTTGTGAGAATATAACCTTTGAGACACTTGAAATTATTAATTGTTAATAAATTTAATTAATGATCAGATCATTTAAAAATTGTGATATCGATGTAATTAGTTAGAAACCCTATTATTGTGTCTTACATTGGTAGGATATATCTTTGATTGTGTGTATCAATATTCATTTATCACCAGTCTTTTGCGTTTTGTGTTAATATATATATAATTTTTGTACATAAATAAATTTTTATATTTATCTATTATAAGGCAAATTTTGTGTGTATGGTACGAAATCATATTGGCTAAAAGAATTCAAGGTATAATAATAAGTGGTGATCAAATTATTAAGGTGTCCAAATTATTGGTTTACTAAATATTTGCCGTATTTTAACGGCTGGAGGCACTGTAATATTTCATCCAAGGGAAAGGGACACGCCCTTTATAAGTAGGATATATCCTTACATAAACCACCACAGGATAAATTTGGAGGCGCTGCTGAGAGACATAGAAATCGTACCATAACACAAAACGCACTGGTGATTGTATATTTGTACACTTTGACAAACATATATTTTGTATCAAAATGGCATCCAGTAATCACGGATCCACCTCTTCCAAGCATAACGAGGAAAATATGGCGGCTCAAGGCATTGAGCAGGAAACTCCGAGGCCAGCCCGGAAAGCTGTCGGTGCTTGGCAGAAGTATGTTGAATGTGAAGTAATAGATTACCTCCGCAAGAGATTAAGTTTGGGGGATAGCAATAATGAATTCGTGGATGAAGAGAAAAGGCAGGCTATGAGCACCTTTGAGGACCTGTTCAACCAAAAGGGCCAGGTTGTTGAGTTTTTAATGGCATTTGCTAAAGTAGAAAGTGATAGAAGCCATGACAGACTTCTCCTAGAAGCTTGGCCCATGTTATGGTTCATGACCGCTGGAGCTGCCCAGCGAACCATGACTTTAAGGGAAGAGTTTCTTGTTAGAAAGCAGAAATCAGGACATTGAATCTTTGAAAGGGAAGCTTGGTCATGCCGGTATTCATTTAGACGAATCCCAGAAATGTTATGATAGATTGGTCAGAGACTTTCGAAGTGCTCAGGACCTGTATGAAAGAAACTTTCAGGAATTAAAACAACTTCAAGAGAAGTATCAGGACTTAAAAGATGAGGTGGAGTACTTCAGATCAGAGAGGTTATCTCCTGTCAAAATTAAAGTTCACCCAGGGGATAAGCATGACCAGTCAGAACTTACATTGATAAAATCTGAGCAGAAAACTCTGGAGGATTATGAGGTTGACGGCCCAAATAAATTCTGGGATCCAAAACCGGACCAACCCAGTCAAGCCGGAGGCTGATGAGCGGAGATACCCGCATCACAGCGAAGTATCTGATAGTGAGGCAGGGTCAGAATATAGGTCACCTCCTAAGCTTTTAAGATACACTCCAGAGCGCTCAGAAGAAAAGTATGAGGTTTCATATAGGCAGGAAGGGAAATCCCAGGGGTCATTCAGGAGATATGACACCCCAAAGGTCATTAAGTTCCTGAAGGACACTGTTCCTATGTTTTCTAAGAAAGGGTCCCTTGAGATCACCGAACACATGAAAACATATGAACAGACGTTAGAGATTCTGGGCATTAGAGATGACCACACCAAAATAGAATTGCTGCCATGGGTGTTTGAAGAGAAATACCGGCAATTCTTTGAGACCTTGAGGGCCTATTCCAATCAGTCCTGGAGAGAGGTTAAACATAAGTGCCACATGGAATTTGGGCCTTATAAAACTGTAACCTCTGCCAAGGCTGCGGCCTACAATTTAAAGTGTGGTCCTCACCAAAGCCCTGCAGAATTTCTGGCTGTCCTCAGAAATGCCTATTTCCTGGCTGAAAAGGATCCCAATCCTAACCAGCCAGAATTCAAGACCCTATTCTATGAAGCATTACCTGCTTACATAAAATTGGGACTTGCAAAGGATTACAGAAAGGGATGCTCTCTTGATTGGTTGGTGAGAGAGAGTGACTATTTATTCTCGATCCAACAGTCCAGTGAGGGCGGGATAAAAAGAGAACCCAAAAATAGCCCCAAGATAATAGCAACCACTACCGTTTCCCCTCCAAATCCAAATTTGCAGGCAGAGAAGAAATCATATGCGGAAGTAGTCCGTGGGGGTAAAACCAATGGTTCCCTTAGATTTGTACCTCAAACCCAGCAAGTGAAGGAGGTCCATAACTTTGCACCCCAAAACCAGTGGGTGAGAAAGGATAGACAAAAGCTAGGAAACTACGGTAGTGGAAGTGAGAAGAATAAAAAGTATGGTAAGGGTCAGTACAGTGATGAGAATCAAAGGAGTCAATGGTATCCTCGGAGGTTCTATTATCCTCGCCAAAACCAACATGGGAATTTTTATGGGAACCCCAATTTCAACAGGAACCATAATTACAATAAGAATCCCAATTTTAATAAGAACTCTGACTTCCAAAGATTTCCTCCACGCCAAGAACACCCTCAAGCTCAAAGGGGGGATACGGTACCCCAGGCTCCCCTTAATGACAGGGAGACCCCAAAGCCTCAGAGAGAACAATGGCGTCGGGACCAGAGCAGTAGTTCTGACTCTGAGTCTCATTACCAGTCTCGTCCAAAATACAAGCGCAAGTATAGGAAAAGGGAGAATCAACAGAATGACTCCTCTGAGCGTATTGGACAAATAGAAGCACAGGTCAGCAAAATGGCTGAACAAATGGACAGGCTTGTCACTCAATTTTCATCCAATCCTTTTTTAGGAGCAGCCCCTGTGACCAACCAAGGGTCACAGAATTAACAGGCAACCAAGCCTTAAACCAACAGGGGAGGACACTGAGTCAAATGACAGGAGATGTGTGCCCCGTCCCTGACACGCCTACTAATGGAGAAGCTAGTTCTCAGGCAAAGGGGGACCAGTTGTTGGGTATTAACGATTCTCCTGTTTTTCAGTGTCCATCTATTGCCCCTAATATAGTCGCGGCATCGGAAGTCGTCGGGATTGACAAGCCAGACGGAGCATCAACTTCTAGTTGTGCTTCTGTCTTGAGACAGTCCAAGAATCCCACCAGGGAGGATAAGGGTGATGTGTCCACCACTTGCGGTGAGATAAGAGCCAGTCATATGTCATTGAAGGGCCCACAGATCTTCAACCACACCAATTTCATGTGTGAGCTGACTGAATCTGATGGGAGATATTATGCCACGGTGCAGGTGCAGGATGCCAGTGATCTTTCTATTGTCGGCCTAATAGACACTGGATCCCAAGCAACCATCATGTCACAGGAACATTTTGATAAAGTGGCGAATGTCATGCCCACCAAGCCGAGACTTAAAAGCTTTGGCAGCTCATTAATTGGTGTAGGTGGAGACCCTTTACAAGTCATGGGTACCGCCTGGCTTAAACTGAAACTGGGTAATAAGGAACTGAGACACCCCATCATCATTGCTAGCATCTCCCAGCACCACATGATAATTGGGATGGACTTCCTAAAAAGGCTGAACACAATAGTTGACTGTGTGAACCAAGTACTGTGGTCACAGGTAAATACCCCGATTAAATATGGGAAACTTAAAACTCCCCATTCCCGACAACACTGCCACCTGGTGGAAGAAAGGCCTGGATCATTAGAAATCCATTTCAGGAACAGCCAACTTCCTGATGTAACGGTTATCAAACCTGATGACTATAACCATATCAGAAGAGATGAGGAACACATTTTTAGAATTCCCCAAGATAAAATAAAAGATATTTCCCTCCAAGATGACATCCTTACGATATCTTTTCATCAGGAGGATAAACCAAGAAAAGGGGGAGATCACACCCAATTCTTGACAGGTATTGAAAGGGTTAACAGCGACTTGTTTATCCCCATCCGGATAAATGGTCTTAATAGGTCAAAATATGCCAAACTAGATTTGAGACAGGAACACAGCTTTGTAAGCCATGGGCTGATAAAACACCTGACCGAAATGGAAATGATCCGTTTCTCCACACCTCAGCGTCATTGGATTTCAGACTCCCTTGATGACTCTGATGATCACAATTCAATGGCTAGGTGTCTCTTAAACGTCACTGTAGGAAACAAAACAGCCACCCATGTGTTCCTAGTCTTGGATAATCCCCAAACTAAAATTTATTTTGGCAACGATGTGTTACATCGATTTGCAATGCAAGTCGACCTAATTAATGACTGTTTATGGAGTCGACTAAAGGGGGACCCCGAAAAATACCAAAATCTGGACTTAGCTTTAAAATCCCAGCAACAGATGCCTTATGCTGTTGAAGTCCAGGTAGCCCAGAAGATTACAATCCCTAAGGGCATAAATAATTTCATACTCCCCATCCAAGTTAAAAAGGGACATAGACTGAAGGGGTCAGATGCATTAGTATGCCTCTCCCATAGAATGCAGGGGGAGGGACTGAACATTACACACACGCCCCTAGTCAACACACATCAATCCCCGATGTACATTTACATACATAATCTGTCTAATCAGGACATCGTCTTACCCAAAGAGACCCTTATTGGTCTAGCGGTAGAGACTGAATATTACACCTTTGGGGTCACTAACCAGGTGATTGGACTCATCCCCGATGAATATTTGTCGGAGGAACAATTAATTGAACAAACATTCCATTCATTACCAGAGGGTATTTTCACCATAGAGTCCATTTATCCATTCGATTCTAAAGATGGCACCTGTCGAATCGAAGAGACATCAATTGTCTTTGATCACCCAATCAAAGAACAAGAGTACCCCAAAGAACCTGGATGGCAGGAGAACACACACACACATCACATACCCAATGACCTCACCACAAAACTTGAAGAGGCATATGAGATAGGTCAGCCGGAAAGCTTTCCTGGATTCAAGGAGTTAGTGGAAGAGATGGTGGCCCTCGCCGACTCGTGTGCCAGTGATCTTGACCGACAATTGCTCCGAGAGCTTCTCCTTGAATTCCAAGAGATCTTTGCCAAGGATTCTTACGATTGTGGGACTACTGACCTACACATCGCTAGGATCCAAACCGATCCAGATGCCCCACCAGTATTCGTAAGACAGTATAGGTTACCATTAGCTTCCTATGAATCTCTAGCTGAGATTATCAGGAAGTTACATGAAAGGGGTATAATTAGGCCCATCCACAGCTCCTACAACCACCCGATCCTGGGTATTTTAAAACCCAATGGACAATGGCGTTTGTGCGCTGACCTCCGTCAGCTGAACAAACGTGTGTACATGTCAGGATGGCCTGTCCCATACATAGACCAGTGTCTAGCCCAGCTCCAAGGATCCCAGGTTTTCACAGCCTTGGATTGTGCACAGGGGTATTGGACCATAAAGGTGAGTGAGGAAGACCAATACAAACTGGCTTTCAGTTTTGGGAATCGACAATATTGTTGGGTGAGAATGCCTTTCGGATTCATAAATTCCGGACATGAATTTGCTGTGTTCATGCACAAGGCCATGCTAGACGCCTTCGAAAGGGGGACGTTGGCATATGTGGACGATATCCTGATCAAAAGTACTGATATGGCCAAACACATTACAGAACTTCGGCATGTCCTGGGCCAATTGAAAGCAGCAGGAGTTAAACTGTCCTTACAAAAAGCCCAGTGGTGTCGCACGAAGGTAAACTTCCTAGGCCATGAAGTTACTGCTGAAGGTTTGAACCCACAAAAGAAGAAAGTTGAGGCGGTTCTGAACTGTAAAGTCCCTACTAACCTTAAAGAATTGAGATCATTCCTAGGTATGGTAAACTACTCGCGCAAGTTTATTGATAACTACGCCGAGATAAGCAAGCCGTTGCTTCACCTACTGAAGAAGGATGTCGAATGGTCGTGGGGTAAGAAACAGGAAGACGCCATGAAGGAATTAAAGGAACGTCTCACACAAGCGCCGTGTCTAGGATATCCCGAAGGGGGTAAAAATTTCTATCTAGAGACAGGGTTTACGCAGGTAAGTATGAGTTCCGTTCTTTACCAGAAAACGTGATGATGTCAGTAAGGTGATTGCCTACGCCAGTAAAACTTTGTCCCCGGTTGAAGTAAAGTTCAGTGACTGTGAAAAAGCTCTATTGTCCACCGTGTGGGCATTACAGAATTTCCGCAGTTACATTCAGGGAGAGAGAATCATTGTTGAAACGGCACACCAGCCTTTACAGTATTTAAAGAGTGAACGTATCAAGGGAGGAAATGTGTCTAATAGCCGCATCACTGCTTGGACTTTGTCTTTGCAAGGGTGGCCTCTTGAAATTCGGTACAAACAGAACAAGGAAAGTCCAGTAGCCCAGGGCCTAGCCGAGCTCCATGATTGTTCCGCAACTACGCCTGCTATGGAGGCCCCGGACACTGACTTTCTGGAAGAACAACTGTTCTCTCCCTACAAGGTTTACGATGAAGAATACTGTAAACAGCTGCCGTGTGTATATGTGGATGGTTGTGCTTTTCATCACAAGGATGGGGAACAGCTCCAACTAGTGGCAGGTATTGGAATCGTTTGGACCCAAGGTGTCACCCCAATTTCTGTGGGATACAAACTTGGACCAAAAAGCAGTCAGGTTGCTGAACTTACTGCAATTCTTAGAGCAGTTGAGATGGCTATAGAGTTCAACATTAAAGAGTGTGCCATCATAACCGATTCCAATTATGTCAGGAATAGTTTTGTGGAGTATTTCCCTAGGTGGAAGCGAAACAACATGAACAAGAGTAATCACAAACCCGTGAAACATGGTAAGCTCTTTTGTCACATCGATGAACTGGTAAGGTCCAATGATATCACCCTGCACTTCAAGAAGACCAAAGGCCACTCCAAGGTTCTAGGTGCCGAGAAAGAAGGGAACGATCTGGCCGATTCTCTAGCCAAGGAAGGGGCAATCACCGGTGAACTGTTAGACATTGATCAATTTTTAGGTACCGTACAGGTTGAAGCTGTCACCAGGCAACAGGCTTGAACAGCTGGTGATCCAAATGCAATACAGTGGAGTCACGATTCTCCTAGTGAGGATTTAATTACTGCCCAAAAAGAAGACCCAATAATTGGCTTGTTTTATAGTCATATAGAAGATCCCAACCAAAATCCCATAAATAAGGAAGTATGTAGTGGGAAGGAGGATTTACGTATCTTAATGAAATCCAAATCCCAATTCTCTTTATACCAGGGATTGTTGATACGAACCTCAAAGGGTGGCGTACAACAATGGGTCGTCCCACTTAAATTTAGAGGTTTAATGCTACAGCATGCCCATGATGCTCCCACTTCCGGTCATCGTGGAGAGAAGATCACGTATGAGATCCTGCGGGATTATGCCTACTGGCCTCATATGTTACGTGATGTGAAGGAGTACTGCCAAGGTTGCCTAATATGTCCCCAATTTCAACCTACCAAGCCAACTCACAGAGCACCTCTCCAGAAAAGGGGGATATGTATGCCTTGGTCAGACCTTCAAATGGATTTTATTGGGCCCGTAACAAAATCTTCACGAGGAAATCGGTATATGTTAACAGTTACATGTTTATTCACCAAGTATGTCGAATGTATACCAGCACCAAATAATAGCTCCGAGACGTGCTGCATTGCTAATAAATCATGTATTTTCACGTTTTGGTCTACCACAGAGGATAGAGTCTGATAGAGGATCGCACTTCACTAGCGAAGTGATGGCCAAATTGTGGAAAATTTTGGGGGTTAAAAGGAAATTGCATATCGCCTATCGGCCAGCCTCTAGTGGTGGTGTAGAACGATACAATCAGACCATCGTTAACGTCCTTAAGAAATTTGTTAAGGAAACAGACAAAGATTGGGATGTCAAACTCCCGCTGGTCCTGATGGCGTTGAGGGCTACTCCGAATACAGTTACAAAAATGTCATCTTTTGAACTGATGACAGGTAGACGGATGGTACTGCCCCAGCACTTATTGTATCGCACTACAGATCAGAATTTGATCAATGCTACCACCACACACCAGTACATAGAGGATTTACGTAAACACCTGCAATATGCTTTTGCCTTTGCCCAGCGAAATTTGGAAAGAGCTGCAACTAGTGCGAAGACATACTATGATCTCAAAACCTCCAAGAAGGAATATGAGATTGGTGACAAAGTCTACCTATACAACTTTGCAAGAGACCAGATCAAGGAACGGAAATTCCTTCCGTCTTGGAAAGGTCCGTTCTCTATCATTGATAAAATCTCTCCGGTCGCATATAAATTGCAGGTTACCCGGTATGGTGAAATCAGTGATAGATGGGTGCACATCAACCAATTACGTGCTTGCCATCCAAAGTCTCAATTGCAGTTGTTGGAAGACTAACCCACCAGTTCCTATCTGGAGATATTGAGATCATTATTAAATTTCCTTTGAACATATATAATTCATCTTTTCCCTTACAGGATCCAGTAATATAAGTTTGTACATATCCAATACTTAAACTGTTAATTTTTAATAATTTAGAAAGGAAGGCCCAGACGATGACTAGACCGGCGATCGGAGGTGTCAATGACCAGACCCTAGAAGGAAGCTATAATGTCCTGTGGGAAAGACCAGATGCCAGAGATCGATCTGGAGACGATAACCTGATGTCCCAGGCCACCAAGGGCCAGTCCAGAGGAAAAGACCCGCCTAGGAGACCGTCTAAGAGACCTGTCGTGCGGAGGACCCATGGACCCCAAGGTGGATGTGCCAGGCCAGGCCGGCCTCATCACAAGACCAGGATCGTCATCAGAAGTGTCCATCTAAAGACGCCGAGTCAAGTTGAGGACCAACCAGCATCACCGCTGCCATTTTATTATTAAAAAAATTTTTTTTTTGTATTTCATTCACTTCACCGGAGAAGACGAACGATCACTCTAGCCAAAGGTCCCACTCATGTTTTGCGATACAGACACCCCTATACACGTGCCTGTACCCCAAACAAAGGGGGATTTGTTGTGGACCTTTTGAATTATGTCTCAAAAATATGACTTTATCAAGACATAATATTATATGACAAGCAGCTCAATATAGCCGGATGTTAAGGGGTTAATTTGTCTTGGTTGGAAAGTCGAATGACCATCTGGCTGGAGAGGTGTAGACGGTGGGTGAAGGGATTTTTTTTTTTTCCTCCCAGAGACAATATACTATTTTGAAGTTCTACAGGTGGTCAAACACCATTATTCAGACTTCAATAGCAGGTAAACATATACAAGGTCTGGACATGACAATAGAGGAACCAAACTGATTGTCTGAGAGCTTAACCAAACCTTGCAGAGTGTGATAAACCAACAGACCTCTGAAACTATCACAATATACTATTGTCCACCAAGGGTGAAAGTATTAAGAGTTGTTTACCGTGACTCCAATACAAGAGCCAGGCAAACAGAGAGTTTTTCCCTACACATAGAAAATGTGGTTCTAAAACAAAGAAGTTAAATTCAGGACATTTAAGTCTTAAAATTGACTGTATATAACTACAAAGATATACTACAAAAACATATTATAAATGAGATGTTATAAAGGATAGGTTTTACACACCACCAAATATTCAGCAATGGGAACTATATATCACTAACTTTAGTACTGAGATGATGGAAAGTAAGATGTATTATAAACTAGTATTAGTTACATGTCTTATCAGGAAACAAACAGGATGGTATTTCAAGAAGGAATAAAAGAATATACACCTATATTCCATGGTCCCTATTTAGAATATTAAAGGTATGATAACTTATATCTGGAAAAAGACGTATATTTGATCCCTGAAATTACCTTAAGATTCATGAGGTATGAGTCATCTCAAATACTCAAATTGTTCTATGATACATGACCGCCACCTGGCGGGCAGGTGAGAAATAGCTTATGTACACACATTTCTCAACTAGCCAATCAAGAAGCCTGGTGGGAAGGTATCTTAGAACAATGGATTAGTTGGTATAAAAGCCCTTGTACCTTTAAGAAAAAAAAACTCATCAAAAGAAAAAACTCATCAAAAGAAAAACTCATCAAAAGAAAAGACCTCATCAAAAGAAGACCCTGACATCTGAAGAGATCTCTGCTGAATAACTACTCTTCCATACTTTCAAACTTCCTAAAACTTTACTAAATTTCTAAACCTCTATCCTTATAACTTCCTACATTCTCCCACACTATTGAACTCTATCTCAATTTCCCCTGTGGTCATCAGTCTAAAGGCGTTCCACTGCCAGCTAAATCCACGGGAGAGTTGCCTAGTCTGAATGCCGGGTGCGGTGAGATTGTTTATTTGATTTTGCATTACCTATTTTCTCTGTTGTGTGGAATCATAGAATTACCTTAGTGTATCACAACAATATTGGGTAGTTCGAGATATATGTAGAGAGATCCTGTTTTTACTGTTAAAAATTGTTTGGTGCCATATTATAATTTTTTTTTTCATATTTCATAATTTATTGAATATTAATAATCAGAGTATAATATATCAAGGGCTAGCTTCTTGCAATCCTATGGCCACGGCTTGTGAGAATATAACCTTTGAGACACTCGAAATTATTAATTATTAATAAATTTAATTAATGATCAGATCATTTAAAAATTGTGATATCGATGTAATTAGTTAGAAACCCTATTATTGTGTCTTACATTGGTAGGATATATCTTTGATTGTGTGTATCAATATTCATTTATCACCAGTCTTTTGCGTTTTGTGTTAATATATATATAATTTTTGTACATAAATAAATTTTTATATTTATCTATTATAAGGCAAATTTTGTGTGTATGGTACGAAATCATATTGGCTAAAAGAATTCAAGGTATAATAATAAGTGGTGATCAAATTATTAAGGTGTCCAAATTATTGGTTTACTAAATATTTGCCGTATTTTAACGGCTGGAGGCACTGTAATATTTCATCCAAGGGAAAGGGACACGCCCTTTATAAGTAGGATATATCCTTACATAAACCACCACAACCAGGACCACCCCCCTGATTTCTTGTACCTTTAGCTATCAAACCTGCATGATTCATTACCACAGCATTCAGTTTACCATGAACAGTTATATTCCAGTCAATATTACACCTTTCAATATCTTTTCCAGCATTTGTTAGGACGGTATCTGCAGAGGGCACACACACCATAGGGCAGCCATCACCCACGTGAACCTCACAAAATGCCACTTCACCTGGTGTCATGTACTCTGCCTCACCATTTTAACTTTTGCTACACCACTTGGATCTGTATCCAAATCCTGTACAGATGAGGTCTCTTCTGATCCATTTTGCCAGTTTTCACATACAATTTATCCCTGTATTTCAGGTGTCTTATCAGACCTGCTACATAAACCTCTTTTTGGCCCAATGACCCTGATTTCTTGATGCACATCTGTTTGAGCCCTGGTCAGGATCTCTGCTGTTCTCTGGTCCATGCTCGGCCCTTCCATCTCATGTGGTTTGTCCACTGGTGCAGTCAACACGCCCTTCACTGACAACTGACCAGCACCATCCTGGACCATAGCAGCAGAAATGCTTCCCACCTGGCTGTTAGGAGGTGAAACCTTTGACTCATTTTTCATTTCTCCAAAACTTCTCTCAAATACATTGACAGGTAGTCCAGCAGCATACCCTGATACAACTTTTAACACCATCAACAAAATTCCGAAACAACTTTCTTGTTTCCCTTTGATCTGTACAGCCAGCCATTCGGTGCTCCACCTAGTGGTACTCCGCAGTACCAGACCATCCGACTGTGGAGGAGACATCTCAATATACATTGGTTGTACATTCCAAAGTTCAAGCATCTCCTTTAATACTTTGGTTACAACCCAACCACTTGACTCTAAACCTAAGACCTTCCTGACCATATTTAGGGCACTGGGAACTCAGAGACTCACCTGCTGAGACTTGAGAAGTTGAAATTTTTAAAGGGACCTCCTCCGAGCTGGAGATAACCACAGCCTGGTGCTCCACCGGAGCGCTGCCATGTGCTGGACTCACTCCCAACATCTCAGACTCAGCATCCACAAGCTGCCCCTGATCATTCCCAGTGACAATATCATTTTGACACTGCATGCCAACATCACTTTTGTGGGTCACAGACAAAGTCTCTGCTGTATACACGCCCTTATCTATAGGTTGTTCTATAGATCCTCCTGCTGGCACAGCAGAAACAGTGTCCACCTTATTTTTTTGCATAAAAACCTCATCTATCAACGAGATTAGCCTTTTACCCCAACTATCCCAATCCATTGTATACAGTTGTGACCAAAATTATTCAACCCCCAATGCTGTAAAGGGGTTTAGGGACTATAGTGTACATTTGGAATTGTATTCAGAATCAAATCCTACAAGGACGTTGTAACTACCCAAATGCAACTAAAATGACATCAATTGTTTATGTAATACAGTAGTAAATGGTTCTTATGTGGTTTCTTCATTGCCACAATTATTCAACCCCTTAAAGACTACCACTCTGAAGAACAGAGGTTCATACAGGTGCTTTCCATCAGGTATTGAAAACACCTGTGGATGTCACCGAGCAGCAATCAAGCATAATAAGCACCAATTAGGCAGCTTTAAAATGACTGTGATACTCAGCTCCTTCTAGACATTTACTGGTGTGGTTACAAACATGGTGAAGGCAAGAGAATGGTCCAGGAAGACAAGAGAAGAGGTGATTTCTCTTCACAGGAAGGGCAATGGCTATAAGAAGATTGCAAAGATGTTAAACATACCAAGAGACACCTTAGGAAGCATCATTCGCAAATTCAAGGCAAAGGGCACTGTTGAAACGCTACCTGGTCGTGGCAGAAAGAAGATGCTGACTTCGACTGCTGTGCGCTACCTGAAGCGTAGAGTGGAGAGAAGTCCCCGTGTGACTGCTGAGGAACTGAGAAAAGATTTGTCAGATGTGGGTACAGAAGTTTCAGCCCAGACAATAAGACGCACACTGCGTAATGAAGGCCTCCGTGCCAGAACTCCCAGGCGTACCCCCTTGCTGTCTCCAAAGAATAAGAAGAGTCGACTGCAGTATGCCAAAAGCCATGTGGACAAACCACAAAAGTTGTGGGATAGTGTTCTGTGGACTGATGAAACAAAATTAGAACTGTTTGGGCCCATGGATCAACGCTATGTTTGGAGGAGGAAGAACAAGGCCTATGATGAAAAGAACACCTTGCCTACTGTGAAGCATGGTGGAGGGTCAATCATGCTTTGGGGCTGTTTTGCTTCTGCAGGTACAGGGAAGCTTCAGCGTGTGCAAGGTACCATGAATTCTCTTCAGTACCAGGAGATATTGGATGGAAACGTGATGCAGTCCGTCACACACCTGAGGCTTGGGAGACGTTGGACC
The DNA here is from genome assembly GCF_062004578.1 of Staurois parvus. Taxonomy (NCBI): domain Eukaryota; kingdom Metazoa; phylum Chordata; class Amphibia; order Anura; family Ranidae; genus Staurois; species Staurois parvus. The sequence goes on from NW_028318936.1 coordinate 50,845, forward strand.
TTTCAACAGGACAATGATCCCAAGCATACCTCCAAGTCCACTAGAGCATGGTTGCAGAGGAAAGGCTGGAACATTTTGGAGTGGCCATCGCAGTCACCAGACTTAAATCCGATTGAGAACCTCTGGTGGGACTTAAAGAAAGCAGTTGCAGTGCGCAAGCCTAAGAATGTGACTGAACTGGAGGCCTTTGCCCATGAAGAATGGGCGAAGATACCCGTAGATCGCTGCAAGACACTTGTGTCAAGCTATGCTTCACGTTTAAAAGCTGTTATAACTGTAAAAGGATGCTGTACTAAGTACTAAGATTGAATGTCACTTGGGGGTTGAATAAAACTGATAATGCTGTGAGCACAGAAAAGACATTTGTGGTTATTTCATTATAACTGTTATGTTATATTTGTCTGACCTACAAGTGCCTCTTTAATGTAAATGTAAGCAAGATGACTGAATGATCAAAAGCAATGTCAAACTGGCCAAAACACTCAATTTCAGTGGGGGTTGAATAATTTTGGTCACAACTGTATGTGCTCAGTTCGTCAGTGCTCCTCAGCACTGAACCATCCGCCCAAGGAGACACATAAGAATAGACGGGCTTAGTTGTAGATCCCTTGCACAAATCACTCTGGATCATGTCAGACTTAGGTAAAACCTGTTTTCCAACTGCAGGTTGCAATACCTCACATCCACCACTTTGCTCTAGTGGTGCTTCCTGAATTAGACACACATTTGCATTTTTGCCAGGCTGCATTAACCCGCTGTTCACCTGAACACTTTCCGTATTGTTAGACTGCACCAACACACTCCTATGACAAGGGGCAGTTCCACTCTGCTCCACCAGAGTGACATCGCAGTTGTCCCGGGCAACCTCTGGCTCCAATACACGGAGACCCCTGGAGATGTCTAAGGACACCTGTGCTGTCTTACCACCAGTTGCTATGGGAAATGACCCATCTTTAATTACAGCTTTTGCACTGCAAGAGCTCAGGGTTTTCCCAACAGCAGTACATTTCACATCATCAACAATATCATCAGCATTTGTAGCTCTTGTGGGCTGTACTAGCCCACTACCAACCTGTAACTGGCACACATTAGTTACATCGCTTTCTTTTTGAGAACCATGCACAGGTTTTACTTCAACCCCTAACTCCCCACTGTACAAGGCACTGCACAGGGAAAAGTCACTCTCAAAAGCACATTCAGTGGCCCAACTAACTGGGGTCACTCCTACATCAGAATGGACAGTCTCATAACCAGTCCTTCTCAACATGACAGTCCCAGCCATGGTTTTATCACACACAGTCTTACCCACCACAGTAGTAGGTGTCACCATCTTCATTTGAGTGAGTTGTCTCATAAACGCATCCTCAACTGTACTTTCCTTGGCAACTTTTCCCTTGCCCCAAGGTGAAGTAACAGACGCCCTCATAGGCTCCATGGACTCTCTGGCATCCCCTGCAGGCCCAACAGGAACTTCCTCGCTGTTGCCAGAGGTCGCTGCTGACATTTTAAAAAAAAAAAAATCTGAGCTTGCAGTTGTAGATATTTGCCCAATATCAGCGGTATTCCAGAGTCTGGGACAGTAAAAGATCCCATGCCCCCACTGACCACATTCCACGCATGGTATATTTCTACACTTCTCTTTATTGGGATACTGAGCCACATCTCCAATGCAGCTCCTCCTTCCAGGCAATATTTTTTCTCCGGTCGCCATGGGAGAGTGCACTCTCCAAGCAGAACTTTGCTGGCTCTTTCCAACACGCTGTATTGGCTCCACTTGATACCACTTGCCATGATCCTTGTACGACATAGCCCCCCGTACACAGACAGCCCGACTGGCCTCCTCTGTGTTGCTTTGGGCCTTCAGTCTTGGTCCTGGCCTCTGGTCAGCCCCTCTGCTTGCACATAGCATAGGCTTCTCTCTGCTGGACCAACTCTCAAGCCGTGACACATTCACATTTTTCACAACAGCTACTGGTTTAACTGCAGCAGCGTTGCCAGGGGCAACAACACCCCTGTCCCAGGTACGGACATCCTGAAGCGCTCTCCTTGCACTGAAGGTTGGCTTGCTTTCCGCTTTAGGTTGGTTCAATGCTGCCAGGTGCCGCTTGCACCAGTCCACAGCAGACTCACCCACATCTAAATTTCCTGGCTTGGCTGGGGCATGCGGTATATAACCCCCTAGCCACAGGGCTCTCTCGCTTCAGCAAACATTGCTTCCTTTTTCTGTTTTGACCGCCCCATCTTTGCAGTCATGCACACAGCCGTGTGTTACATAGTTCAGCAACACCATGGAACACTGTCTCTTTAAGGCAAAGTCCTTTTCTCTAGCAGGTTCTCCTCACCTGCACACACAGATAGTGCAGACATATGCACCAAACAGTTCATATAACTGATGAACTTACTTCAATTGCTGGGATCTCCAATTCTGCTCGCATTCTCCACCATATGTGGGAACTCGCTTCAAAGTGGTAGAGCTTTTCATTTAAAGCACACAGCAACTCGCTTCTTTATGGGCCTTTTTGCCCAATTTTATTTAAACAAATGTCCCATAACATAAAGCTTCCCACGCAGGGGTATCCACCATCAAACAAAACAACAATTCAGCCTCCTGGCTTATACTCAGCTTGATGTCTGTCTCCTGCAGACTTCTTCCAGAATTATGGCTCTTGCACACAGCTAGTCTCTAGCAGCCCCTTGCTGCTCTTGGCTTCCACCTCTCCTAGGTGAAGCCCACCTGACTTCCAGGCAGTGACCTCCTGTCTTCCAAGTGGAGCCCTCCTGACTCCTATCTGCCAGGGTGGAGCCCTCCTGACTCTATCTAAAGGCCTGCACACACCTGTGCAATCAGTCTCCTGGCCTATTCCAACACCTGGTCCCAGGATTGGAGATTTCATCCCTCCCAGATCTCTTTGAAATCTCCAGGCTCCAGATCCCTTTGAAATCTCCAGGCTCCAGATCCCAAAATGGACCTTACAAACAAAGGAGGAAAGTGAAAAGCCACTTTCCTCTGCATCCAACACTTACCCTGGAGCCCCTCAACCTGCCTCGTTGAGAATCCTGGGTGACAGATCGCCCTACTGTCACTATATATATATATATATATATATATATATATATACAGTATATATACTATATTGCCAAAAGTATTGGGATGCCTGCCTTTGCACACACATGAATGGGGTTGAGGTCAGGACTCTGTGCAGGCCAGTCAAGTTCCTCTACCCCAAACTGGCTCCTCCATGTCTTTATGGACCTTGCTTTGTGCACTGGTGCGCAGTCATGTTGGAACAGGAAGTTCCTATAACCCAGTGTTTCTCAATTCCAGTCCTCATGGACCCCCAACAGGTCATGTTTTCAGGATTTCCATTATTTTGCACAGGTGATTTGATCAGTTTCACTGCCTTAGTAATTACCACAGCTGTTTCATCTGAGGGAAATCCTGAAAACATGACCTGTTGGGGGTCCATGAGGACTGGAGTTGAGAAACACTGCTATAACCAAACTCTTCCCACAAAGTTGGGAGCATGAATGTGCCCAAAATGTCTTGGTATGCTGACAACTTAAGAGCTCACTTCACTGGAACTAGGGGGCCAAGCCCAACTCCTGCAACACAACTCCACACCACAATCCCCCCTCCACCAAACTTTACACTTAGCACAATGCAGTCAGGCAAGTACTGTTCTCCTGTCAACCACCAAACCCAGACATGTCCATCAGATTGCCAGACAGAGAAGCCTTATTGGTTACTCCAGAGGACATGTCTTCAATGCTCTAGAGTCCAGTGACGGCGTGCTTTACACCATGGCATCCGACGTTTTGCATTGCACTTAGTGATGAAGCTCTCTACACACTGTCGTTGTGCTAATCTGAAGGCCACACAAAGTTTGGAGGTCTTTAGCTATTGACTCTGCAGACAGTTGGCGACTTCTGCGCACTGTGCGCTTCAGCATGCGCTGACCCCACTGTGTCATGTTACGTGGCCTACCACTTAGTGGCTGAGTTGCTGTTGTTCCCAGTTGCTTCCACTTTGTTATAATCCCACTAACAGTTGAGCATGGACTATTTAGTAGCCAGGAAATGTCACGGATGGACAGGTGACAACCTACCACGGGACCAGGCTTGGAGTCACTGAGCTCCTGACAGCGACCCAATATTTCACCAATGTTTGTAGAAGCAGTCTGCATGCCTAGGTGCTTGATTGTATACACCTGTGGCTATGGAGGAGATTGTAACACCTGAATCACATGATTTGGAGGGCTGGCCCAATACGTTTGGCAATGTAGTGTATATTTACAGTATATGTATATACAACAAAAGTTAATTAAAAATCATTACAACAATTTATCATTTGTTAAATTTAATTTTAAATATAAGAAGGCAATGCCAAATTAACATAAAAAGAGTGCACTTCTATCATCTCTCATCTTTTTGCCCATCTCAGCCCATAGTGGCATTAACTTTGCTGCCACTTGATCTCATGACAGCTTTGATTGGATCCTGTCTGTATGCAGTTTAAGTTCAATGTCCCACAGATGTGGATATTGCTGCATGTCGGTGATAAGCTAGCTTTGTGTAACCTCCTTAGCCATTTTTCCATCAAAAAAGGAAAGCACCACAAATCCTTGTGAATACTCAAGTTTTTGGGGTGTCTGGGTGTGTAGGTCCCTCCAGGGTGATGAGTGGGAATAGCAGTTAAAGAAAGACTTTTCCTTTAGGAGCTAGATTCTATATTATTAACATTTAACAACTACAATATATATGGCTAGGCTCTGGTTTGTCTTCTCTTGGCCAGCAAAGCCATTACACTTTGTGCCAAATATAATGGTTCAGAAATCCAGAAGAAGTAGCCCAGAGCCATAGAAGTTGAGGTTCTTATTGGAATGCCAGATGACCTTGGGATTAAGAAATCCTAAAAAGTAGCAAGGATAAGATCAAAAAGATCAATGTGGGCCAATCTAAATGATTGAAATGGAAGGTCATGCAGGCATTGTGATTAGTAGCGTTGATAATATAAAATGTGGATTAAGATAATTGTGTAGGCTGAACTTTCCTAAAGAAAACATCAGTTGCTCGGCTTGTTTCATGTTCTCATCTCAAAGCACTGAAATCAGAGGCAGCCAGCCCACCAGTAATTTTTTTAGAAGTTGTTCAGCAACAATGGCCCCCATATTTCTTAGCACGGGTCTTCTTCAAAGTTACACCGGTGATGTTTATTTTTCTCACTTATTATTCCTTTCTCAAGATTGCATGTGTATTCAGCTTGATGCATAATTATTTGTCCAAATATTTGGTTGCAGCTTGTGCATGTTGACAGGGAATCAAAATTGAATTTCTACCAATAAACCTGAATTCACATGAAGATGTGGGTCCAGATGACAATACTGATGGGAAAAGCCAAGTTGTTAGTTTTACCAAGTTGTTGGTTTGTTTTCACTAGTTGTTTTTTGTAAGGAGGGTGGGGGTGCTGGATTGTAGAACCAGAGCTAAGAGTTAATTATGCAAATATAAGGGATTAACCAGAGGTACAAAACTACCATACTGTAGATGGTCTTTACATCTCAGCCTTGACCTTTGAACAAAAACCCAACACTGCATGTGAGGCCACCATGTCTCTATGGCTGACCATACCCATTACAATTTGATTATGCAGTGTCCTTAGATCTACAAACTATGTAGGTAGAGGGACTGCCTGATGGGATGCAGTTTGAGCCAGTTTTTGAGGTAGGCCACCAGATCAAAAGGCCCTACAACAAAATTTTAATGGAACCTCCCCATAAAAATTTAGTAGCTTCTGCCAGTGACACAGTCACTGATCTTCACATACAGTACATTTTAACCACTTACTAACTGCCCACAGTACTTTTACTGTGGAAGGGCAGTATATACAGGCAGAGCAACATACTGGCACATCGCTCTGGCTGTACTAACACTGGTGGCACAGCAGAATGCAGATCCCGGTAAATGGGTCCTGGTGTTCATGTGTTCACTATGTGTCCACATGATCACAATGCTACCAAAGATGTTATGAATCTTCTAGTGAGCTATGATTGGCCCACAGCTCTCACATGGTACATGGGCCAATCACAGCATCCTGTACCATGTGATCAGCTGTAGCCATTCACAGATCACTAGTATTTTGAACTCTCATGGCCTTAAATCGTTCATGACAGTTCAAAGCAAGCATTGCATTGCAGGAACAATAATCTTTATTGCTCCTGCAAAGTAAAGTGTAACAAAAAAAAAATCCCTGATCACCCCGCAAGGGTTACCTTTCAGAGGTTACTCTTCATTCCTCAGTTCTTTCAAAATACACTATGAATACACTATTAATGTTGTGTATTTATAGTGTCACTTGGTTCTTCTAACCCAAGTAAATCAGACTAGTTCTTTTACTGCTAAAACTTATTTTATATATAATATATATATATATAATATATATATATACAGTATGTGTGTAAAAATTAGTGTTGGGCTCTACGTTTGAGTTGAACACACGAATGATATGGGCGCTGCAGCGCCCCACAATGCACTGCATCCTGACAGTGCATTGTGATTAGTCAAAGCAATGCACCTGATAACAGGTCAGGTACAATGCTTTGGCCAATCACAGCACAGAATGACGTCACTAGGGGACGGAGTAAACCCCGTCCCCTTGTGACATCATGACAGTATTTAAGAACTGTCATTGGTGCGCAGCTGTCAGACAGCCGGGAGCCAGCATCGCAGGGGTTTTTTTTCTTTTTTCAGGTCGGTGGTGGCGGCGGGCATCGTGATTGACATTGGATCTACTTAGGGGGACATTTTCTTTACTTTTATTTTTTAATAAAGGTCTTGTCAAACACTGTCCCCTGTCATTTTTTACACTACACTTTTTTTTGTGAATGGGTAGTTCCATGTACCCCATACTCATTCACATAGGGGGGATCCGGGATCTGGAGGCCACCTTGTTAAAGGGGGCTTCCAGATTCCTATAAGCCCCCAGCCTGCAGACCCCCACAACCATTGGCCATGGTTGTGGGGAAGAGGCCCTTATCCCCATCAACATGGGGACAAGGTGCTTTGGTGGGGAAGCCCTCCTGCCCCAAAGCACCCCCCCATGTTGAGGGCTTGTAGCCTGGTATGGTTAAGGAGGATAGCTCGCCCCCCTTTCCTGACCTGACAGGCTGCATGCTCTGGCAAGGGTCTGGAATAGATTTTGGGGGGACCCCCACACCATTTTTAAAATTTTTGGCGTGAGGGTTCCCCTTAAAATCCATACCAGACCCGAAGGGCTTGGTATGGATTGGGGGGGGGTCTCAATGCCATTTAAAAAAAAAATAATAATTATTGTCGGGCAATGCCGACAATTATTTTTACATTCAGCTGTCAACAGGGAACCCCACTGACAGCTGAAACATAAATGAATGATTCACTACTATAATACCGCATTACTTATTAATATAACTCATGCAGTATTTTAGTAGCTGAGCAGGATCTTACCACATACTCAGATGCGGTAAGATACCACTCAGTAAATTGTTTGTGTTCGAATTTCACTGTTGAACATTCTGTAGGTTGGAATGTTCGACCGTTAACCGAACAGGGGAGTCTTCAGCCAATTACTAGTAAAAAACAGTCATATTTGCTACAAAATTACTTAGAACCCCCAAACATTATATATTTTTTAGCAGAGGCCCTGGAGAATAAAATGGCAGTCATTGCAATTTTTGAATATCACGCCATTTTTGCGCAGCAGGTTTTCAAATGCAGTGTTTTTGAAAAAAATACACTTTAACCACTTGAGCTCCTGAGGATTTACCCCCTTAATGACCAGGCCTCTTTTTGCTACTCGACGCTGCACTAATTCAACTGATAATTGCGCGGTCATGCAATGCTGCTTCCAAACTAAATTTACGACCTTTTTTTCACACAAATAGAGCTTTCTTTCGGTGGTATTTGATCACCTGTGCACTTTTTATTTTTCACGCTATAAACAAAAAAAGACCAAAAATTTTGAAGAAAAACAATATTTTTTACTTTCAGCTATAAAAAATATATAGTAAACTCAAAGTTAGTTATAAATTTAGGCCAAAATGTATTCTGCTACATGTTTTTTGTAAAAAAAATTCCAATAAGTGTATATTGATTGCTTTGTGTAAAAGATACTGCAATTTACGCCATTTTTTTGCTATACAGCGCTGCGCTAGTTTAACGGACAATTGCGTGGTCATGCAATACGGTACATAAATTAAATTTACATACTTTTTTTCCCACAAATTGAGCTTTCTTTTGGTGGTATTTGATCGCCTGTGCGTTTTTTATTTTTTGCGCTATAAAAAAAAAGGCTGACAATTTTGAGGAAAAAAAACAATAGTTTGGACTTTTTGGTATAAAACATGTCCAGTAAAAAAAAATTAAAAATCAAATTTAGTCATAAATTTCTGCAAAAATGCATTCTGTGACATGTCTTTGCTACAAAAAACTCCAATACGTTTAAATTAATTGGTTTACGTGAAAGTTATAGCGTTTACAAATGGCGGGAAAGATACTGGGATTTTAAATTTTTTTTTATACTAATAATGGCGGCGAGCGGCGACTTATGGCGGCGATCAGTGACTTATGGCGGTGATCAGCGACTTATGGCGGGACTGCGGAACTGCAGCGGACATTCTGACACTGGGGGGGAACTGACTTGGGGTCACTGACATCCCCAGTGTCACCAATACAGTGATCAGTGCAAAAAAAAACACTGACACTGTACTAATGGCACTGGGGAAGAAGGGGTTAACTTTATTATTCAGTGAAAGGGTTAACTGTGTGAGGGGAGTGTTTTACTAGGGGACGGGGTGTGTACTGCAGGGAACACCGCTGATCGGGACAGATAAACTCTTCTGTCCTGATCAGCTTGTCAGGAGCTGTCAGGGAACTGACAGAAAGCACAGCTACTGCAGCTGTGCTCTCTGTCACTGATTGCCGCTAATCGCCGGGACATAGCCGGTAACGACCGGCTGTGACCCGGGGACTGACATCCGTGGCCGTGATCGGCGGGACAGGTAGTGCGGCGGCACGCCTCGTGCGCACCCTCTACCTGTTTTAAAAACACATGTTTTAAAACGTGGTTTTGCCCAGCCGTGCCGCCCTGCCGCCGTATTTCTACAGTGGCTGGGCGGCATGTGGTTAATGAACTAAAAATAAAACACAATATATACCCCATTTTTTTTGTAAACATGAAATATGATGTTACGCTGAGTAAATAGATACCAAACATGTCATGCTTTAAAATTGCACAGACACTCGTGGAATGGCATTAAACTACGGTTCTTAAAAATTTCCATAGGCGACACTTTAAACATTTTTAAAGGTTACCAGTTCAGAGTTACAGAGGAGGTCTAGTGATAAAATTAAGGTTTTCACTCTAACGTTCACAGCGATACCTCACATGTGGGTGTGACCTATGTATGTGTTCACGGAGGGGACGGGGCACTTTAAAAAAAATTTTATTAACATGATTTATTTTTTTTATTTTTACACTGTCATTTTAAATTTTTTTTACCAGTTTTATTGCTATTGCAAGAAATGTAAACGTACCTTGTGATAACAACACATCGTAGCAAGTCTTCTTTATGGAGCAATCTGGGGACTATAAGACCCAAAATCTCTCCTCTACCCTTAAAAGCAAAAGTTAGAAAAAAAAAATTTTTTTTGATCCCTTGATTTAAAAAAAGGCATTGTTGACATGGTGCTGGAAACCGGAAGTGACGTCATGACGTCGCTCCGGTTCTCCGAGGCCATAAAGAAAGGTGGAGGCCATCTTTCCTTCACTCATATCTATGCCCCGCTGCCGCCAGTGCTGGATCGGTTCCCCGGAGCTATTGATTATCCAGGTAAGCCCAGGAACCACAGGAAAGCGGCGGGAGGCGGTACAACTTCTAAAAGTGATCCAGTAGCGAATCCGCCGCTCAGATCACTTTTAACAGAAAGTCATGTACCTGAGAGAAATATTAATACAGGTGTTAGGACATCTAGCTGCAGCCACAACCTCGGTAGTAAACTTTAAAGTAATGATGTATTTTTGCAGTTAGGTGGTCGGCAAGTGGCTGCGCTGGGTTTCAGCAGTGCTCTGCTGTACAATGTGGGGCTGTCCATACCACTTGCCCTCCGCCCTATAGCAAAAGTACTGCTACAGGGCAGCAGGGCTGTGCAAAATCACATTTATACATTTGGTTTGCATTTCCAGGTAGGGAGTACACATGCACCACATTGTCTGCACTGCTATTGGCGGCTAGAGATGCCAATCACCGGGTCCCGGCCAGCGATTCCTGGCTGGCACTCAACGTTACTGTTTAAAGGAATGTTACATTTGTTATTTGTTAATAGTTGGCCACTAAAGACAATTTTGACCACAATCTGGTGTTGGGCTGATGTACTTTAGGTATATTAGATAAGAGGGGTATGACAGACCCAAACAGGACAGGGTCTTTTGGAGGGGACAGCAGGATAGCCTCTTGCCAACTGACCATGGCCCTGGCATCTGAAGGGGCTCTATTTTTTTTAGTGTGCCTGGGGGGACCTTTGGAGCAGTTTACTTTGGATTCAAGTCCATGTCTCCCCAAAACACACACTCTGGGAACTGGAGGACCAGGATAAAGATTTGGGGTCTCCGTGTGCAAACCAGCATTGACTGCTTCAACCCCCCTCCTAGACTCAGAGACTCCAAGAAGATGTTAATATAATCAGCTCAAAACGAACCTGATGCTGACGACTCTTGATGTAGTCTGTTTATTAAGGTGCTATGTATTTACTGTCTTTCTCCCATTGTGTGCCTCCTAGGTGTGCATTCCATTGTTAATTAAGTTAATTGTCTGTTGGAAAGTCCTCTTGGAGGCTTCTGCATGATGAGATGCATGATGTCAGCTTCCCCCGTTATCTAATCAGTGAGGGATGTGTATCCTAATGTACAATATTTGTGGGTATTGTTCATGTGGGGATTGCCCTATTTGTGAAGTTTATAAAAACCTGTGATTTCTGTGCAATAAAGTAGTTCCAGTTTGGCATATAAGATGGTCTTGTCTATTCTTGTGTGCAATGCCCGGGTATAATACCTTTGGCCTGTGTCCCAGTGGCAAGGAAATAGTTCTCTGATGGAGTCACCCAATTGGGGTGACAGGGGTTCCATCACAAGGGGTATTACTTGCGTATGGGTATTGTTGGTGAGAGGTTGGTGGTATCCGCTTTACCCTAGTCATGTGTAATGAGATGATGGTGTAAGCTGAACTTTCCAAAAGAAAATACTACTTTGGCTTGTTTTAGGTTCTCAACTGAAAGGACCAAAATCAGAGGCAGCCTCAACTTAAAGGATCGTAATCAGAGGCAGCCAGTCCACCAAAAGGCCGAAATCAGAGGCAGCCAGTCCACCAAAAGGCCGAAATCAGAGGCAGCCAGTCCACCAAAGGACCTGAATAAGAGGTAGCCAGTCCACCAAAGGACCTAAATCAGAGGCAGCCAGTCCGCCAAAGGACCTAAATCAGAGGCAGCCACTCAACCAAAGGACCGTAAATTAACGCTGATGATGTTTATTATTCTCACCTATTATTTCTATTTGAAGTAATTCCTTTCTCAGGAACGTGTGTGATTTCAGTCTGACACAAAGTAAGCTGATTTTATTTGCACAGAATATTTTCCTAAAGCAGTGCGTGTTGACAGGTAATCAAAGTCTAAAAACATTCTGATGGAATTGAATTCCCACCAATACACCATTATTAACCACTTTCTTTCCAGCCACTGCATTCACACCGCTGGACAGGACAAGCATCCATGCTGGAGGGCATATATTTACCGTATACCCTCCTACATGGGCCCCTCACGCATGCCTCCTAGAGCGCTTTGTGATTTCTCAGGCCTGCCCCTTACCCCCCCCCGCTCTCATAGGATTTGACTGACTTCAGCAGTAGCCTATGTCTCCCACTGCTACCCAAGTCCCTGCGCAAGGACATATACTGTACATGTCATTGTGTTAAGGTGGTTATACCCGGACAATGGCTGCAGCTGTCAGCCATAACCCCAGTATGAATCTTCTCAGCCTTTCCTACATCTTTAAAAGTGACCTGAATGGCTGATTAGCTGCTGGATCCCTTTTACAGGCAGCGGGAGGGGTTACCCCTTCCTCCTGTTGTTCTCTTGTGTGATCAGAAAGCCCGACATCTGATCTGGTACTTCTCCTGGTTGATCATAGACCTGATGAGAGATCAGAACTGCTTGTCACTTCTGGTTATGGCAGATGCAAACAGGGCCTTTTTTTTTTTTTTAAAGCATGAGAACAATGTTTTTTTTTTATTCTATGCTTTCAAGGGTAGAGGAGAGATCTGGGGTCTTATAGACCTCAGATGTCTCCATAAAGAGAAGCTGTCATGCTTTATTGCTGTCACAAGGGATGTTTATATTTCTTGTGACAGCAATAAAAGACAGTGTAAAAAGGTCTAAAGCTTGCCTGCAGGCTGGCTCCTTCCCTGCTTCCCAGGCTGTCCTCTCAGGGAACAGTTGAGGCTGAGAGGTCCTCTGTTCCAGCTCCTGCCGGCAGGAAGGCCCCACTCCTGGGCCCCCTCCCAGGCCCCACATTCTATCCTCCTCACTCCATCTTCCACCCAAAATCTCCCTGCCTCTGAGCAGGCTCAGTTACTCTTAAGGGCTATCCTGACCCCATACCAAGCTTCCTGCCTGGGGATTGTCCAGGATTGTCCAGGATCCCTCAAGAGTGCAGACCAGCTTCTCCTCTCTAAGTCTCTAGATCAGGGGGAGGTATCAGTGAGCTAATCTGCAGAGCCTCTCAGCCCTGACCCAAACCTGACCCTCTGACTATCACCCAGGTTGCTATTCTAGCCTTCTTTTTTTTTTATTTAAATATTTATACATTTTTCATAGCAATAACAAAACACTTTCATCACATTCATAATAAATATACATGACTATTTCTTATTACTTTTCTTTTTGTCTCTTAAATCATTACCCCCCCCCCCCCCCCCGAGCCCTCCACTCTGCATTCTTTCACTACCTCTTTTCTAAAGCAAGAATATCCTACCCATCCACCCACTCTTTATCATCCTACATTTCACTTTTTCACGTTTACTCCAGAGTTTTCCCATTTTTCCCATTTCGCATAGTATACCTCCATCTTATCTTCATGCATATAGTAGAGCTTCTCCATCCTACAAATCCAGTTCACTCTTTCTATCCAATCCTCCTCTTTCGGTACTTCTGTTTTCCTCCAATACTTAGGGATCAGACTTTTTGCAGCATTCATATAATACCCTAAACCTAATTTCTTATATTTGCTAACTGATAGCTCTGAACTATGCAGCAAACACACCTCTGGGTCTAACCCAATATTTATCTCAGTTATGATCTCAATTAAATGTACTATTGTTTTCCAGAATACTTGAAATTTTGGACATTCCCACCAAATGTGATACACTGTCCCCACTTCTCCACACCCTCGCCACCCTCGCCAACACCACGGTGATTTCTCCCCACTTATCTTATATTCTATGCTTGGTGTAATGTGCCATCTTATCAAACATTTATAATTTATTTCCACATCCCTCAAACTTACATTTTGGTGGACTAATCTATTTATTTATTTTTTTGTTTTTCCTCATCTAATACCACCCCCATATCTCTTTCCCATTTCATTATGTGCATTGGTTTGGTGTTTGTGTCTAATTCTGTGAGAATTCTATATATTTTAGCTGTTCCGTGTTTCCCATCCCCCCGTGTATCCAACAACCTTTCAAACAAATTCCAGTCCTTTTTCATTCTCAGAGGTTTTGTGAGATTTCCCCAAAAGCATTTTAATTGGTGATAACGCCACTCATCTAACCTAGTAAAAAATTTTCCCTTTGCCTTTACCAAATCTTCGCCTCCCCCATTATATCTCTCAGTTGGACATCTTCCTTTTTAAACCATCTACCTGTTATCTCCTCTCTACCTGGGGGAAAAAAATCTGTATTTCTTAGTGGCATTAATATAGAATTAAATTCCCACTTCATATATTTGTGTACTTTATCCCATTCCCTTAATACATTTACAGTGTATAAACTTAAATCCTCCTTCAATCCTCTATATTGTGCCGGTAACCATATAATTCTATTCAAATTAGTTCCACAAAGTGTATTTTCAATTTTTACCCAACTTTTCCCCTCTATATTAAACGTCCAATCAAAAGTTTTCCCTAATATTACTGCTTTGTAATATCTCTTAATATCTGGAACTCCCAGACCACCCTTCCCTTTGTCTCTACTTAATATTTCATAGGACACCCTCGGATTTTTATTCCTCCAGATGTATCTTGTTATCATTCTTTTTATTACCTTGAAAAAAGCTTCTGGGAGTTTAATTGGGATCATTTGAAATCTATATAAGATTTTCGGTACAATTATCATTTTTACCAGGTTTATATGTCCTAACCATGATGGGATTCCTCTTTCTAAAGTTTTTAATTCCTCCTTCACTTCATTTAATAATGAAATATAGCTTAGTTTATACAGATTCTTATACGCCGTAGTGAGACTTACTCCTAAATATTTTATATCTCTTTCTTTCCAGAAGAAGGGGAATTCCTTTTGTATTTTCTCTTTTTCACTTTTTGGGATATTTATATTTAGGATCTCAGTTTTTGTTGGATTAATTTTTAAGTTTAATAATTCCCCATAGTCCTTCAGCGACTTCATTAAGTTTGGGAGTGTTATCCTGGGATTCCCCACATAGAATAGCAGATCATCTGCAAAGGCTGCCACTTTATGCTCTATGTCTCCTATCTGAATTCCCTTTATATCTCTATTCTTTCTTATTGTGGACAACAAGGGCTCCAATGACATAACATACAACAAGACAAAGGGCAGCCTTGTCTTGTTCCATTTGACATCCCAATGGGCTCTGTTTTTTCCCCATTTACTATAACAACTGCGGAGGGCTCCCTGTACAACTTTCTAATCCATTCCCTCATTCTAGCTCTAATTCCCAGGGCTTCTAAGGTATCCATCATGAAGCCCCAGTCTACTCTATCAAAGGCCTTTTCAGCGTCGATCGAAAGAACCACTGCCGGTACCTCCCCTTTTCTACTTTTCTGAATAAGCATCAGGGATCTCAACCCATTGTCCCTGCCCTCCCTTCCTGGGACAAAGCCCACCTGGTCCCCATGTATCCATTCAGGCATAAGCTCTTTCAACCTATTCGCTAAGACCTTTGCATATAGCTTGGTGTCTGAGTTTAACAATGAAATTGGCCTATAGCTAGAACACTGTGAAGTGTCTTTTCCTTCCTTATATAACAATACCACATGAGCCTGAATAGATTCTCTCCTCATGTCCATCTCTCCTCCCAGAGCATTCATATATTTCTCCAGTTTGGGAAGTAATAATTCACTAAATTTTTTTATAATACCTCACCGTGTAGCCATCCGGTCCTGGGCTTTTGTCAGGGATCGCGGCGGCTCCTCTCCCGGCATACGCGCACTGGCGACGGCTCATGCTGGGACACAAGCACCAGGTCCCGGCGGGCCGGAGCTGACAGGGCGCCGTGCATGCGCAGTAGGAGCCGCGGGCGTGCCTCGGGCGGCCAATGACAGCCCGGGGCGCGTCCTGGGTGGCCAATGACAGTGCAGGGCGCAATATTTAAAGATGCCCTGCACTGTCACTAATTGCCGCAAGATCTATCTGTGATCCTGAATTCCTGTACCTGCATTGTGACCCTGATTGACCCTGACTACGCTGCCTTCTCCTGTGCTTTGACCCGGATTGTCCTGACTATGCTGCCTTCTCCTGTATTTGACTTGGATTGCCCTGACTACTCTGCCTTCTCCTCTCCTGATCTTCGGCTTGTTTGACCTATCTGCGGACTAACTTATCCTGCTGACCCTGCGTGTGACCTGACTACTCTTTGCTTGCCGATTCTGTACCTCGCTTACCCCACAGGACCGCTGTTCGTGACCCATCCTGCTAGGTCCCGCTGTCCTCCTCACATCTGGCTCTCCCGGTACCTTTACATCCCCGGAGGTTGCCTCTGCCACTGGTAAGCCTGCTCGGAGGTCGTGACCTGGCCCTGGTCTGTTACAAGTCCATCCCCACCATCAGGGGCCCTGGTGAAAGCACAGACCGGGACTTAGATTCCACGCTTTGGGTAGGTCTGTCCAGTGGGCTGCCAGAGGCACCACCTGGCGAATCATAACAGTACCTTGCGGCCATGACAGAGCCAGGAAGAGGACCCGCGTCCCTTCCTGGCTCTGACCCAGGCCGTCCAGAATTTTCACAGCCGCTGCACCCGTCTTGAGGACCACATGGAGACGTTAGCCACCCTGACTCCTCCTGCTCCGGGTCCCTCAACTGCAGAATCACCCGCTTCCCCAGCACCCGGAGCAGTTGCCGCACCCCTAGCTCCCGAATCCCGCGTTCCCCTGCCGGAACGATTCCGTGGAGACCGAAGCCGCTTCCGGGCCTTCCGGAATGCATGCACTTTATTTTTTGATTTACAGCCCCGCATGTTCACCACCGAGACCGTCAAGGTGGGGTTTATAATCTCTCTCCTTCAGGATGAGCCCCAGGATTGGGCTCACCATCTGATGGAGAAGCACGACCCCCATCTTGATTCCGTGACCGAGTTTTTTCAGGCCATGGCTGTCTTATATGATGACCCCCAGCGGGCTGCTTCCGCAGAGACTACCTTATACTCTCTGCGGCAAGGCCACTGGGCAGCCGAAGAATATGCGTCCGATTTTAGGCATTGGATGGGAGATACCAGATGGAACGATGCGGCATTATGTCACCAGTTCCGCATCGGGCTGTCTGAGTCCGTAAAAGATGAGTTAGCACGAGTAGGCCTACCTGACTCTCTTGAGAAACTGATCGAGTTGGCCATCCAAATTGACCGCAGACTGAGAGAGCGTCGCCTGGAAAGGAGCAGCCAGGGTCAAAGGGTGGCATGGATTCCACCAAGAGAAGCAGCTCCAGCCCCAGGGAACCATACCCGAAGCCAGGAAGCAGGAGACACCTCGGAACCCATGCAACTGGGACTGGCCCGTTCCACTTTATCGGCCGAGGAACGTCAGAGGAGACGATCGCAGAACCTATGTCTGTACTGTGAGGAAGCTGGTCACCAGGTGCGCTCCTGTCCTGCAAAAATGAGTAAGTCCGCTTCCTGTTTTTTTCCTTTACCTACAGAAAGGGGTGATCAATCTAGTTACGTGGCAATACCTGTGTCTTTACAGCTCCTCGGAGGAACCTTGTCGGTGACCGCAATCATTGATTCGGGAGCATGTAGTTGTTTCATCTATCTTACTTTTGTTCACCGGCAAAAAATCCCTCTCCAGACCAAAGAAAGGGGGTTTAACATCTTCTTGGCAGACGGGTCTAGCATAAAATCAGGGGTGGTGGATCAGGAGACTCCTCCTATTTTTACCACGATGGCAGACCATCACCAAGAGTTCCTCCGTCTGGATGCCATCGCATCCCCCCTTTTTCCAATCATTCTGGGGCTTCCTTGGCCCATAACCCCCAGATTGATTGGGAGAAGGGAATGGTTCAATTTCAGTCACCATACTGCCTGAGTCACTGCCACGTCCCAGGGTCCGTGGCTCCCCGGTTTCTTCTGTGCATGGATGGTGATACAGATCTTTCTCAGGTTATTCCTCCGGCCTACCACGACTTCCTAGACGTGTTCAGTAAGCGAGGAGCAGACATTCTTCCCCCGCACCATTCATACGATTGCCCCATAGACCTCCTACCCGGGTCTGAGATCTCGTTTGGTCGCATTTTTCCTTTATCTGAACTAGAGTCAGGAGTTTTGAGGGAGTATATTGATGAAAATCTTCGGAAGGGATTTATTCGCCCGTCCACGTCCCCAGCCGGGGCCGGGTTGTTCTTTGTAGAAAAAAAAGACAAATCGTTATGGCCCTGTATAAACTACCGTAATCTGAATAAGATCACGGTAAAAAATCGCTATCCGTTACCTCTGGTTCCCGAGCTCCTCCAGAGATTAAGGTCAGCGATGATTTTTACTAAGTTAGACCTGCGGGGGGCATATAACCTTGTTCGTATCAGGGAGGGGGATGAATGGAAGACGGCTTTTCGTACGAGATTCGGTCATTTCGAATATTTGGTGATGCCGTCCGGGCTCTGTAACGCACCGGCCACCTTCCAACACTTTATCAATGACGTTTTTCGTGATTTCCTCAATGTCTTCGTGGTTGTCTACTTGGATAACATCTTAATTTTCTCTCCCTCACTGGAGGTTCATCGAAGTCACGTATTATGGGTGTTGGACCGTTTACGCCAACACGGGCTATACGCCAAGGCAGAAAAATGCTGTTTCGAACAGCGTAAAATCACGTTCTTGGGACTGGTCCTCTCTCCCGCGGGGGTCGCGATGGATCCCCAGAAAGTCACGGCGATCTTAGATTGGCCAACACCCGCCGATAAGAGGGGGGTACAGCGTTTCATCGGGTTCTCGAACTTTTATAGAAAGTTTGTCAGGAACTTCTCTGGTCTGGTCTCCCCAATCACGCAACTGACTAAACAAGGTATCCGCTTTAAATGGACTCCCGAAGCTCAGACTGCGTTTGACACGCTCAAGAAATTGTTGACCTCTGCTCCCATTCTCTGCCATCCGGATTCTTCTCTCCCATACATTTTGGAAGTGGACGCCTCCAAAAACGCGGTGGGAGCGGTTCTTTCCTAAAGGAATGGTACCAAGGAGCTACTGCATCCTGTGCCGTTCTTCTCCAGGAAGTTGACACCGGCGGAGCGAAATTATGATATTGGAGATCGGGAACTCCTGGCCATTAAGTCCGCTCTAGAAGAATGGAGGTATCTCCTGGAAGGAGCCACACACCCAATCCTAATATTCACGGATCATAAAAACCTTGAATATTTAAGAACGGCAAAACGACTGAGACCACGCCAGGCGAGATGGGCTCTTTTCTTTTCTCGGTTTGTCTTTCATATAACGTACCGACCTGGGTCTAAGAATACGAAACCAGACGCTCTGTCCCGCATGTTTGAGGACCCTGACGATACAGTGTTACCTGACATAATCTTACCGTCCGGGAGCTTCCTCACCCTTCAAACGGAACTTCGCTCCAGACTGATTGACGCTTCCGTAGGACTGCCAGTCCCGCCTGGGTCGCCCCTCCAGAACCATGAGGGTCTGCTTTGGAAGGAAGATTGGATCGTGGTACCAGAAGAAGTTCAAACTTTGGTCCTGGGGCACTGCCACGACCATCCGATGGCGGGGCACTTTGGGGTGATGAAAACTCGGGAACTACTGCAGCGCTCGTTCTGGTGGCCAAACATGGTCAAGGACTGCGAGCGCTACGTCCAGACCTGTCCCACCTGCCAAAGGAACAAGCCCTCCAGAAGCAGGGCCTGGGGATTGTTGCGTCCGTTGCCGATACCCAAACGGGCCTGGCAAATGATAGCCATGGATTTTGTAGTTGAACTCCCACCATCTCAAGGCTACACTGCAATAATGGTGATCGTAGATCGCTTTTCGAAGATGGCTCATTTCGTGCCCCTGGAAAGGACACCATCGGCGCCGGAGACTGCACGGATTTTCATTAGGGAAGTAGAGAGGCTACATGGGGCTCCCGAAGATATAGTGTCGGATCGGGGGGTCCAGTTCACATCAAGGTTCTGGAAAGCCTTATGTGAAGCGTTGGGAATCAAGCTGTCACTGTCATCCGCTTACCATCCTCAGACCAACGGGCAAATAGAAAGGACCAATCAAACGTTGGAACAGTACCTAAGATGCTACACATCCTACCTTCAGGACGACTGGCTAACACTGTTGCCTTCTGCAGAATTTGCCTACAATAGCTCGAACCACTCAGGTACGGGACAATCCCCGTTCTTTACCAATTTTGGATATCATCCTACATTTCTCCCTGACCTGATGCCTGAAAATCCGGTACCAGCATCTCAAGATGTCTTGCATTTCTTTTCTGTCAATAACAAGACGATTCAGGAGGCCATCGCTAAAGCCCAAGAAGACAGTAAAAAGGCGTTCGACAGGAAAAGAAGAGGAGAGTTGTTGCTCCAACCGGGGGATCAGGTTTAGCTGGCTACGACCAACTTGAAGATGCTGTGTCCTTCGAGGAAGCTAGGACCGAAGTACATTGGCCCGTTCCCAATTAAACGGGTAATCAACGAAGTGGCCTACGGGCTCGAGCTCCCGGAAACCTTCAAAATACACCCTGTGTTCCATGTGTCTCTCCTGAAACCATCCAGACCGGATTCCTTCCCGGATCGTGAATCCAGACCTCCCGAGGCAGTCACCATAGGTGAACAAGAAAAATATGAAGTAGAAACTATTCTCAGTTGCCGAAAGAGGGGGGGCCAGACGCGGTTCCTGATAAAATGGAAGGGTTATGGCCCTGAGGAGAACTCATGGGAGCCCATCCAGAATGTTCACGCCCCCAGGCTTATCCAGGAATTCTTTCATGGCCACCCGCGGTGGAGAGATCGGTGGGGCTCCCGAAGGGTGCCCATGGGGGGGGCAATGTCAGGGATCGCGGCGGCTCCTCTCCCGGCACACGCGCACTGGCGACGGCTCACACCGGGACACAAGCACCAGGTCCCGGCGCGGGCGCGCCTCAGGCGGCCAATGACAGCCCGGGGCGCGTCCTGGACGGCCAATGACAGTGCAGGGCGCAATATTTAAAGATGCCCTGCACTGTCACTAATTGCCGCAAGGTCTATCTGTGATCCTGAGTTCCTGTACCTGCATTGTGACCCTGATTGACCCTGACTACGCTGCCTTCTCCTGTGCTTTGACCCGGATTGTCCTGACTACGCTGCCTTCTCCTGTATTTGACTCGGATTGCCCTGACTACTCTGCCTTCTCCTCTCCTGATCCTCGGCTTGTTTGACCTATCTGCGGACTGACTTATCCTGCTGACCCTGCGTGTGACCTGACTACTCTTTGTTTGCCGATTCTGTAACTCGCTTACCCCACGGGACCGCTGCTCGTGACCCATGCTGCTAGATCCCGCCGTCCTCCTCACATCTGGCTCTCCCGGTACCTTTACATCCCCGGAGGTTGCCTCTGCCACTGGTAGTCCTGCTCGGAGGTCGTGACCTGGCCCTGGTCTGTTACAAGTCCATCCCCACCATCAGGGGCCCTGGTGAAAGCACAGACCGGGACTTAGATTCCATGCTTTGGGTAGGTCTGTCCAGTGGGCTGCCAGAGGCACCACCTGGCGGATCATAACAGCTTTTCCCTGTCTCCGTGTTTTTTAGTGCTACTTTTATTTCTTCTTGTGTAATTTCTGCTTCTAGGGAGTTTAACTGAGCTTCTTTTAGTTTTGGTAGACCCGCATTTTTTAAATATATCTTTCTTTTTTTCCTATTTTCAGTTTCCTTATTATTTACTGCGTCATAGGGGTTGATGTTATACAACTTTCTGTAATAATCCATAAACACCTTTGCAATCTCCTTATTTGAATGAACCAGTTGTCCCTTAGAGCTTTTTATTTTATCAATAAAATTCCTATTTTTCTTTTTCCTTAAGGCTCTCATTAGGTATTTTCCTGGCCTATCTCCCCATTTATACTTCTCACTTAGCACTTTATTATAGACTCTCCTTCTCTCCTCCTCCATCAAAGTCTCTAGCTCCTCTTTCTTTTTTATTATCTTCTGCTTGATTTCTTTTGCTATACTATTTTTATGTGTCTGTTCCAGGTCAGATATATCTTTTAAGAGCCCACTAATTTTCTCTCTCCTTTCTCTTTTCTTTTTTGCCCCAATAGCAATCAGGATACCTCTTATATATGCCTTATGAGGCTCCCACACTGTAGCTATCGACACACATCCTCTCTCTCATTCTCTCTAAATAATCTCTCAATTTCTTTCCCAATCTTCTGGGCAGTATCCTTATCCAGGAGAAGTGCTTCATTCAACCTCCATCCTACCCCATCTGTTTTCCCCCTTCCCCATCCCATCCTCAATACAACAGGGGCATGATCTGAAAGAGTCATTGCTCCTATGTCTACTTTAACCATTGACTCAATAAATCGATGTTCTATCAGTATGTAATACAACCTTGAATATGTCTCATGTGCATTTGAGAAGAATGTATAATCTCTATCCTTCATACTGTATGCATAATTCTCCATGTGTCTACCAATTGAGACTCATGGATCACCTTTAGAGATGAGCGAAGAAATGAAAAATTCGATTCGACTGATTCGGCGAATTCGTGGACAATATTCGATTCGAGTCGAATAAATTCGCTGTGAATTTAACTTAAAAAAGGGTGTTTCTAGGCTTCAGAGAGACTTAATATTAGTGCAGAACACTGTACCTTTAATTTAAATGCCCTTGGAGTCTGCTGGGGAAGAGAAATAATACTGTCTGTCAGTATGACATGCAGATGAGTGCCGTCGATCTTAGAATCACTGCACACTTCACTCCTTTGGCCAGTCACGGGGCCAAAACCAGTGTTTGGAGCCACAGTGTGGCGGTGGAGGCAGCAGCAATGGGAGGCCATACAGCAACCTAAGACAAAATGGAAACCAGCAGGAGCGTGAGGAGACCTGAAAGTGGCACATGGCAGAGTGGGAGCAATGGGAGGCGGTACAGGGACCCAGGTCACACTGTGGGCCCAGCAGCAGCGTGACCAGGCGGTACGGGGGCCCATGGCCGATATGGGGCTTGGTGGCACCTATGGAAGGCCTGTAATCTGCCAGCAACCTATGACAAAATGGACAACCGCAGGAGTGTGAGGAGATTTCAAAGTGGCACATGGCAGAGTGGAAGCAATGGGAGGCCGTACAGGGACCCAGGTCACACTGTGGGCTCAGCAGCAGCGTGACCAGGAGGTACGGGGGCCCATGGTCGATATGGGGCCTGGCGGCACCTATGGAAGGCCGCTAATCTGCCAGCAACCTATGACAAAATGGACAACCGCAGGAGTGTGAGGAGATTTCAAAGAGGTACATGGCAGAGTGGAAGCAATGGGAGGCCGTACAGGGACCCAGGTCACACTGTGGGACCAGCATCAGCGTGAACAGGCGGTACGGGGGCCCATGGCCGATTTGACCTCATTCATCCCATAGTCCTGCCGACTCACGAATAGCGTGGCCTCCTCAAAGGGCCTGAGCAAGCGCAGGTGTCACACATGAGCTGACAATGGCTGACATCTAAGTTACACAGGGAGTACCTTTATCCGCTTTTAACATCAGGAAATCTGTGATGGCCTTTAGCTGTTCGTAAAGGCGGTCTAACATATGTAGAGTTGAATTACACCTTGTTGCAACGTCACAGCATGAGGAGTCGGTACGGGGGCCCATGGCAGATTACATGTCTGGCAGCAGCAATGGGAGGCCCGTAATCTGCCAGCACCCTATGTCAAAAAATTAAACACACCAGCAGTGTGAAGAGACCTGAAAGTGGCACATGGCAGCAGAGTGTGGCGATGGAGACAGCAGCAATGGGAGGCCGTACAGGGACCCATGAGAGACTCTGGACTTGGCAGCAGCATGAGGAGGCGGTATATAGGGGCCCATGGCAGATTAGGGGCCTGGCAGCAGCTATGTGAGGCCCGTAATCTGCCTGCACCCTATGTCAAAAAATTAAACACACCAGCAGTGTGAAGAGACCTGAAAGTGGCACATGGCAGCAGAGTGTGGCGATGGAGACAGCAGCAATGGGAGGCCGTACAGGGACCCATGAGAGACTCTGGACTTGGCAGCAGCATGAGGAGGCGGTATATAGGGGCCCATGGCAGATTAGGGGCCTGGCAGCAGCTATGTGAGGCCCGTAATCTGCCTGCACCCTATGTCAAAAAATTAAACACACCAGCAGTGTGAAGAGACCTGAAAGTGGCACATGGCAGCAGAGTGTGGCGATGGAGACAGCAGCAATGGGAGGCCGTACAGGGACCCATGAGAGACTCTAGACTTGGCAGCAGCATGAGGAGGCGGTATATAGGGGCCCATGGCAGATTAGGGGCCTGGCAGCAGCTATGTGAGGCCCGTAATCTGCCTGCACCCTATGTCAAAAAATTAAACACACCAGCAGTGTGAAGAGACCTGAAAGTGGCACATGGCAGCAGAGTGTGGCGATGGAGACAGCAGCAATGGGAGGCCGTACAGGGACCCATGAGAGACTCTGGACTTGGCAGCAGCATGAGGAGGCGGTATATAGGGGCCCATGGCAGATTAGGGGCCTGGCAGCAGCTATGTGAGGCCCGTAATCTGCCTGCACCCTATGTCAAAAAATTAAACACACCAGCAGTGTGAAGAGACCTGAAAGTGGCACATGGCAGCAGAGTGTGGCGATGGAGACAGCAGCAATGGGAGGCCGTACAGGGACCCATGAGAGACTCTGGACTTGGCAGCAGCATGAGGAGGCGGTATATAGGGGCCCATGGCAGATTAGGGGCCTGGCAGCAGCTATGTGAGGCCCGTAATCTGCCTGCACCCTATGTCAAAAAATTAAACACACCAGCAGTGTGAAGAGACCTGAAAGTGGCACATGGCAGCAGAGTGTGGCGATGGAGACAGCAGCAATGGGAGGCCGTACAGGGACCCATGAGAGACTCTGGACTTGGCAGCAGCATGAGGAGGCGGTATATAGGGGCCCATGGCAGATTAGGGGCCTGGCAGCAGCTATGTGAGGCCCGTAATCTGCCTGCACCCTATGTCAAAAAATTAAACACACCAGCAGTGTGAAGAGACCTGAAAGTGACACATGGCAGCAGAGTGTGGCGATGGAGACAGCAGCAATGGGAGGCCGTACAGGGACCCACGAGAGACTCTAGACTTGGCAGCAGCATGAGGAGGCGGTATATAGGGGCCCATGGCAGATTAGGGGCCTGGCAGCAGCTATGTGAGGCCCGTAATCTGCCTGCACCCTATGTCAAAAAATTAAACACACCAGCAGTGTGAAGAGACCTGAAAGTGGCACATGGCAGCAGAGTGTGGCGATGGAGACAGCAGCAATGGGAGGCCGTACAGGGACCCATGAGAGACTCTAGACTTGGCAGCAGCATGAGGAGGCGGTATATAGGGGCCCATGGCAGATTAGGGGCCTGGCAGCAGCTATGTGAGGCCCGTAATCTGCCTGCACCCTATGTCAAAAAATTAAACACACCAGCAGTGTGAAGAGACCTGAAAGTGGCACATGGCAGCAGAGTGTGGCGATGGAGACAGCAGCAATGGGAGGCCGTACAGGGACCCATGAGAGACTCTGGACTTGGCAGCAGCATGAGGAGGCGGTATATAGGGGCCCATGGCAGATTAGGGGCCTGGCAGCAGCTATGTGAGGCCCGTAATCTGCCTGCACCCTATGTCAAAAAATTAAACACACCAGCAGTGTGAAGAGACCTGAAAGTGGCACATGGCAGCAGAGTGTGGCGATGGAGACAGCAGCAATGGGAGGCCGTACAGGGACCCATGAGAGACTCTAGACTTGGCAGCAGCATGAGGAGGCGGTATATAGGGGCCCATGGCAGATTAGGGGCCTGGCAGCAGCTATGTGAGGCCCGTAATCTGCCTGCACCCTATGTCAAAAAATTAAACACACCAGCAGTGTGAAGAGACCTGAAAGTGGCACATGGCAGCAGAGTGTGGCGATGGAGACAGCAGCAATGGGAGGCCGTACAGGGACCCATGAGAGACTCTGGACTTGGCAGCAGCATGAGGAGGCGGTATATAGGGGCCCATGGCAGATTAGGGGCCTGGCAGCAGCTATGTGAGGCCCGTAATCTGCCTGCACCCTATGTCAAAAAATTAAACACACCAGCAGTGTGAAGAGACCTGAAAGTGGCACATGGCAGCAGAGTGTGGCGATGGAGACAGCAGCAATGGGAGGCCGTACAGGGACCCATGAGAGACTCTAGACTTGGCAGCAGCATGAGGAGGCGGTATATAGGGGCCCATGGCAGATTAGGGGCCTGGCAGCAGCTATGTGAGGCCCGTAATCTGCCTGCACCCTATGTCAAAAAATTAAACACACCAGCAGTGTGAAGAGACCTGAAAGTGGCACATGGCAGCAGAGTGTGGCGATGGAGACAGCAGCAATGGGAGGCCGTACAGGGACCCATGAGAGACTCTGGACTTGGCAGCAGCATGAGGAGGCGGTATATAGGGGCCCATGGCAGATTAGGGGCCTGGCAGCAGCTATGTGAGGCCCGTAATCTGCCTGCACCCTATGTCAAAAAATTAAACACACCAGCAGTGTGAAGAGACCTGAAAGTGGCACATGGCAGCAGAGTGTGGCGATGGAGACAGCAGCAATGGGAGGCCGTACAGGGACCCATGAGAGACTCTGGACTTGGCAGCAGCATGAGGAGGCGGTATATAGGGGCCCATGGCAGATTAGGGGCCTGGCAGCAGCTATGTGAGGCCCGTAATCTGCCTGCACCCTATGTCAAAAAATTAAACACACCAGCAGTGTGAAGAGACCTGAAAGTGGCACATGGCAGCAGAGTGTGGCGATGGAGACAGCAGCAATGGGAGGCCGTACAGGGACCCATGAGAGACTCTGGACTTGGCAGCAACATGAGGAGGCGGTATATAGGGGCCCATGGCAGATTAGGGGCCTGGCAGCAGCTATGTGAGGCCCGTAATCTGCCTGCACCCTATGTCAAAAAATTAAACACACCAGCAGTGTGAAGAGACCTGAAAGTGGCACATGGCAGCAGAGTGTGGCGATGGAGACAGCAGCAATGGGAGGCCGTACAGGGACCCATGAGAGACTCTGGACTTGGCAGCAGCATGAGGAGGCGGTATATAGGGGCCCATGGCAGATTAGGGGCCTGGCAGCAGCTATGTGAGGCCCGTAATCTGCCTGCACCCTATGTCAAAAAATTAAACACACCAGCAGTGTGAAGAGACCTGAAAGTGGCACATGGCAGCAGAGTGTGGCGATGGAGACAGCAGCAATGGGAGGCCGTACAGGGACCCATGAGAGACTCTGGACTTGGCAGCAGCATGAGGAGGCGGTATATAGGGGCCCATGGCAGATTAGGGGCCTGGCAGCAGCTATGTGAGGCCCGTAATCTGCCTGCACCCTATGTCAAAAAATTAAACACACCAGCAGTGTGAAGAGACCTGAAAGTGGCACATGGCAGCAGAGTGTGGCGATGGAGACAGCAGCAATGGGAGGCCGTACAGGGACCCATGAGAGACTCTAGACTTGGCAGCAGCATGAGGAGGCGGTATATAGGGGCCCATGGCAGATTAGGGGCCTGGCAGCAGCTATGTGAGGCCCGTAATCTGCCTGCACCCTATGTCAAAAAATTAAACACACCAGCAGTGTGAAGAGACCTGAAAGTGGCACATGGCAGCAGAGTGTGGCGATGGAGACAGCAGCAATGGGAGGCCGTACAGGGACCCATGAGAGACTCTAGACTTGGCAGCAGCATGAGGAGGCGGTATATAGGGGCCCATGGCAGATTAGGGGCCTGGCAGCAGCTATGTGAGGCCCGTAATCTGCCTGCACCCTATGTCAAAAAATTAAACACACCAGCAGTGTGAAGAGACCTGAAAGTGGCACATGGCAGCAGAGTGTGGCGATGGAGACAGCAGCAATGGGAGGCCGTACAGGGACCCATGAGAGACTCTGGACTTGGCAGCAGCATGAGGAGGCGGTATATAGGGGCCCATGGCAGATTAGGGGCCTGGCAGCAGCTATGTGAGGCCCGTAATCTGCCTGCACCCTATGTCAAAAAATTAAACACACCAGCAGTGTGAAGAGACCTGAAAGTGGCACATGGCAGCAGAGTGTGGCGATGGAGACAGCAGCAATGGGAGGCCGTACAGGGACCCATGAGAGACTCTAGACTTGGCAGCAGCATGAGGAGGCGGTATATAGGGGCCCATGGCAGATTAGGGGCCTGGCAGCAGCTATGTGAGGCCCGTAATCTGCCTGCACCCTATGTCAAAAAATTAAACACACCAGCAGTGTGAAGAGACCTGAAAGTGGCACATGGCAGCAGAGTGTGGCGATGGAGACAGCAGCAATGGGAGGCCGTACAGGGACCCATGAGAGACTCTGAACTTGGCAGCAGCATGAGGAGGCGGTATATAGGGGCCCATGGCAGATTAGGGGCCTGGCAGCAGCTATGTGAGGCCCGTAATCTGCCTGCACCCTATGTCAAAAAATTAAACACACCAGCAGTGTGAAGAGACCTGAAAGTGGCACATGGCAGCAGAGTGTGGCGATGGAGACAGCAGCAATGGGAGGCCGTACAGGGACCCATGAGAGACTCTAGACTTGGCAGCAGCATGAGGAGGCGGTATATAGGGGCCCATGGCAGATTAGGGGCCTGGCAGCAGCTATGTGAGGCCCGTAATCTGCCTGCACCCTATGTCAAAAAATTAAACACACCAGCAGTGTGAAGAGACCTGAAAGTGGCACATGGCAGCAGAGTGTGGCGATGGAGACAGCAGCAATGGGAGGCCGTACAGGGACCCATGAGAGACTCTGGACTTGGCAGCAGCATGAGGAGGCGGTATATAGGGGCCCATGGCAGATTAGGGGCCTGGCAGCAGCTATGTGAGGCCCGTAATCTGCCTGCACCCTATGTCAAAAAATTAAACACACCAGCAGTGTGAAGAGACCTGAAAGTGGCACATGGCAGCAGAGTGTGGCGATGGAGACAGCAGCAATGGGAGGCCGTACAGGGACCCATGAGAGACTCTGGACTTGGCAGCAGCATGAGGAGGCGGTATATAGGGGCCCATGGCAGATTAGGGGCCTGGCAGCAGCTATGTGAGGCCCGTAATCTGCCTGCACCCTATGTCAAAAAATTAAACACACCAGCAGTGTGAAGAGACCTGAAAGTGGCACATGGCAGCAGAGTGTGGCGATGGAGACAGCAGCAATGGGAGGCCGTACAGGGACCCATGAGAGACTCTAGACTTGGCAGCAGCATGAGGAGGCGGTATATAGGGGCCCATGGCAGATTAGGGGCCTGGCAGCAGCTATGTGAGGCCCGTAATCTGCCTGCACCCTATGTCAAAAAATTAAACACACCAGCAGTGTGAAGAGACCTGAAAGTGGCACATGGCAGCAGAGTGTGGCGATGGAGACAGCAGCAATGGGAGGCCGTACAGGGACCCATGAGAGACTCTGGACTTGGCAGCAGCATGAGGAGGCGGTATATAGGGGCCCATGGCAGATTAGGGGCCTGGCAGCAGCTATGTGAGGCCCGTAATCTGCCTGCACCCTATGTCAAAAAATTAAACACACCAGCAGTGTGAAGAGACCTGAAAGTGGCACATGGCAGCAGAGTGTGGCGATGGAGACAGCAGCAATGGGAGGCCGTACAGGGACCCATGAGAGACTCTGGACTTGGCAGCAGCATGAGGAGGCGGTATATAGGGGCCCATGGCAGATTAGGGGCCTGGCAGCAGCTATGTGAGGCCCGTAATCTGCCTGCACCCTATGTCAAAAAATTAAACACACCAGCAGTGTGAAGAGACCTGAAAGTGGCACATGGCAGCAGAGTGTGGCGATGGAGTCAGCAGCAATGGGAGGCCGTACAGGGACCCATGAGAGACTCTAGACTTGGCAGCAGCATGAGGAGGCGGTATATAGGGGCCCATGGCAGATTAGGGGCCTGGCAGCAGCTATGTGAGGCCCGTAATCTGCCTGCACCCTATGTCAAAAAATTAAACACACCAGCAGTGTGAAGAGACCTGAAAGTGGCACATGGCAGCAGAGTGTGGCGATGGAGACAGCAGCAATGGGAGGCCGTACAGGGACCCATGAGAGACTCTGGACTTGGCAGCAGCATGAGGAGGCGGTATATAGGGGCCCATGGCAGATTAGGGGCCTGGCAGCAGCTATGTGAGGCCCGTAATCTGCCTGCACCCTATGTCAAAAAATTAAACACACCAGCAGTGTGAAGAGACCTGAAAGTGGCACATGGCAGCAGAGTGTGGCGATGGAGACAGCAGCAATGGGAGGCCGTACAGGGACCCATGAGAGACTCTGGACCTAGCAGCAGCATGAGGAGGCGGTATATAGGGGCCTATGGCAGATTAGGGGCCTGGCAGCAGCTATAGGAGGCCCGTAATCTGCCAGCACCCTATGTCAAAAAATTAAACACACCAGCAGTGTGAGGAGACCTGAAAGTGGCACATGTTTGAGGCATGATTCATGGCGGATTTAGTCAGTTGTGTCAGGAACTGGTGGTTTGAAATCCAGACTAATCCACGCCTGATTCATTTTCACAAACGTGAGTCTCTCCACACTTTGGGTGGACAGTCGTGTCCTCCGCGGAGTTACAATACCTCCTGCCGCACTAAACACGCGCTCCGATGCCACGCTACTGGCCGGGCATGACAGCCTTTCAAGGGCAAATTCAGCTAGTTGGGGCCAAAGGTCAAGTTTCGTTGCCCAGTAGTCAAGGGGATTGTCTACCTCGGTTGGCAGGGTGCTGTCCAAGTAGGCCCAAGCCTGTTGTTTGAGCTCCTGCTCCAGGTCCACCTGATGCTGCTGCTGCTGCTGCGGCTGGTTAGTAGTTTCCTCACTGCGCTGGTGAAGAAAGCTACTCATCATCGACTGCAGACTGAGGCAGCCGCTGCTGGTGGAGCTGCCACTGCTCCTACCACCCCACCCCTCCCCTGCTGCCATGCCAGCGGAACGCGAGCGCACAGGGCCCACAGTGTCTGAGGATGGACGTTGGCGCACAAAGGCAGAGACCAACTGACTACATAGGTGGTTTTTATAGTACGTAATTTTGGCCTCCCTCTCAGCAGGTGTGAAAAAGGCCACCATTTTGGACCGGTAGCGAGGGTCCAACAAGGTGGACAGCCAAAAGTCATCCCTCTGTCTGATGGTTATTATTCGGCTGTCGCTACGCAAGCAACCGAGCATGCTATGGGCCATTTGTGCCAAGGAATGCGAGGGACTCCCTGCCTCCATCTCCACAGCATACTGCCACGGTGCGTCTGGGTCCTCTGTCTCCTCCTCCTCCTCCTCTACCAGATGCTCCTGCTCCTCCACTCCTGTCCGCTGAGTGGAAAAACCACCCATTTCACTCAATAATTCCTGAGCACAAATGTCCTCCTCTACCTCCTCCTCTTCTTCCTGTCCTGCCCCCACAGGGGTCATGTGGCGTTGAGATCTGTGCGCCACGTCTACCGCACCCTGACCAGCCATTGTTAACAGCATTTGTTCCAGGACGTGCAACAGAGGAATGACGTCGTTCATCCCATAGTCCTGCCGACTCACGAATAGCGTGGCCTCCTCAAAGGGCCTGAGCAAGCGGCAGGTGTCACGCATGAGCTGCCAATGGCTGACATCTAAGTTACACAGGGGAGTACCTTTATCCGCTTGTAACATCAGGAAATCGGTGATGGCCTTTCGCTGCTCGTAAAGGCGGTCTAACATGTGTAGGGTTGAATTCCACCTTGTTGCAACGTCGCAGATCAGGCGATGCTGTGGAATTCCGTTCTGCCGCTGCAGCTCAATGAGGGTGTTCTTTGCGGTGTAGGAATGGCTGAAATGCATGCACAGTTTACGTGACATTTTAAGGATGTCTTGCAGTGGGATGGTGGATTTTAGGAACCGCTTGACAACCAGATTGAACACGTGAGCCATGCATGGCGCATGGCACAACCTTCCTTGACGCAGAGCAGACACCATGTTCTTTCCGTTGTCAGTCAACATGGTTCCGAATTTTAGTTTGCGCGGAGACAGCCATCTGTCGATTTCTCTGTTCATTACACTCAGCAGTTCCTCCCCTGTGTGACTATGTTCGCCAAGGCATACCAGGTGCAGCACAGCGTGACACCGTTGCGCCCTGCACATGTGATATGCCGGTCGGGTAATGGGACTTGGCACGGGGGTGGCGGCTGAGGACACGGCGGAAAAAGAGGTGGTAGAGGCGGACATGCTTGCTGGACCAAGGACGTGCAAACGTGGAGGCAAAAGCGTCGTGACCTGTCCAAGTTGCTGGTGCGGCTGTGCCGGCACCACGTTCACCCAGTGGGCCGTAAATGACATGTACTGTCCCTGACCGTAGTTACAGCTCCACACGTCGGCGCTGCCGTGCACTTTGGCAGAGACCGACATGCTCAAAGACTGGCCCACCATCTCTTCTACATGTGAATGCAGGGCTGGCACTGCCTTTTGGGCAAAGAAATGACGGCTTGGCACTCTGCACCGCGGCGCGGCACAAGCCATCATTTCTCGGAAAGGTGCTGAGTCCACCAGTTGGAAAGGGAGGGACTGCAGCACCAGCAACTTGGACAGGAGGACGTTCAGCTTTTGCACCGTCGGGTGCGTGCTCGCAAACTGTTGTCTCTTGGATACGGATTCCAAGAAAGACTGTTGACGGAATCCGAGAAGAGGAGTAGCAGGAGAAGGAGCATCTGAACGAGCGGAAGATGCCAACGAGCGACAACTCCCCTCAGCAGAGGTGTTGGAGCCTTGACTGGCTGATAGAGGGCGATTGACGACGTCGGGTGACGGAGCAAGTAACGGAGCGGGTGATGGAGCGGGGGCTGGGGCAGGCAGAACCGCCGTATGTTTATCACGGTTTTCCCAGGCCACCGAATGGTGACGCTGCATATGCTGACGCAACGCTGTAGTCCCAACATGGGCCCCCTGGCCACGCTTGCATTTCTGGCCACATAGTCGACATACGGCTACGTTTACTTCCTCGGGCGGCTTGAGGAAAAATTGCCACACCACCGAGTAGGAAACTTTGCCCCCGCTACTCTTCACTGGCTGACTGCTACTTCCTCCGTGCGCACCGGCACCACTACTGGCCGTGGTGGTAGGCTGCAGTGGAGCTGGTGCTCTACTCCGTGGACGTTTGGCTCCACTGACACTGATGCGACCCTGCTGCTGTCTCCTGGGCAACCCACCGACTGTTTTGCTCGCTGCCAAGCTGCCACCCTCTTCTCCTGATGATGCGGAAGAAATTGCCTGATGACGACGAGGCTGCCAAGTGCGATCAACCTCCTCATCATCAAGTAGGGTCTCCGCCTCACTACTAGCCCCCTCGGCTGCGTCTGGGTCAGGAGACAGACCTGTCTCTAGACCGGCTACCGAGCCACTCTCCTCGCCAGTACTTGTTCGCTTGGCTGCTGAAAAGGCCGATGTCTCCCCCCGTTCCTGACCGCCCTCTGTTAGCTCTTCCTCACTGTACAGTGGGGCTGAGCCCACAGCATGCGATACTTCGCTTGGTGAGGGAACAGCAAAGGACAGGGGCAGGTAGAGGACACGTGATTTCAGTGGGCTTGCTCCCGGGCCATGCCAACTAACGGTTGTGTCTGACGTACCCACCGACCGTTGGCTGTAGGTGTCAGAGGTGACCTGGGAAGAGGAAGACGACCGAGCCAACCAATCAATGACGGCAGGGTTGTCGGTGGAGACACGACCGCTGGATGACACCGGGA
The DNA here is from genome assembly GCF_062004578.1 of Staurois parvus. Taxonomy (NCBI): domain Eukaryota; kingdom Metazoa; phylum Chordata; class Amphibia; order Anura; family Ranidae; genus Staurois; species Staurois parvus. The sequence goes on from NW_028318936.1 coordinate 84,227, forward strand.
GCACTGGCCTCTGGCTGCGAATACTGCTGCCTCGACCCCTTCCTCTGCTGCCACGTCTGCTCGCTCCTAAAACATTGCCTCCTCTGCCACTCCTCTGCATGTTGTCTGACATACTATTTAATTCAACGATTAGGTGTCCCTGAGTAACAATTCTCTGGCACTCAGTAACAATTCTGTCTGTCCCTGAGTATGAATTCTGTGGCCCTGAGTAACAATTCTGTGTCTGTGCGAGTAACAATTCTGTGTCTGTGCGAGTAACAATTCTGTGTCTGTGCAAGTAACAATTTTGTGTCTGTGCGAGTAACAATTCTCTGGCACTCAGTAACAATTCTGTCTGTCCCTGAGTAACAATTCTCTGGCACTCAGTAACAATTCTGTCTGTCCCTGAGTAACAATTCTCTGGCACTCAGTAACAATTCTGTCTGTCCCTGAGTATGAATTCTGTGGCCCTGAGTAACAATTCTGTGTCTGTGCGAGTAACAATTCTGTGTCTGTGCAAGTAACAATTTTGTGTCTGTGCGAGTAACAATTCTCTGGCACTCAGTAACAATTCTGTCTGTCCCTGAGTAACAATTCTCTGGCACTCAGTAACAATTCTGTCTGTCCCTGAGTATGAATTCTGTGGCCCTGAGTAACAATTCTGTGTCTGTGCGAGTAACAATTCTGTGTCTGTGCAAGTAACAATTTTGTGTCTGTGCGAGTAACAATTCTCTGGCACTCAGTAACAATTCTGTCTGTCCCTGAGTAACAATTCTCTGGCACTCAGTAACAATTCTGTCTGTCCCTGAGTAACAATTCTCTGGCACTCAGTAACAATTCTGTCTGTCCCTGAGTAACAATTCTCTGGCACTCAGTAACAATTCTGTCTGTCCCTGAGTATGAATTCTGTGGCCCTGAGTAACAATTCTGTGTCTGTGCGAGTAACAATTCTGTGTCTGTGCAAGTAACAATTTTGTGTCTGTGCGAGTAACAATTCTCTGGCACTCAGTAACAATTCTGTCTGTCCCTGAGTAACAATTCTCTGGCACTCAGTAACAATTCTGTCTGTCCCTGAGTAACAATTCTCTGGCACTCAGTAACAATTCTGTCTGTCCCTGAGTATGAATTCTGTGGCCCTGAGTAACAATTCTGTGTCTGTGCGAGTAACAATTCTGTGTCTGTGCAAGTAACAATTTTGTGTCTGTGCGAGTAACAATTCTCTGGCACTCAGTAACAATTCTGTCTGTCCCTGAGTAACAATTCTCTGGCACTCAGTAACAATTCTGTCTGTCCCTAAGTAACAATTCTCTGGCACTCAGTAACAATTCTGTCTGTCCCTGAGTATGAATTCTGTGGCCCTGAGTAACAATTCTGTGTCTGTGCGAGTAACAATTCTGTGTCTGTGCAAGTAACAATTTTGTGTCTGTGCGAGTAACAATTCTCTGGCACTCAGTAACAATTCTGTCTGTCCCTGAGTAACAATTCTCTGGCACTCAGTAACAATTCTGTCTGTCCCTGAGTAACAATTCTCTGGCACTCAGTAACAATTCTGTCTGTCCCTGAGTATGAATTCTGTGGCCCTGAGTAACAATTCTGTGTCTGTGCGAGTAACAATTCTGTGTCTGTGCAAGTAACAATTTTGTGTCTGTGCGAGTAACAATTCTCTGGCACTCAGTAACAATTCTGTCTGTCCCTGAGTAACAATTCTCTGGCACTCAGTAACAATTCTGTCTGTCCCTGAGTAACAATTCTCTGGCACTCAGTAACAATTCTGTCTGTCCCTGAGTAACAATTCTCTGGCACTCAGTAACAATTCTGTGTCTGTGCGAGTAACAATTCTGTGTCTGTGCAAGTAACAATTTTGTGTCTGTGCGAGTAACAATTCTCTGGCACTCAGTAACAATTCTGTCTGTCCCTGAGTAACAATTCTCTGGCACTCAGTAACAATTCTGTCTGTCCCTGAGTAACAATTCTCTGGCACTCAGTAACAATTCTGTCTGTCCCTGAGTATGAATTCTGTGGCCCTGAGTAACAATTCTGTGTCTGTGCGAGTAACAATTCTGTGTCTGTGCAAGTAACAATTTTGTGTCTGTGCGAGTAACAATTCTCTGGCACTCAGTAACAATTCTGTCTGTCCCTGAGTAACAATTCTCTGGCACTCAGTAACAATTCTGTCTGTCCCTGAGTAACAATTCTCTGGCACTCAGTAACAATTCTGTCTGTCCCTGAGTATGAATTCTGTGGCCCTGAGTAACAATTCTGTGTCTGTGCGAGTAACAATTCTGTGTCTGTGCAAGTAACAATTTTGTGTCTGTGCGAGTAACAATTCTCTGGCACTCAGTAACAATTCTGTCTGTCCCTGAGTAACAATTCTCTGGCACTCAGTAACAATTCTGTCTGTCCCTGAGTAACAATTCTCTGGCACTCAGTAACAATTCTGTCTGTCCCTGAGTAACAATTCTCTGGCACTCAGTAACAATTCTGTCTGTCCCTGAGTATGAATTCTGTGGCCCTGAGTAACAATTCTGTCTGTGCGAGTAACAATTCTGTGTCTGTGCAAGTAACAATTTTGTGTCTGTGCGAGTAACAATTCTCTGGCACTCAGTAACAATTCTGTCTGTCCCTGAGTAACAATTCTCTGGCACTCAGTAACAATTCTGTCTGTCCCTGAGTAACAATTCTCTGGCACTCAGTAACAATTCTGTCTGTCCCTGAGTAACAATTCTCTGGCACTCAGTAACAATTCTGTCTGTCCCTGAGTAACAATTCTGTCTGTCCCTGAGTATGAATTCTGTGGCCCTGAGTAAGAATTCTCTGGCACTCAGTAACAATTCTGTCTGTCCCTGAGTAACAATTCTCTGGCACTCAGTAACAATTCTGTCTGTCCCTGAGTAAAAATTCTGTGGCCCTAATAACGTTTCTGTGGCCCTAAGTAACAATTCTCTGGCACTGAGTGAAAATTCTGTCTGTCCCTGAGTATGAATTCTGTGGCCCTAACTAGCGTTTCTTTGTCCCTAAATAACGATTCTGTGGCCCTCATTAACAAGTCTGTGTCCCTGAGTAATGGTTCTCTGTCCCTAAGTAACTTCTCTCTGTCCCCAATTCTCGTTTCTGTGGCCCTAACTCTGTCCCTGTCCCTAGTACAGAGCGGTCTGCCTCTGTTCAATGACTGCAGGCAAATGAAGATTTCCAAAATGGCCGCTATATATACCTCGACCATTACACAGTGCTGGCTGGCTGGCTGCTGATTGGCTGATGCGATCACATGTCGTTGAGGAATGCATTATGGGGCAGCGCGCCTTGTCTGCGCGCCTTCCCCGACATCCCCGCTCCGTCGCCGCACATGTCAGCCGCCATTTTCGGAAAAATTTCGATTCGCGCGTCCGAATTAGGCTGTTTTTCGGATTCGGCACGAATCGAAATTTTTCCAATATTCGACTCGAATTCCACTTCGGATACTTCGATTCGCTCATCTCTAATCACCTTCTTTAATAATCTCAGCGATCTACTCCCCTCACGCTGCACAGAAGAGGTTGTATCTTTTTGTGGGTCCATACAGAAATTAAAATCCCCAGCCAATATCAAACGACCCTTTTTAAAATCCATCAGTTTTTTAGCACACCTTTCAAATACATCTCCGGCTTCTTATTTGGACAATATATATTAGCTACTGTACACTCCACCTCCTGCATTTTACCCTTCAAAAACAAATATCTCCCCTCTGGGTCCACTTTTCTATCCTCCAGCTCAAATCTTTTGTTTTTTTTAACCCTATTGCCACCCCTTTTGCTCTCCTAATCGGGGAATCTGCATAATACCATGTTGGATAATCTCTAGATTTTAACTTAACCTTGGATTCTATCTCAAGATGTGTCTCTTGCAAAAAAAACACTGAAGCTACTCTATGATGAAGTACTTTAAATAACCTAAATCTCTTCCCAGGACAATTCAACCCCTTTATATTATAAGTGATAACTTGTAGTTCTTCCATCTTTCTTATTTCCCTCCTTTTCCCTTCCAACCCTCCTCCTCTTTTTCCCTTGCTTTAGTACCCCCCTCAATCCTGCAGAGTGTTAACCCTAATATTAATACCCCTCCCCTCCCCCCAGCCCCCCCTCCCCCCTTCCCATTTTTAGGCAACTATTATACCTATTAATCATTTGTGGGTCAAACTCCCCACCTTTGAGTTAATACTAGGGGTCAAACTCCACCCATGGATGGCTCCTCCTCCCTCCCTCCTCCCCAGTACCCTCCATCTTTTTATTAACTCCCTAAAATTCCAGGTGCCCCTTGAAACAGAACTAGATATCGTACTATAAGAAAGACTAAAGGGCAAAGAAGAAGAAAGAGAGAGAGGCATGAGAGAAGAAAAAAAAAGAAGAAACACAGCCCTCTCTCCCCCCCTCCCTCCCCACCCTAATTCCTCCCTCTGACAGACTGCCAGTCCTCTTGTCTCATTATTCCTATCTCTCTCTCCTCTTCCTCCCATCCAGCAATCTCCATTCTTTGCAACTCAAGTTTTTCACAGAAATCGCTCAGGTCTTCCGGAAATCTCAAATAAGCTGTAACTCCATCTTTCCATCCAATTAGGCACGCTGGGGTCCCCCATCTATAAAACACATTCTTTTTCCTCATCTGCTCTAAAAGGGGTTTGAGGGATCTCCTCCTCCACAAAGTCTCCGGTGTAAGATCTGCATATATCTGGATATCCATTTCTCCATATCTAATTGATGCTTTTCCTTTGATCTTTCTCCAGATTGCTTCTTTATCTCCATATTTGTTAAATTTAACAATTATATCCCTTGGTTTTTCCTTCCCAGTGCCTTGTTGGCGCTTTCCTATTCTCACAATATCTTCCAAGTTTTCCCCATATTCTTTATTTTCTTTTCTAATTCCGCGATGTTTTGGGCCTGATTTTTAATTTTCTCCTCCGTTTCTTCCACTCTCATCAACACCTGCCCCAGATCATTTCGAATAGTTGCCATTTATAGCTTTATTGTCTTCTCTAAATCTTTAAACATCTCTGCCATTTCTTTTTTATTTGGTACTTGTAGTTCATTTTCACTCTCTCTCATCTCCATGGCTCCTATTGTTTGTTGACTACTAACATTTAGACCCAACGATAGTCTAGGGCTGCTTTCCAGACTGATATCCCCTTCACCTTTTCCGTTTTTACCTTGAGATCTTTCTGAGGTCACTTTTCCCTGGGATGTATACTGTTTAATCGTTCCCGTTTGGGACCCTTTTGGCCCGCTTCCTTTACTACTTTTGTTCTTCATTTCTTTTATGGGCCTTACTCTCTTTTATAAATAGATGATTCACATAGATTTAAAGGTCCCAACTTAGCCCAATTAGTGACCAATTTTCCTCCTCTTTTAAGTTGCTTAATCTTCTTTTCTTCCTTTTTTTCCTCCTCTTCTTCTATTTCAAAAGCCCCTGGGAATCCCCCTTCTCTCCCCCTCACCCCTTATTCTCCTTAGCAGCACAATGGGACATTTAAGATATAACAGTTCCAGTCTCTCTCACTCACCCATGCCTCTCGTCCCTTGCTGCGATTCAGTTAGGGGCTTCAGGTATCCAGCTCCTCTGCACAGTTTTTTCCTTGGGGGGGATTCCACAGGGCTGCTTCTCCTTCTTCTCCTGTTTCCATAGGGGTCTTCCACAGAGAGCCTGTGTCCACGTCATCACCCCTATGTACGGCCAGCCAGGGAGCAGACCAGGGAGCAGAACACAGGGAGCAGAAAGCCCCTTCTAGCCAGAACATGGTCTTGGAGATTGAACAAAAGTTTTCTTTGGGATTGGAAGGTACTGGTAGACTAAGGAACTGATCCACTATTTTCAAACAAATGATACCCCAGGCTGTAACCCGGGTGTGATCTGGGAGGCTCATAAAATGATAGGGAACTCTGATCAAACATGGTACCCGAATCAAAAAGGAAATGGCGCCAAACATCCAACATTACTTGCAGACATATGAAAATTGGACTTGCCACACAAACATGTGTCATCCCTGTGAGTTGAGAAAAACCTCCTGAACCTTTGGATGCAGATGGCAGATCTTCTTTAAGGCCAAGTCAGCATTGCAAATGTGTTGGAGTTTCTCTTATGGATCCAGTGATAAATGTGACCACCTTTTAGCCAAGTCTTTACAAGACTGACGCTTGGCTGCATACATCCCATACATTATTCATTCTGTTGGTAAGAAATTCTCCCTCACTGCGCAGATTTCTCAAGCTTTCAGGAAGTTTTTTTTTTCGCTCTATAGTTTACCTTCTGTGGCACCATCGCAATCCCAGTTGGATGACTACTTGACTTCCCCTTATCTCTCCCACCTCCCCTCCCCTTTGCGCTGGGAGTTGGACAGTGCTATTACTGTATAGGAGCTCCAGACTGCTGTGAGTTCAGCAAAATAGGGCAAATCTCCTGGGTCCAAAGGTTTTACCCTACAATATTACAAACTTTTTTGACCATCTTTGAGCCTATTTATAGTTAAACTGCTCAATGTTCTATGACGTACAGCCTCCTGACGCGTAAAAAGCTAACATTATTGTTCTTCCTAAAGAAGGCAAAGACCCTTCTTGTTGGGGTAGCTACAGGCCAATAACGCTACTCAATTTTGATCTTAAAGCGGAGTTCCGGCCCTCACAAAAAAATTGGGTGCTGGTACAGCCATCTTGACTGAGGGAAACCAGCAGTAAAGCATTGCAGCTTCACAGCCAGATTCCTACTGCGTATGTGTGAAATACGCTGCACTTTGTGAATGGGCCATAGTCTTCTGGGACCTGTAAAGTGTCCCAGAAGGCTGCGGAGGAAGGAGAGGGCCAAACTTCCGGCTCAGTTTGCCATGGCAAACTGACCCGGAAGTGGGAGCGGGTACCTCTGAGTGTCCCAGAGGGCTGCGAAGGTAAGTGGGGGGCCAACCTTCTGGCTCAGTTTGCTGAGGTGAACTTACCCTGAAGTGGGAGCAGGTACCTGTCAAATCCAGGTACCGACTCCCCCCCAAAAGGTGCCAAATGTGGCAGCTGAGGGGAGGAGACAGATAACCAAACTTTTGGTTGGAATTCCACTTTAAATTAAAACATTCTGGCCTCCTTCCTTCATAGGCATCTACCAACAGTAGTTCATCTTGACTTATTTATTACATCTCATGACGCCCATGACAATACCATCAAAGTCTTGAACCAGGTCCATGGTGCCAACCATACTAAAATGCCATGTCTGTTTCTGGGGACAGAGAAGACTTTTGACGAGGCAATTAGCAGTTTACCTTCACTGTTTTATGCTCTGCTGGGTTGGGAGATTAGATGATTCAGTGCATTTCTAATGTGTACTCCAACCCAACGGCAATGGTGAAAGCCAAGGGTGTCCTCTCAGAACTGTTCTCCATTACCAATGGAACCAGAAAGGGGTGTCCTCTATCCCCTTTACTCTTTTCTCGCACATTGGAACCATTTCTTTGGAGAATGAGCTTGAACCTCGATATTTCCGGCCTATTAGTAGATGACTTCCAGTACAAAATATCTGCATATGCTGACAATATGCTGATCTCCTTGACAAATCCTACCATTCTCCTCCTTAACCTGCTCCATGAATTTGACCACTATGGGGCCTTATTGAACCCAAAAATAAACTTTGCAAAGACGGAGGGAGTGGGTGTTGCTATTTCTCAACCCCTGATTCAATCATTGCAACTTAATTATAAATACATATGTCCCTCTACTCTTAGCTCAAAATTTTGCTTTGAATTTTCCCACCTTTCCTTAGTAGAACTTGGGTCTTACTGGAGAAGTGGCATTGTGACCTCCATTCGTGGTTTGGGCACTGCAACATTCTCAAGAGGACCACATTGCCAAAATGCTCATATCTTCTTCAAGCCTTACCTATAGCCATACCTCCAACATACTCCAAGCAGATTCATACTATATTTATGGACTTTACCTGGTGTGACATGGGGTAGTTAGCTCTTGTGGCAGATACGTTTATACAGTAGATACTTGACTCTCTAGCCTTCAGTCACAGCTCCCTGCTGCACAGCCCTCCTCTGGCCTATGGATTGGGGGTTCTTCTGACACCACAATAAGAAGTGGCTTGACCCCTGAAACTGAGACCCTCTGTCTCTTGGGTTCTGGCTTGGGCCCTTTGACCCCTCAATGAGACCTTCCATCTCCCTCACTGGGAGCATTCTCCAAACTGGGAGCCTAGAGCTATCCTCAGACCTGAGTATATAATGACATTGCACACCTGTGTACTCAGCCAGGTTGCAGGTGTCTAGCAAAACCCAGACACAGGATTGAATGTTCCAATCCAGAACCACAGAATCCAGAGAAAGCCAAATACACAGCTTTCTCCACCCAGAAACAATAGCCAGGATTGTCGCATTTACCCTAAATGCAAATCCTGTGTCACATTTTCCTATATTGTCACAGTGACAGAGCCTCATCCTGTCACACTGGGCACATAAACAACCCAGGATTCGACGCCAGCTGCTCTTTCTACCTAAACATTTGGGTGGCATCGCTGTTCCAGATGTTCAAAAATACTGCCAAGCTGCACACATGGGTAAATTGACTGATTGATTGATTGATTGATTGATGTCACCACACGGATATTAAACTCTGGTCTAGATCTGAACAGGCTCAATATGAGATTCTCCTCCAACAAGCCTCATGGTGTTACACGGATCTTCCATCGACACTCAAATTGCACCAGCTCATCGGTCCCTCTTTATGTGTGTGTTCCTCGTTCTACTCTGTGCCTTCATTATCTTCCAATCACTCCCCCTGTATCAGATCCTGGGTAACTCGCAGCTCCCTCCAGGGCTCCAGGATGGCTCTTATCATTTCTTACTTGACTCACAGTGTTTTCAGGCTTCTAATGTCCTTCTTGCACCCAATTGACCCACCATCCAGACGTTGTTGGATCCAACTGGGCCCTTTGGCTTGAGCTTCTTGAGGACATTACAACGTCAACATTTTTTCAGCTCCCTCACTTCCTTGGACAGATATCGTCATTCTTTGACCACCTTTGAGGAATTTTGTACAGACCAGTGTACTCTATCTCCCACTCTGTATAAACTTTTTGGTCTTCCTCTGCCCTATCTTCACAAATGGGAAGGTAAACTTTTATAGCAGACCAAAAGAAGAAGATTATTTGATTGTCCATGATATCATCCATCTGTTTCTGAATACAGGAAAATAATTTATAAATCATAACCAGGTGGTACCCATAATTATTTACCCGACTACTACCAATCACTGCTGGGGATGCTTGCAGGGCTGGAGGACAAATATTTTGGTCCTCCTCTAAACTGAATCACTTCTGGAAAAAGGTCTGCAGAATTATTAAAAATATTTTAGTGCCCCAGATGTCCCACAAAATGTACTCTAGTGAAAAGGCAACAGGATTCTGAGCATGTCAGATGAGAGTGAATAGGAGTTTGCCTCAGAATACAAACCTGTTGAAAGCAGCGGCACCACAACAGGTATCTCAGACGGTGGAGAAGAGGTCCCTGCTAAGATCAGGCATACCCATCTTCAGGTAGCTGAAATGCTAGGAATGCATCACTTGTCTCAAATGTAGCAGGGTCCAAGTTGTAGTGCCCCACTACCTTTTGGTGATCTGGCAAGCACCAGGGGCCTAGTACATCCTGGCATTTTATACACCAGCACTGCAGTATCTTATAATAATTTGGCAAGTCTCGGAAGTGCAGTTGAAGCTGGTGAGGTGGCTAGCACTTGTAGTGTCCCCAAGTGCCACCAAGAAATCACTCACAGGTCCGTAGAGCCGTAGTGTTCTACCAGAGGTGCTTGCAAATCCTGATTGGCAGCCCACAGACTCAGCAGCACCCGTTATTCCCCCATTCATTTCCTAACTCAGAATTCAGGTGGAAACAGCAAATTTAACAACTCATCTTGATTTTTTTTTAGCTGTTTTTAACAGAAGAACTGTATCAATGGATTGTGGACCAAAGCAATCTATACGCACAACAATACATTGCGGCCAACCCAAATTCAACTGTTGACAGACAATTTGTGTGGAAACCTATCACTGTTTCCGAAAGTAAACTTTTGTGGGCTTACCCCTTAACATGGACATTACAAAAAAAGAAGTCTTATTAGTCTACAGCAGCCTTTTTTCAACCAGGGTGCCCAGGCACCTTGGGCTGGTTTGAGGTTTCTTCAGGGGCGCCTTGGCAAAATGCCTAAAAATTACCCAAAAATTGTATACAAGCCAAAGGTGGATCAAACCTGCCTTTTTAATTACACAAAGCCAAGTTTTCAATGTGCACCATTACGACCTTCTAACTGCCTGCATCTCAAAAACCACTGATATCATCAGTTGATAAGGGGGGCAGTGGGCGCCTGCAGAGCACCCTTGTTTGCCCCTCCCCTGCCTCTCTCCATCAGTGCTGGGGTCACATTAACTCAGTGATAGAGAAAAACTTAAGAAGAAGAGAAACACTGGAATACTAGTCAGTATCAGTGTGCAAAAGTGTATTTGATTTGGAAGAATAAATCACCTTAAATATTGTGTGTCCTACATATGTGGATGCATTATGTAAAACTATTAGACTAGTTTTTTACATTTTAGAATGGGGTGCCTTAAAGCTATCCATAATGTTAAAGGGAGCCTTATGGTTGTCCATAATTTTAGAGGATGAGTTGCCCGAAAAAAGGTTGAGAAACAGTGATCTACAGACCCGAGTCATCATATGCCCATGTTGTCTGTTGCAATGGCCAGGCATAGATATGAGACAATAATGCGTTTAATACATTTTAGTGATAATGCAGTCTGTCCTCGTCCGGGGGGGAATCCTGAATACGATTGGGTCTACAAAGTTTGTCCCTCATTAATTACTTTACAGAGAAATTAGCAGATATGTATACGCCTGAACAAAACATCTGCGTAGACAAGTCCCTCAAAGATTTCACTGGCCATCTTGCAATCAAGCAGCATCACCCCAGCAACTGTGCCAGATATGGGGTCAAAATGTATAAGCTCTGTGAGAGGGCAACGGGCTATACATATAATTTTAGAGTTTATGAGGTAAAGGAAAGTGAAGTAGAGATCTCCGGCTGCCCAGACTACATGGGGAGCAGTGGCAGGATAGTATGGGACTTATTTATTACAGGTACTTACATAGCGCTGTCAATGTATGCAGCACTTTACATACATATTGTACATTCACATCAGTCCCTAACCCTCAAGGGGTGTACAATCTAAGGTTCCCTAACTCATATCCATACACATACTAGGGCCAATTTAGACAGGATCCAATTAACCTCCCAGCATGTCTTTGGCGTGTGGGAGGAAACTGGAGTACCCAGAGGAAACCCATGCAGGCACAGGTAGAACATGCAAACTCCAGGCAGGTAGTGCCGTGGTTGCGATTTGAACCAACGACCCCTAGTACTGCCAGGCAGAAGTGCTAACCATTTAGCCACTGTGCTTCCCACTTGGTATCACCCTTGTTCTGGAAGGGGTACCATTCGTATGTGGACAACTTCTATAGAAGCATACCACTTGTCAGGCACTTATTCAATCTTGGAATTTGCTGCTGGGGCACCGTGTGACCTAATTGCTGGGTCTTTTCCCAATGGCTCATTACCACCTGACTTAGAAAGGGAGAGAAAGCCTGCTTGAAGAATGATGAATTGCTCACAGTGAAGTGAAAGGACAAAATGGAAGTTTTCATCCTGTCTTCAATTCCTGCAGACATGACAGCCCAAATTAGCATGGCATCTGGTGTCACTGAAAAGTTTCTCTGTGTCCATGATTATAATCTTAGTATGGGAATGGTGGACTTCAATGACCAAATGATGAAGCCACATTTAGCTTCCTGCAAAGTAGGGCACTGGTACAAAAAGGTGTTTATTTATATATTTATTTATTTCAACTCACTATATATAATGCACTTTTGCACTTTATAAAGCAACTGGAAGAAGTGGATCCTTCCTAAAATTTCTGGAAGCGATCATCATGGCTCCTTTTGTATCCAGAAGGTGCTGTGGCCCAAACCTCAAATCCAAATGCAACGAGTCAGCTGCAGGGGGGCATTTTCTGGATTTCCTCTCTGGTACCCTAACAAAAAGATCAGCCAAAAGGAAATGTCATGTCTGTAGACACGACACGAAATAAGAAGTGACCCATTTTTTCTGTCCTACCTGTCCTGGCCAATCTGGTGTCTGTTTCAAGGACTGCTTCCATCGCTACCACATAATTGTGCAGTATTAGTATAGGGTACGGCACGGCACAGTCTAGGGCACACAATTCACGCACAAGGGTCTCAAAAGATGTTAGCCAGGAAATGGTCTATCGCAGTTTGAGAGACCCTGGAAAGTTTACGGTTACGGTTCTGATAAGTTACAAAAAAAGTTTAAAAGAAATAAAAAATGTTAAAAAAAAGTTAAAAAAAAGTTGTTTTATTGAGTTGTGTTGTTACTGTGTTTTATCAATAACCATTGTTTGCTTTGAAGGAATGCCAATCAGCTGATCTGTTTATTCTGACAACAGCAAGGTGCTGCTCAGAGAATACATACAGGTGAAACTCGAAAAATTAGAATATTGTGCAAAAGTTCATTTATTTCAGTAATGCAACTTAAAAGGTGAAACTAATATATGAGATAGACTCATTACATGCAAAGCAAGATAGTTCAAGCCGTGATTTGTCATAATTGTGATGATTATGGCTTACAGCTCATGAAAACCCCAAATTTACAATCTCAGAAAATTAGAATATTGTGAAAAGGTGCAATATTCTCGGCTCAAATTGTCCCACTCTAATCAGCTAATGAAGCCATTACACCTGCAAAGGGTTCGTGAGCGTTTAAATGGTCTCTCAGTCTGGTTCAGTAGGAATCAGAATCATGGGAAAGACTGCTGACCTGACAGTTGTGCAGAAAACCATCATTGACACCCTCCATAAGGAGGGAAAGCCTCAAAAGGTAATGCAAAAAAAGTTGGATGTTCCCAAAGTGCTGTATCAAAGCACATTAATAGAAAGTTATGTGGAAGGGAAAAGTGTGGAAGAAAAAGGTGCACAAGCAGCAGGGATGACCGCAGCCTGGAGAGGATTGTCAGGAAAAGGCCATTCAAAAGTGTTGGGGACTTTCACAAGGAGTGGACTGAGGCTGGAGTCAGTGCATCAAGAGACACCACACACAGACTGATCCTGGGCATGAGCTTCAAATGTCGTATTCCTCTTGTCAAGCCACTCCTGAACAACAAACAACATCAGAAGCGGCTTACCTGGGCTAAAGAAAAACAGACCTGGTCTTTTGCTCAGTGGTCCTCTTTTCTGATGAGAGCAACTTTTGCATCTCATTTGGAAACCAAGGACCCAGAGTATGGAGGAAGAATGGAGAGGCACACACTGCAAGATGCTTGAAGTCCAGTGTGAAGTTTCCACAGTCTGTGTTGATTTGGGGAGCCATGTCATCTGCTGGTGTTAGTCCACTGTGCATCATTAAGTCCAGGGTCAACGCAGCCATCTAACAGGAGATTTTGGAGCACTTCATGCTTCCTTACGCAGACGAGCTTTATGGGGATGCTGATTTCATTTTCCATCAGGACTTGGCACCTGCCCACACTGCCAAAATAACCAAAACCTGGTTCAATGGGAATACTATGCTTGATTGGCCAGCAAACTGCAACTCTGCAGGAGGAGATTTCTTATCCGCAGGTTTAAAAAATTGTGTATTGACCTGTGTGGTCAATGGGCAGATCGCCCTTGTGCTTCAGTGTATAGTTTTTTCACTTTTCTTCTGACAGAGATTTCTTCATCCACATTGATTGATGTGAATTTGTTAGCTTCTTTTTTTTGTACGCCAAAGCATACAGTGTCAGTGGGTGGTAGCTCCTATGCTTCGGCATATACTTTTTTCAATCGATCAAATGTTTTTCACTTTTTTCTGGCAGAGATATTTCTTTATCCACATTGATTGTGAATGGAGGAATCTTTAAGGTTTTTTTTTTGTTCATGTTTTCTTCTTTTTTCTTCTTTTTTCACTTTTTTTCAATCGATGTGAATGGAGGAATCTATTAGTTTCTTTTTATCGTTCAGACCACAGGCTGCACTAAAAAATAACATTATATTTATGCCCAACACTAGGGTCAAATTACCCCTCTTTTGGAAAGTAGACACACCAAGTTATTTGCTGAGAGGCATGTTAAGTCCACAGAAGATTTTATTTTTTGCCACAATTTTTTGGAAAATTACAAAATAAATTCTTAATTTTACACACAGTTTTCAGTTTAGTGAGATACTTCTCACACATTCCATGGGTATATGTGGAATTACACCCCAAAACACATTCTGCTTCTTCTCCTGAGTATGGGAATTCAGCCTAGCCGTGTACAGGGGCCCAAAATCCAATGACCACCTTCAGGCTTTCAAAGGATGTATTTCCTTATGTCAGAGGCCCTGAAATGCCAGGATAGTATAAACACCCATCCAAAAATCACTTTTTTGGAATGTAGACACCCCAAGGAAAAAAAGAACACATTCTGCTTCTTCTCCTTAATATGGGAATTCAGCCTAGCCGTGGCAGCCTAGCCATGTACAGGGGTCCAAAATCCAAAGACCACCTTCAGGCTTTCAAAGGGTATATTTCCTCATGCCAGAGGCCCTGAAATGCCAGAATAGTACAAACACGCCATCAAAAATCACTTTTTTGGAATGTAGACACCCTAAGGAATAGAAGAACACATCCTGCTTCTTCTCCTGAGTCTAGGAATTCAGCCTAGCCGTGGCAGCCTAGCCGTGCACAGGGGCCCAAAATCCAATGACCATCTTCAGCGTTTCAAAGGGCGTAGTTCCTCATGTCAGAGGCCCTGAAATGCCAGGATAGTACAAAAACCCTATCAAAAATCACCTTTTTTGGAATGTAGACACCCCAAGGAAAAGAGGCATGGTGAGTATTTTACAGATCTCATTTTTTTGGTCACAAGGTTTTGAAAAATGAAAAAAAAAATGAAAAAAAAATGTTTTTTTCATTTTCTTCCTTCATTTTCCAAAAACTTGTGGCAACAAATTAGATCTTCTAAATAGTTGACATGCCTCTTTGCAAATACCTTGGAGTGTCTAATGCAGAGCAGATGATACCACTAGAAAAATAGAGGACTTTACTCCTATGCAGTTACTCTTATACAGGAATAGTATATGGAGAATGTCTAGATAGACAATTAAAAAAGAGGAGAAACTCCAAAAACATGTCAGATTTGATTTTCTTTCCCTTCAGCTTTGCTATTGTGTGGGGAGACCAGCGGTGGAAACCACCGGCTTCCCTACTCTTCTGGCAGGTCTACTTTCTGGCTTTGTGGCCTTGATGAATCTGGGCCCGGGCTATGATCCTTCTGCACAGGGAGAGGGAAAACAGTGTTTTATCACGTGACAGGCATTAGATTTGTAAATAGACTTTTTGAAATTTTTGACATTTTGACTAATCCCCATGCCCTTGCTACAATGTTTCTCAAACACAGAAATGTATTGCTCTTTAGCACATGCAAGGGGGCATGGCCAGGACAAGAGGTGGACAGGAGGGGCAGCTGCCCTGGGCACAGTGGTATCATGTGAAGTTGGGGGGCACCGCATGGAAAGTTTCTACTTACAAGCTGACAGGAGTAGTGATGGCAACTTCACTACTCCTGTCAGCTTACCCACATGGAAGAAAAATTTGAAATATATTTTAAAAATATTCTTCCCAAATATATTGACATATATTTGAAATACTAAAATGTTGGCCGTATTCAATATATATCTAATTTTATATATATATATATATATATATACTGTATATATATCATTACAAAATATTTTTTTTAATATATTTTTTAAATATATTCTTCAGATTTTTTTTAATATATAAAAAAGTAATTTAAACATATATTTTTACATATATTTGTAAATGCATTCCAAAAATGTAGATTATTGGGTTCCGGCTCGTTTGGCCCAGGCTAATCCCGCTTGTAGTGATCGATGTTTCCGGGGTTGTGGCCATCGTGGCAATGTCTTGCATATCTGGTGGTCATGCCCGAGACTGGTCCGTTTTTGGTCTCGTGTATTTGGCCTCCTTTTCACGTTGTTTCATCTATCCATACGCCGGGATGCTCGGTATGCCTTGCTTCATTGCCCCATACCGGGTCTCTTTGCTCATCAGCAGAAGCTGGCGTCCTATTTGTTTCTGTCGGCCACCAGAACAATTGCTCAGGCCTGGAAGAGTCCGTTTGTCCCTTTTCAGGGGGTGCGGGATCGTATGACCAATATGATGCTTAATGAGCAGATGTCGAGCATATGCAACGACTCCCAATGTAAATTCTCGAAAATATGGGAACCATGGTTGCAATATGCCTTTCCCACGCTTCCTTTGGCTAGTATGGGGATGTACTGGCGTTAGGCACTGGCGTTTGATGGTGGCGCTCCTGGATCTCTGCCCCCTCTTCTCTTTTTTTTCTTTTTCTCTCCTCTTATTTCTCTTCTCTTTCTTTCTTTCCATTTCTGTTAGTTTTTTTTGGGTGATAGTTGACAGTTGCCTTTAATTGCAGTTAGAATTTCATTACCGTCATTGTAACCTATGTGCCATTGATAGCCCCTGCGTGGGCGTACCTTCTGCCTTGTTGAAGTTAGAGCACTGTTTTTCTTTTATTATTATGTTTTTTATGTTATCGGTGCAATTGATAGCCCCTGTGGGGGCATGTTTTGTCGCCTCTGTTTTATACTGCTTAAAACTAATAAAAACTATTGAAATACAAAAATGTAGATTAAATTTATTTTTAAAGACATACAGTATATTTGAAAATGTATTTTTAAAAATATTTTTCATATTTTTTGTAATAAAAATGCAGTTCAACATACTATATATATTGTGGGAACTCGCTTCAACGTGGTAGAGCTTCTAAACACAAACAGCTACTCACTTTCTTTTTCAGGGCCTTTTTAGCCCACTTTTATTTAAATGAAAGTTCAAACAGAAGTTTCCCACACAGGGGTATCGATCATCCACAAAACAATGGTTCAGCCTCCTGGCTTATACTCAGCTTCATGTCTGTCTCCTGCAGACTTCTTTAAGAATTATGGCCACTAGCACACAGCTAGTCTCTAGCAGCCCCTTGCTGCTTTTGGCTTCCACCTCTCCTAGGCGGAGCCCTCCTGACTCCTGTCTGCCGGGGTGGAGCCCTCCTGACTCCGTCTGCTGGGGTGGAGCCCAGAACTCTGGTCCTGACTCTATCTAAAGGCCTGCACACACCTGTGCAATCAATCTTCTGGCCTATTCCAACACCTGGACCCAGGATTGGAGATTTCATCCCTCCCAAATCGCTTTGAAATCTCCAGGCTCCAGCTCCCAAAATGGACCTTACAAACAAAGGAGGAAAGTGAAAAGCCACTTTCCTCCATATCAAACCTTTATCCTGGAGCCCCTCAACCTGCCTTGTTGAGAATCCAGGGTGACAGATCGCCACACTGTCACTATATATATATATATATATATTTTTTTTTTTTTTTTTTAAATATATTGAGTATGGCCAAAATTGTAGTATTTCAAACATATGTCAATGTATTTGGGGAGAATATTTTTGAAATATATTTAAAATATATTTTTCTTCCATGTGGGTAGCTCTGGAGGAGGCAAGCCAGAGGAAAGAGCTGGGAGGAGGGACGGGTTGTGCTCTCTCTCCCCTCCAGCTCCTCCTCCTCCAACTGCAGCTCTCCAGGATCAGGAATACCGGATCACCACTGTGTAGCGTTTGTTTACCCTCCCCCATCTCTTCCCAGCAAAGAATGTGGGTAGGGGGTGGGTAACCCACATGGAATAAAAATATATTTTAACCACTTGAGCTCCTGAGGATTTACCCCCCTTAATGACCAGGCCTCTTTTTGCTACTCGGCGCTGCACTAATTCAACTGATAATTGTGCGATCATGCAATGCTGCACCTAAACGAAATTTACGTCCTTTTTTTCACACAAATAGAGCTTTCTTTCGGTGGTATTTGATCACCTGTGCGCTTTTTATTTTTCATGCTATAAACAAAAAAAGACCAAATATTTTGAAGAAAAACTGTCAGGGATCACCGCAACGCACAAGTCTGCACATGCGTAGGTGTCCGACAAGACATGCAGGCAGGCGGGCACTAGGACCCAGGCGCGCCTGTCACCTATGACGGCGCTGGCAGGCACTAGGACCCAGGCGTACCTGTCAGTGCCGGGCGGGCTATTTAAACCAGCCCTGCACAGACACAAGTTGCCGTTTGGTCTTTTTGTCCTGTTCCTGTATTCTGATCCTGTGAAGCTTCCTGTTGCCGACCTCTGCATTTGATCCTGACCCTGCTGATTGTCTCCTGCTTGACCCCTGGCTTGACCCAACCGTTCTCCTGCCTGATCCTCTGTACCACGCTGCCCGTTAGTTGCTGAACCCGGCTCATGACCCTGACCAATCTCTGCCTGCTCCTCTGGTACCTCGTTGCCCGCACGTTGCTGACCTGGCCTGCCTGACTACTCCTTACGTTACCCTGACGATCCATCCATCCATCCCACACGGATCTGTCCCTGTTACCAGGCCTGCCAGCCTCTTCATGTCAGGCTCTATTTGCCACACACCCCTGACGGTGCTCTCTACCACTGCCAGATGTACTCAGGGGTCGCGACCTGGTCTCAGTCTGCTCCAAGTCCATCCCCACCATCAGGGGCCCTGGTGAATAAGCAGATTGGGACTTAGACCCCGCGCCCTGAGGAACCCCGCGCTGTGGGTCGCTAGAGACTCCGCCAGGCGGTACATGACAGTACCAAATGGCCAAATGTCGGAGCCTGGAAGAGGACCATCCCCGTTGGAGGACATATGCCAGCACTTGGTGGCACTGACCCAGGCAGTAAAGACGCTGCAGGAGGGATATACCCATTTGGAAGGACAGATCCAGACGCTAACTACATCCCTCCCTGCATCCCTGGACTTGGGTCCCTCATCGTAGGCCAGAAGTCCCCCGGAAGGGCCTGCCGGAGCAGCGGCCTCTATGCCTTTACCGGAACCTCGTGTGCCGATACCGGAATGGTTCAATGGGGACTGCTTTAAATTTAGGGCCTTCCGCAATGCCTGCCAGCTTTATTTCAGTTTGCAGCCACGGACATTTTCCACGGAATCCGTGAATGTGGGATACGTTATTTTGCTGCTGCAGGATGAACCCCAGGCCTGGGCCCACCGTTTACCGGAGACCCGTCAGCCACAGTTGGAGTCGGTATTGACCTTCTTTGAAGATATGGCGCTTCTCTATGACGACCCACAACGGACAGCATCAGCCGAATCGGCCCTACAAACACTCCGGCAGGGTCGCAGGGCAGCTGAAGAATATGCTGCGGAATTCAGACGCTGGATGGGGGATATGCAGTGGAACGATGCGGCCCTGCGCCACCAGTTCCGCATAGGTTTGTCCGAGCCATTGAAGGATGAATTAGCCAGAGTGGGCATACCAGCCACATTGGAGGACCTCATCACTCTGGCTATCCAGATTGACCGACGGTTGCAGGAACGCAGGATGGAAAAGTCCGGCCAGGGTCAGAGACCTACGTGGGTGTTACCCCGCATCCCAGTGCAGGCCGCTCTGCCGACTGGGAATCGATACCAGAAGATAGCAGACGCGCCTGAACCCATGCAAGTGGGGTTAACTCGTCCCTCATTGACATTCGAGGAACGCCAGAGATGCCGACTCAACAATCTTTGCCTGTACTGTGGGAAGTGGGCCATATGGTACGTTCCTGCCCAGCGAAACTGGGTAAGTGTGCATCTGTGTTTTCTGCCGCATCTTCCACTTACGTTTATTGTTCTAACTACTTAGCAGTGCCTATCTCTTTCCAGCTTCCCGCAGGGACCGTATCAGCGATGGCAATCATTGATTCCGGAGCCTGTAGCTGCTTTGTAGATCTAGGTTTTGCAGCACAGCATCAGATCCCCCTACAAACCAAAGAATGCGAATTGAACATTTTTTTGGCCGATGGGTCCCGAATCAAGTCAGGGGTGGTAGACCGGGAGACCCCACCTCTCTGTGCTACGGTGGCTGGTCACCATCAAGAGTTCCTTCGTTTGGATGCCATCGCATCCCCTCTGTTTCCAATTATTCTGGGGCTTCTTCGGCTATGGGCACACGACCCCCAGATTATTGGAGAACCGGTACCCTTCAGTTCAGCTCCCCATACGGTCAGGAGCATTGCTGTCCTCAGGCTCCTTTAGCTCCATGCTTTCTGTTATGCTTGGACACTGACGCAGAACTGACACAAATCATTCCGCCGGCCTACCACAGCTACCTCGACGTGTTCAGCAAACGAGGAGCAGACAACCTCCCCCCACATAGGACCTATATGGTGTAGGATCCGAGGTGCCCTTCGGGCGAATTTTTCCCCTATCAGAAAGAGAGTTAGGGGTACTTAAGGAGTATATAGATCAGAATCTCCACAAGGGGTTCATCCGCCCTTCTACATCTCCGGCCGGGGCAGGAATTTTCTTCGTTGAGAAGAAGGATAAATCCCTAAGGCCCTGTGTGGACTACAGGTAACTAAATAAGATCACGGTAAAAAAACGTTACCCGCTTCCCTTGGTACCAGAATTATTTCAGAGGCTCAGAACAGCATCCATTTTTTACAAAATTAGATCTAAGAGGGGCTTACAATTTGGTCCGAATTCGGGAGGGAGATGAGTGGAAGACAGCCTTCCGTACCAGGTTTGGGCATTTTGAGTATTTGGTCATGCCCTTTGGTCTGTGCAATGCCCCAGCCACCTTTCAACACTTCATCAATGATGTGTTCAGAGATTTTTTTGGACGTTTTTGTGGTCATCTATTTAGATGACATCCTGATTTTCTCTGCGTCCCTGGAGGAGCATAGAGATCATGTTAGAAGCGTGTTGGGGCGGCTCCGTCAGCATGGGCTGTACGCAAAGGCAGAGAAATGCAGCTTTGAACAATGCAGCATTTCCTTTTTGGAACTAATCATCTCTACTACGGGAGTAGCCATGGACGCCCAAAAGATCTCTGCTATTTTGGAATGGCTGGTGCCAGCTGACAAGGAGGGTGTGCAGCGATTCATTGGCTTCGCCAATTTTTATAGAAAATTTATCAAGAACTTTTCAGGCCTCGTGTCCCCCATCACCCAACTCACCAGACAAGGGGTGCGTTTTAGGTGGACACCTGAGGCACAGATGGCCTTCGAGTACTTGAAGAGGCTGTTCACCGAGGCCCCCATACTGAGCCACCCGGATTCCTCATTACCCTACATTCTGGAAGTTGACGCGTCTGAGAACGCGGTAGGGGCTGTGCTTTCCCAAAGGAAGGGTGTCAAGGAACTGATGCACCCTGTGGCCTTCTTCTCCAGAAAACTCTCATCTGCGGAGAGGAATTATGATATTGGGGACCGGGAACTTCGGGCCATCAAGGCAGCATTAGAAGAGTGGAGGTACCTACTGGAAGAAGCCACACACCCAATCCTGATCTTCACTGACCACAAGAATCTGTAATATCTGAGGACGGCGAAGCCCTTGAGGCCATGTCAGGCTAGATGGGCACTCTTTTTCTCAAGGTTTGTGTTCCATATCACATACAGGCCAGGATCAAAGAACACAAAACCCGACACACTCTCGCGTATGTTTGAAGACCCTGAATAAACCCACAAACCGGACACCAGCCTGTCTACAGGGAATTTCCTTGCTCTACAGACTGAGCTATGGTCCCAGCTACAGGCTGCGTCCATAGGGATGCCAAGTCCACCCGGGGTTTCTTTACAAAGTAAGAAAGGACTTTTGTGGAAGGAGGGACGGATCATGGTGCCCGAAGAAACCCGTACTGCAGTCTTGGGCCACTGCCATGATCACCCTCTGGCTGGCCACTTCGGGGTATGGAAGACCTTGCAACTGCTGCAATGTGTGTTCTGGTGGCCAAGCATGACGAAAGATTGTGAAGTGTACGTGAAGACCTGTGCGAACTGCCAGAGGAACAAGCCCACCAGGAGCAAGGCCTGGGGTCTGCTACGACCCTTGCCAATACCTAACAGGCCATGGGAGATGATTTCCATCGACTTCATCGTGGAACTTCCACCATCCCAAGATCACACTGCCATTTTCGTGATTTTGGACCGCCTGTCCAAGATGGCCCACTTCCTGCCTCTGAGAAACACGCCATCAGCTGCGGAGACAGCACAAGTCTTCGTGAGGGAAGTGGTGAGACTTCATGGGGTCCCAAAGGACATTGTCTCAGATAGAGGGGTCCAGTTCACTTCTAAATTCTGGAGAGCACTGTGCAAGACCCTGGGAATCAAGCTGTTGTTATCATCGGCATATCATTCACAGACCAACGGGCAGACGGAACGCACAAACCAGACTCTGGAGCAGTATCTCAGGTGCTACACCTCTTTCCTTCAGAAAGATTGGCTGAATCTCCTGCCACTGGCCGAATTCGCATACAACAATGCGAATCACTCTGCTACCCAACAATCTCCGTTCTTCACCAATTATGGATCCCATCTAGAGATGAGCGAATCGAACCAGGCGAAGTGGAATTCGTTTCGAATTTCAGGAAAAATTTGATTCTCGGCGAATCCGAATATTAGCATACTTCGGGTGCGCGAATCGGATTTTTCCCGATCAGCCGGCAAAAGTGTCCCTGCAGAGAGCTCCGCTATTTCTGACAGTTCTCTGACAGTTCCTTCACATGTACAGCGGTTGAAACATTGTATCTATTTGTTTCCATTTAGGATACAGATGTTTTTATTCGGAAACAGATACAATGTTTCAACCGCTGTAAATGTGAAGGAACTGTCAGAGAACTGTCAGAAATAGCGGAGCTCTCTGCAGATACACTTTTTGCTGTACTGGAATACTTCTTCTTTTCATTCTTCTTTTCATTCTTCTCATTCTTCTTTTCATTCTTCTTTTCATTCTTCTTCTCATTCTTTTTTTCATTCTTCTTCTTCTTTTCATTCTTCTTTTCATTTTTCTTCATGAAAAGAAGAATGAGAAGAAGAATGAAAAGAAGAATGAAAAGAAGAATGAGAAGAATGAAAAGAAGAATGAAAAGAAGAAGAAGAATGAAAAGAAGAATGAGAAGAAGAATGAAAAGAAGAATGAGAAGAATGAAAAGAAGAATGAGAAGAATGAAAAGAAGAATGAAAAGAAGAAGAAGAATGAAAAGAAGAATAAGAAGAAGAATGAAAAGAAGAATGAGAAGAATGAAAAGAAGAATGAAAAGAAGAAGAAGAATGAAAAGAAGAATGAGAAGAAGAATGAAAAGAAGAATGAGAAGAAGAATGAGAAGAATGAAAAGAAGAATGAGAAGAATGAAAAGAAGAATGAAAAGAAGAAGAAGAAGAATGAAAAGAAGAAGAAGAATGAAAAGAAGAATGAAAAGAAGAAGAAGAATCTTTTCATTCTTCTCATTCTTCTTTTCATTCTTCTTTTCATTCTTCTTCTTCTCCTTTTCATTCTTCTTCTTCTTTTCATTCTTCTTTTCATTCTTCTTCTTCTTCTTTTCATTCTTCTTCTTCTTTTCGTTCTTCTTTTCATTCTTCTTCTTCTTCTTTTCATTCTTCTCATTCTTCTTTTCATTCTTCTTCTTCTTCTTTTCATTCTTCTTCCTCTTTTCATTCTTCTTTTCATTCTTCTACTTCTTCTTTTCATTCTTCTTCTTCTTCTTCTTTTCATTCTTCTTTTCATTCTTCTTCTTCTTTTCATTCTTCTTCTTCTTTTCATTCTTCTCATTCTTCTTTTCATTCTTCTTTTCATTCTACTTCTCATTCTTCTTTTCATTCTTCTTCTTTTCATTCTTCTTTTCTTCTTCATGAAAAGAAGAATGAGAGGAAGAATGAAAAGAAGAATGAAAAGAAGAAGAAGAATGAAAAGAAGAATGAGAAGAAGAATGAAAAGAAGAATGAAAAGAAGAATGAGAAGAATGAAAAGAAGAATGAGAAGAATGAAAAGAAGAATGAAAAGAAGAATGAGAAGAAGAATGAAAAGAAGAATGAGAAGAAGAATGAGAAGAATGAAAAAAAGAATGAGAAGAATGAAAAGAAGAATGAAAAGAAGAAGAAGAAGAATGAAAAGAAGAAGAAGAATGAAAAGAAGAAGAAGAAGAATCTTTTCATTCTTCTCATTCTTCTTTTCATTCTTCTTCTTCTTCTTTTCATTCTTCTTTTCATTCTTCTTCTTCTTCTTTTCATTCTTCTTCTTCTTCTTTTCATTCTTCTTTTCATTCTTCTTCTTCTTTTCATTCTTCTTCTTTTCATTCTTCTTTTCATTCCTCTTCTCATTCTTCTTTTCATTCTTCTTCTTCTTCTTTTCATTCTTCTTTTCATTCTTCTCATTCTTCTTTTCTTCTTCATGAAAAGAAGAATGAGAAGAAGAATGAAAAGAAGAATGAAAAGAAGAAGAAGAATGAAAAGAAGAATGAGAAGAAGAATGAAAAGAAGAATGAAAAGAAGAATGAGAAGAATGAAAAGAAGAATGAAAAGAAGAAGAAGAATGAAAAGAAGAATGAGAAGAAGAATGAAAAGAAGAATGAGAAGAATGAAAAGAAGAATGAGAAGAATGAAAAGAAGAATGAAAAGAAGAAGAAGAAGAATGAAAAGAAGAAGAAGAATGAAAAGAAGAAGAATCTTTTCATTCTTCTCATTCTTCTTTTCATTCTTCTTTTCATTCTTCTTCTTCTTTTCATTCTTCTTCTTCTTTTCATTCTTCTTTTCATTCTTCTTCTTCTTCTTTTCATTCTTCTTCTTCTTTTCATTCTTCTTTTCATTCTTCTTCTGCTTCTTTTCATTCTTCTCATTCTTCTTTTCATTCTTCTTCTTTTCATTCTTCTTCTTCTTCTTTTCATTCTTCTTCTTCTTTTAATTCTTCTTCTTTTTCTTTTCATTCTTCTTCTTCTTTTCATTCTTCTTCTTCTTTTCATTCCTCTTTTCATTCTTCTTCTTCTTCTTTTCATTCTTCTTCTTCTTTTCATTCTTCTTTTCATTCTTCTTCTTCTTTTCATTCTTCTTCTTTTCATTCTTCTTTTCCTTCTTCTTTTCATTCTTCTCATTCTTCTTTTCATTCTTCTTTTCATTCTTCTTCTCATTCTTCTTTTCATTCTTCTTCTTCTTCTTCTTTTCATTCTTCTTTTCATTCTTCTCATTCTTCTTTTCTTCTTCATGAAAAGAAGAATGAGAAGAAGAATGAAAAGAAGAATGAAAAGAAAAATGAGAAGAATGAAAAGAAGAATGAAAAGAAGAAGAAGAATGAAAAGAAGAATGAGAAGAAGAATGAAAAGAAGAATGAGAAGAAGAATGAGAAGAATGAAAAGAAGAATGAGAAGAATGAAAAGAAGAATGAAAAGAAGAAGAAGAAGAATGAAAAGAAGAAGAAGAAGAATGAAAAGAAGAATGAAAAGAAGAAGAAGAAGAATGAAAAGAAGAAGAAGAAGAATGAAAAGAAGAATGAAAAGAAGAAGAAGAATGAAAAGAAGAATGAGAAGAAGAATGAAAAGAAGAATGAGAAGAATGAAAAGAAGAAGAAGAATGAAAAGAAGAATGAGAAGAAGAATGAAAAGAAGAATGAGAAGAAGAATGAGAAGAATGAAAAGAAGAATGAGAAGAATGAAAAGAAGAATGAAAAGAAGAAGAAGAAGAAGAATGAAAAGAAGAAGAGGAATGAAAAGAAGAATGAAAAGAAGAAGAAGAATCTTTTCATTCTTCTCATTCTTCTTTTCATTCTTCTTCTTCTTCTTTTCATTCTTCTTTTCATTCTTCTTCTTCTTCTTTTCATTCTTCTTCTTCTTCCGAGGATGAGGATGAGGATGAAGAAGAAGAAGAAGAAGTAGGATGAAAATAAGAAGAATTCCAAGCCGGCAAAAAGTGTATCTGCAGAGCTCCTCTATTTCTGACAGTTCTCTGACATTCACATTTACAGCGGTTGAAACATTGTATCTATTTGTTTCCATAAATGGAAACAAATAGATACAATGTTTCAACCGCTGTAAATGTGAATGTCAGAGAACTGTCAGAAATAGCGGAGCTCTGCAGATACACTTAGCGGAGCTCTACAGATACACTTTTTGCCGGCTTGGAATTCTTCTTATTTTCATCCTACTTCTTCTTCTTCTTCTTCTTCTTCATCCTCATCCTCATCCTCAGAAGAAGAAGAAGAGGATGAGGATGAGGATGAAGAAGAAGAAGAAGTAGAAGTAGGATGAAAATAAGAAGAATTCCAAGCCGGGAAAAAGTGTATCTGTCAGAAATAGAGGAGCTCTGCAGATACACTTTTTGCCGGCTTGGAATTTAATTACCAAGTGGGCCTGAGCCATCTTTTCCAGCCTTTTTCCCACCTGACCTTATCAGGAGGACACTTAGAACCTGTCTAGAATTGTTGGATTCGGGCTTATATACTGATTTTAAATGGTTTGCAATTGTGATATTAAACCATATCGGGTTTTTATTATGATGGAATATATGTCTACTCAGTTTGAGGGTAGGTTCTTAATATATGTTATATTCATCTCAGATCTTGTCTATGGTATTCCACCCCAATTACTGGGATGCAATAAGTTCACGCACCACCCCCTTTACTGAGTACATAGACACATATATCGCACTTGGTTAATAGAAGTCGGTGCGTTTTGTAATGGATTGTTTTTGCTTATTTTAATCTTTTAATTCAATGTCTATAATATATATATATCTTGAGTTTTGTGGACTGATCTTTTAGCAATAATTTATGTACTATGTACCTCCTCACCAATCAAGAGGTGAGGTTGTAATAGTATTGAGGTTGTACTATGATTTTTGCGACAACCAATTTTATTAATACATGTAAGCTGTGTTTTTTTTATTTTAATTTATCTTATTTTTAATGATTTGGTAATCCACCAGTGAAACTGAGTTTATGTAGCCTATACCCCCCCTTTTTGGGTGGATTAGATGGCTCAAGATCCCGGGCATGCAATGTATCAATCATCCCATTGTAAGCTATATCAGGCTCCAGGTTAATGGCCGGTATCGGCGCTTACTGCGCATGCGCGAACCGCTTGTAATGAGCGTAACATTATATCTTCCCCTTCCCTTATATTCCCTGGGGGATGATATATTCATCGTGAGCCCTTTTAACCTAGTAAAGTTATCTTTTAAAGTATTATCACTTCATCCCCTGGGTGATTGATTCTGCCCAGTAGCCAGCTTACATGTCTTGTTATTTTCCTGTTCACATACTGCTTGTTCGTCTATTACTTGCAATGTGCTCCAGTAAAATGGCCGCCGTCCGCACGCATCGCGCATGCAGGGACCGTCCGCGATGACGTGACAGGGCGGGACTGCGCATGCACGGCATACGCTATTTAAGGAAAGTTATTACAGGAGGCACACTCCCTTTGATAACGTGCCATCGCACGAAACGCGTTAGGGAGGTGCCTGTATACCCTGTGACGTCACTCTGCTTGGCCCCTGTGGACGGCCGGCGGCCATTTTGGAATTCTCTGCTACCAGCTGCTCACTACACATGTGAGTAAGATTTTCAGCTATTTGTTTACTGTTCTAATGTGGATAATAAAGTACTACACTATCAGAATCTTCTATTGTCTTGGCTCGTTACTTCCGAGCCCCCCCCCTCCTTCAAGGCTTATTGGGATGATCTGGTGGCCACATCAGGACTGGTTAGACTCCCCCCGGTGGTGAGACGACTACACGCCTTCTAATATCTGGTGTCCCTGAGGTTGTGATGTTTGCCCAGCTGATGCAGGCCAGATGACCACTCTGTGATCCAGTTCCAGTTTGCAGTAGCCGGATGACCAGGAGTTGATTAATACTCAAATGCGCATTAAGATTGCGCTCTCTGGTTAGTGCAATCTACACTCATTTCTGCGGGAGGAATATGGTCACAAAAGTCACATATTGTGTCAATTTTTTTATGTATTATGCACCGCAAGAACACTCTTGTTAAATGATTTATATTCATCATCATTAGTATTCCTGGACTTTTTAGATAACTCTTAAGATCCTTTCTAATATCAAGTGGTGTTCACTTCACTAGTTATTACCTGCACCAAATGATTATTTGCATGCATCATTGTACGTATTAGCGCTGCATGGTTGTTGGATATAGATTTTTAAATATATTTGTAAATGCATTCCAAATTTCACTTTGAAATATATTTGTAATAATATATTCACAAATATATTGGAAATATGTCCAAAATTGTAGTATTTGAAATATATGTCAATATGTTTGGGAAGAATATATTAAGAATGTAGTTTTTAAAATATATTTAAAATATATTTTTCTTCCATGTGGGAATATCCATCAAAATTGTAAAAAAGATTCCCATACAGAATACAAAAACTAAAATGTTACGTGATCCTCATCATAATGTCTCATAATATATGGTTTAATTCTAGGTAGGCCAAGTTTGGTATTTTCTGATTTCAATTTTGTGAATCAGTTTCAATTTTCACATTCATCGTGAAAAACAAACCGTTATGAGAAAGATGATAGGAGGAACTTTGCCAGCATTTGGAATAAAAATAAATTAGAGGAGTAATTTATACTTTATCGGAAATATGAAGACCGAGGATTATTTTCTTAAAAATAAAATATAATAGAATTAATAATATAATAAAGATATTCCAGCGTATACTTACCAGGGAGGTCAGCTGGTGCTGAGAATGTAGACAGATGGAAGACTTCAGTGGAAGGTCTACTCTACGAAGAACAGGGTTGGCTTATATAATAGAAGAAACAAGTTGAGTACACAGAAGGTTTAATTAAAAATTAATTTAGAAGTCACATCAATCTCAGAAAAGCATAACTGATAACACATGAATTTCTGAAAATATTTACCTCGTAGCCTCCAGGTGGGACAAACATCAGCACCCAAGAAGCATTCCAAATATCTCCTGATCTGCTATTTAGACATGTTTAATTGTGAGAGTTCAAGTGTTTTTTTTACTTTTTTTTTTATTAAATTGGAAATTGGTTTTATTACTCCATGAGAGTCTCTTTCTTCTATTCTTAAATCTGCGGACGCCATTGGGGACAATTGAGGGGGAGAGTATTTGGAGATCCAGCAGGATCCCGGGGTTGATGTTTTTAGAGCGAAATGTCTCCATGTTTTGAAGGGGACCCCACACTTTTTTTTGAGGTATGGGGTCCATAGGACTGTTGCTGTGGCCAATTGTTGATTTTTACTTTTGCCAGTTGTTGTTTATTAATGGTTCTGGCCAATTTTTGTGGCCATTTATTATTTTTAATTTGGCCAATTGTTGTTTATTAATAGTTCTGCCCAATTGTTGCTTATTAATGGTTCCGGCCAATTGTTGTTTATTAATGGATCTGGACAATTGTTTATTAATAGTTCTGGCCAATTGTTCTTTATTAATGGTTCTGGCCAATTGTTGTTTATTAATGTTTCAGGCTAATTGTTGTTTATTAATGGTTCTGGGCAAATGTTGTTTATTAATGGTTCCGGCCAATTGTTGTTTCTATTTATTATTTTTTACTTTGGCAAATTGTTGTTTATTAATGGTTCCGCCCATTTTTGTGGCCATTTATTATTTTTTACTTTGGCCAATTGTTGTTTATTAATGGTTCTGGTCAATTTTTGTGGCCATTTATTATTTTTTACTTTGGCCAATTGTTGTTAATTAATGGTTCCGCCCAACTGTTGTTTATTAATGGTTCTGGACAATTGTTGTTTATTAATGGTTCTGAACAATTGTAGTTTATTAATGGTTCCAGCCAACTGTTGTTTATTAATAGTTCTGGACAATTGTTGTTTATTAATAGTTCCGGCCAATTGTTGTTTATTAATGGTTCTGGCCAATGGTTGTTTATAAATTGTTCCGGCCAATTGTTCTTTATTAATGGTTACGGCCAATTGTTCTTTATTAATGGTTCTGGCCAATTGTTGTTTATTAATGGTTTCGGCCAATTGTTGTTTATTAATGGTTCCGGCCAATTGTTGTTTATTAATGGTTACGGCCAATTGTTGTTTCAATTTATTACTTTTTACTTTGGTCAATTGTTGTTTATTAATGGTTCCGACCAATTTTTGTGGCCATTTATTATTTTTTACTTTGGCCAATTGTTGTTAATTAATGGTCCCGCCCAACTGTTGTTTATTAATGGTTCTGGACAAGTGTTGTTTATTAATGGTTCTGGACAATTGTAGTTTATTAATGGTTTTGGCCAATTGTTGTTTATTTATGGATCCGGCCAATTGTTGTTTATTAATGGTTCCGGCCAATTGTTGTTTCCATTTATTATTTTTTACTTTGGCCGATTGTTGTTTATTAATGGTTCCGCCCAACTGTTGTTTATTAATGGTTCTGGACAATTGTTGTTTATTAATGGTTCTGGCCAATTGTTGTTTATTAATGGTTCTGGACAATTGTTGTTTATTAATCGTTCCGGCCAATTGTTGTTTATTAATGGTTCTGGACAATTGTTGTTTATTAATCGTTCCCGCCAATTGTTGTTTATTAATGGTTCCGGCCAATTGTTTTTTCCATTTATTATTTTTTACTTTGACCAATTGTTGTTTATTAATGGTTCTGGCCAATTTTTATGGCCATTTATTATTTTTTACTTTGGCCAATTGTTGTTAATTAATGGCTACGCCCAACTGTTGTTTATTAATGGCTCTGGACAATTGTTGTTTATTAATGGTTATGCACAATTGTTGTTTATTAATGGTTCTGGCCAATTGTTGTTTATTAATGGTTCTGGACAATTGTTGTTTATTAGTAGTTCCGGCCAATTGTTGTTTATTAATGGTTCCGGCCAATTGTTGTTTCCATTTATTATTTTTTACTTTGGCCGATTTTTGTTTATTAATGGTTCTGGCCAATTTTTATGGCCATTTATAATTTTTTACTTTGGCCTATTGTTGTTTATTAATGGATCCGGCCAATTGTTCTTTATTAATGGTTTTGGCCAATTGTTGTTTATTAATGGTTTTGGCCAATTGTTGTTTATTAATGGTTCCAGCCAATTGTTGTTTATTATTGTTTCCGGCCAATTGTTGTTTATTAATGGTTCCGGCCAATTGTTGTTTCCATTTATTATTTTTTTATTTGGCCAATTGTTGTTTATTAATGGTTCTGGCCAATTGTTGTTTATTAATGGTTCTGGACAATTGTTGTTTATTAATAGTTCCGACCAATTGTTGTTTATTAATAGTTCCGGTCAATTGTTTTTTATTAATGGTTCCGGCCAATTGTTGTTTCCATTTATTATTTTTTACTTTGGCCAATTGTTGTTTATTAATGGTTCTGGCCAATTTTTGTGGCCATTTATTATTTTTTACTATGACTGATTGTTGTTTATTAATGGTTCTGGCCAATTTTTGTGGCCATTTATTATTTTTTACTTTTGCCAATTGTTGTTAACTAATGGTTCCGCCCATCTGTTGTTTATTAATGGTTCCGGCAAATTGTTGTTTATTAATGGTTCTGGGCAATTGTTGTTTATTAACGGTTCCGGCCAATTGTTGTTTATTAATGGTTCTGGCCAATTGTTGTTTCCAATTATTATTTTTTACTTTGGCCAATTGTTGTTTATTACTGGTTCCGGACAATTATTGTTTATTAATGGTTCTAGCCAATTTTTGTGGCCATTTATTATTTTTAATTTAGCCAATTGTTGTTTATTAATAGTTCCGCCCAACTGTTGTTTATTAATGGTTCCGGCTAATTGTTGTTTATTAATGGTTCTGGCCAATTGTGTTTTATTAATGGTTCTGCCCAATTTTTGTGGCCATTTATTATTTTTTACTTTGGCGAATTGTTTTTTATTAATGGTTCTGGACAAGTTTTGTGGCCATTTATTATTTTTACTTTGGCCAATTGTTGTTAATTAATGGTTCTGAACAATTGTTGTTTATTAATGGTTCCAGCCAATTGTTCTTTATTAATGGTTCTGGACAATTTTTGTTTATTAATAGGTCCGGCCAATTGTTGTTTATTAATTTTTTGGAAAATGAAAAAATAAAAAAAATTAGTTTCACTCTTTTTTTTTTACATAGTTTCACCAGTGCAGTACAGCATCATCATATAACTGGCATGGCGGTGATCAGGGACACTGACTGGTGACAGTATGAAAAAAATATATATATTTTTTTTTTTTATATATTTTTTATTTTATATTAATTTTTTTTCTTTTTTTTAAGATTTTTTTTTCATATTTCACTATGACCAAAGTAGTACAATATTACCATAGTAACATTGTACTACTTTTAGGAAGTGATCAGTATTTTTTTTTTTACACAATTTGTTTACAGCAAAGAATTACTTTGCTATAAGCAAGCATTTACCTGAATGACATCGATTCATTCAGGGGGGTTTTTTTTTGTGCTTAGCTGTGATTTGGCCACAGCTAATCACATGACATGTGCATGTGATTAGCTGTGACCATTCACAGCTATACACTAGTATACAATGGATAGCATGAATGAAGCCATCCATTGTATACAACTGTCATGTGACCTGCTGTGATTGGTCATAGCAGGTCACATGGTACCGGCAACGGGGGCCGATACTCAGATCTGTCATCGGCCGTGTCCGAGGTACACGGCCGGTGACAGATCGCGCCGCTGCGCGGCTCTGCTGGAGCGCAATCTGTGCATGTGCGGGAGGACGCCATATGGCGTCCACCCGGAACGCTGATGACATTTGCCGGCCGCCATTCGGCCATAGGGCAAGCGGCAAATGGTTAAAGGGTGTCTCAGGACCGTCCATCATTTTAAAGGGTGCCTTGGGACTGTCCATCATTTTAAAGGGTGCCTTGGGACTGTCCATCATTTTAAAGGGTTTCTCGGGACTGTCCATCATTTTAAAGGGTGCCTCAGAACCGTCCATAATTTTAAAGGGTGTCTTGGGACAGTCCATCATTTTAAAGGGTGTCTCGGAACAGTCCATCATTTTAAAGGGTGCCTTGGGACTGTCCATAATTTTTAAAGGGTGCCTTGGGACTGTCCATCATTTTAAAAGGTGTCTCTGGACCGTCCATCATTTTAAAGGGTGCCTCGGGACCGCCCATCGTTTCAAAGGGTGCCTCGGGACTGTCCATAATTTTAAAGGGTGCCTCGGGACTGTCCGTCGTTTCAGAGGGTGCCTCGGGACAGCCCATCATTTTAGAGGATGCTTGGAACTTTCCATCATTTTAAAGGGTGTCTCTGGACCGTCCATCATTTTAAAGGGTGCCTCGGGACCGCCCATCATTTTAAAGGGTGCCTCGGGACCGCCCATCATTTTAAAGGGTGCCTCGGGACTGTCCATAATTTTAAAGGGTGCCTCGGGACTGTCCATAATTTTAAATGGTGCCTTGCGACTGTCCATAATTTTAGAGGGTGCTCGGAACTGTCCATCATTTTAAAGGGTGTCTCGGGGCCATCCATCATTTTAAAGGGTGGCTTTGAACTGTCCATCATTTTAAAGGGTTTCTCAGGACTGTCCATCATTTTAAAGGGTGCTCGGAATTGTCCATCATTTTAAAGGGTGTCTTGGGACCGTCCATCATTTTAAAGGGTGTCTCGGAACAGTCCATCATTTTAAAGGGTGCCTTGGGACTCCATAATTTTGAAAGGGTGCCTTGGGATTGTCCATCATTTTAAAAGGTGTCTCTGGACCGTCCATCATTTTAAAGGGTGGCTATGGACTGTCCATCATTTTAAAGGGTGGCTATGGACTGTCCATCATTTTAAAGGGTTTCTCGGGACTATCCATCATTTTAAAGGATGCCTCAGAACCGTCCATAATTTTAGAGGGTGATTCGGGACTGTCCATAATTTTAAAGGGTGCCTTGGGACTGTCCATAATTTTAAAGGGTGCCTCGGGACAGTCCATCATTTTAAAGGGTGTTTCGGGACCGTCCATCATTGTAAAGGGTGCCTTCGGACTGTCCGTATTTTAAAGGGTGCCTCGGGACTGTCCATCATTTTAAAGGGTTCCTCAGAACCGTCCATAATTTTGAAGGGTGCCTCGGGACAGTCCATCATTTTAGAGGGTGCTCGGAATTGTCCATCACTTTACAGGGTGTCTTGGGACCGTCCATTTTAAAGGGTGTCTCGGAACAGTCCATCATTTTAAAGGGTGCCTTGGGACTGTCCATAATTTTAAAAGGTCGCCTTGGGACTGTCCATCATTTTAAAAGGTGTCTCTGGACCGTCCATCATTTTAAAGGGTGCCTCGGGACCGCCCATCATTTTAAAGGGTGCCTCGGGACCGCCCATCATTTTAAAGGGTGCCTCGGGACCGCCCATCATTTTAAAGGGTGCCTCGGGACCGCCCATCATTTTAAAGGGTGCCTCGGGACTGTCCATAATTTTAACGGGTGCCTTGCGACAGTCCATAATTTTAGAGGCTACTCGGAACTGTCCATCATTTTAAAGGGTGCCTCAGGACAGTCCATCATTTTAAAGGGTGACTCGGGACCGTCCATAATTTTAGAGGGTGACTCGGGACTGTCTAGAATTTTAAAGGGCGCCTCGGGACAGTCCATCATTTTAAAGGGTGTCTCAGGACCACCCATAATTTTAGAGGGTGACTCGGGACTGTCCATCATTTTAAAGGGTGCCTGGGGACTGTCCATAATTTTAAAGAGTGCCTTGGGACTGTTGGTAATTTTAGAGGGTGGCTTGACTGAAAAAAGATTGAGAAACACAGCCCTAGAAAGTGCAGCAAGGACCATTATTTTCCCCCAAATAAAATAGGCTAATCATAAAAAAAAGTAATAAAGAAGGAAACACAGTGCATGCAATATTTTATTATTTTTTAATCAGACATTTAGCATTTAGCTAAATGATATTTCACATCAAATGGCTTCCAGTTCATGGCTTAACAGGTTCCAGAAACTTTGCAAGACACTGAACTCAGCAAGCCCGTGGCCGCACCCTTGAGAGCACTTATGCCGAATTTCTTGATTGCGTCCAAAACACCTCTTTTTACTTCTTCATCTACAACGTCCTCTTCCTCTTCATCGGCACCTCTCCTGGAAGAAGACACAGTTATCGTTACATAAAACAACATTGATTACAACATAAAAAAACTGTATTTCCCTGGGAACAAAAATGGTTATTTTTTTGGACATTATAAAAATAATAATAATAATGATAATAATAATAATAATAATAACATAAAACAACGTGGATTATAACATCAAAAACATATTTCACTGGGAACAAAAATGTGTATTTTTTTGGAAATAATAATACCATAAAACAACATTGATTATGACATAAAAAAACTGTATTTCACTGGGAACAAAAATGCGTATTTTTTTTGGACATTATAAAAATAATAATAATAACAATAACAACATAAAACTACATTGATTATAACATAAAAAAAACTATTTCTCTGGAAACAAAAATGTGTATTTTTTAAAAAATAATAATAATATAAAACAACATTGATTACAACATAAAAAAACTTATTTCACTGGGAACAAACATGAGTATTTTTTTGGACATTATAAAAATAATAATAATAATAATGATAATAACATAAAAATACATTGTTTACAACATATAAAACTGTATTTCACTGGGAACAAAAATTTTAAATTTTTTGGACACAGTGGAGGAGATTTACTAAAACTGGGGAGTGCAAAATCTTAGATTGTAAGCTCCCAGGGCCAGGGCTCTCTTAACCCCTTTGCATTGAACTGTATCATTGCTGCATTGTCTTCCTTTATGTCGTAAAGCGGTGAGTAAACTGTTGGCGCTATATAAATCCTGTATTATTATAATAATAATAATAACATAAAAACATTGTATTTCATTGGGAACAAAAATGTTGATTTTTTTTTACATTATAATAATATTAACATAAAACAACATTGATTATATTTAAAAAAAACTGTATTTCACTGGGGAAAAGAAATGTGTATTTTTTGGACACAGTGGAGGAGATTTACTAAAACCGGAGAGTGAAAACTCTGGTGAAGCCAATCAGCTGCTAACTTCAGCTTGTTCAATTAGCCCCCTTACTCCTAAGGGTAAAATAAATCTTAATGCCCAAGGAAAATTTGACAACTTTGACATGCGTTAGTTAAACCGTACATCCCATCACAACTACTTTGTACATCCAGGTGGATTCTACCGCATTTGTTTTCAGGACAAATTGGGCTTTCGTTTAATGGTAAATGGTAATGGATATCTCCTGATTTTTTTCTTATTATCAAAGGAAAACCGGCCCAAAATAGTAAAAAAAAAAAAAGTTTTTTTTTTTTTAATTTAGCTGCATGTTTTTTGTTACTACCATAACTTACCACCAAAGCACAAACCAAAATAAATTCTCCATCTCCTGACAATCGCAGCGATACTATATATGTGTATGTTACTTGTTGTTTGTACCTGTAATAGAGCCCAGAAACAATAGGGCGCATTGTGCTTCTTTTTTTTTTTTTGTCCTACCTAAAATACACTGAAACTGGCACCAACTGACACTGATACCAATGTAAAAAAATAAATATATATATATATATATATATATATATATATATATATGTGTGTATGTTATTTGTTGCTTGTACCCATAGTACAGCCCAAAAACAATAGGGCGCATTGGGCTTTTTTTTTTTTCCTTTTGTCCTACCTAAAATACACTGAAATTGACACCAACTGACACTGATACCAATTTAAAAAAAAATAAATCTTTGACCCGGACCCTGACCCAAACACTAACCCTGGCACTGAAGTAGATCAAACCTCAATCTAGGTATTTTTCTTTCTTTTTTTTATATTTTTGCTTATTTATTTACACACAGCTTTTTGTTTTTTGTTTTTTTTCTCTCTGCAAGGAGAGAGAGAGAGACATATAATGTATCTCTCTTCTCCATTCAGAGAGAAAAAAAAAAAAAAAAAAAACAAGGGGTGGGTTTCACAGTGACTGATCGCTGTAATAGCCAATCAGAGGCTATCACAGCGATCATGTGACCCGGAATCAGGAGTTCCGGGTCCTGATTGTTAGAACGGGACCCGGGGCTCTCAGTGACACCGCGGTCTTTGTGCGTGTGACGCGATCCCAGCACAAAGACAGGTACTGAGCTGGCTAAGCCAAGACCGGCAGGTCAGTAGTCCAACCACATGCTGGGAAGGTGTCACGGGTCATTTTTTATCCAACACTGTTCCCCTGTACTGTGTGACAGAGCTGTGCAAATTCCAGGACTCAATAAACAGATGTAAAATTATTTGGTAGCTAAAACAACGCTCATACCCACATGAAAAATATATCTTCAATATATTTAGAAACAAAAAATTATACAAACGACATATATTTATAATATATTGTCCTACACAAATATATTTTAACAAGTATTCCAAAAATGTAAATTAAAATATATTTTCCAAAGGCATATATTTAAAAATATATTTTCTAGATATTTTTGAACATCTACATAAAATGCATTTAAACATAGATTTTTAAATATACTTAAAATATATTTTTTTTCCATGTGGGTATATGCAGTTCACCGATATGTTTAGCTGTTTGACCAGAATTAAGTCTATACTTCCCACATGGAAGAAAAATATATTTTAAATATATTTTTAAAAATACAATTCTTACTATATTCTTCCCAAATATATTGACGTTTCAAATACTACAATTTTGGCCATAGTCAATATATTTAAAAAAATGTATTTCAATATATTTGTGAATATATTATTAAAAATATTTTCAGAACACATGCTACAATATATATCAAAGTGTAATTTGGAATGCATTTAAAAGTATATTTAAAAATCTGTTTTAAATGCATT
The DNA here is from genome assembly GCF_062004578.1 of Staurois parvus. Classification (NCBI taxonomy): domain Eukaryota; kingdom Metazoa; phylum Chordata; class Amphibia; order Anura; family Ranidae; genus Staurois; species Staurois parvus. Next base: position 121,953 of record NW_028318936.1, read on the forward strand.
TTTTTAGATGTTCAAAAATATCTGGAAAATATATTTTGAAAAATATATTTTTAAATATATGCCTTTGGAAAATATATTTTAATTTACATTTTTGGAATACATGTTAAAATATATTCATGTAGGCTAATATATTGTAAATATATGTCGCATGTATACTTTTTTTTTCTAAATCTATTGAAAATATATTTCTCTTCCATATGGGAATATGCATTTCACCGATATGTTTAGCTGGTTTACCAGAATTAAGTCTATACTTGTATTTAAAAAAGTCTTCTACATACTTACTCTTCCTCACAGAGAGATAAGGTGATGGTCCCAAGAAAGAAAAAGAGCAACAGGGATTTTTTCAAGGTGAACATCTTTGGGCTCTGTGGTCCATTTGGATCCATGGAAAGAAAAAGAAGACAAAATGGAAAATATAACTCAAAAATAATACGAGATCCCCTAATGTTAGCCATACATAAAATGGTTGTTCCAACACAATAAAAGGTCCGAGCTCTAAACCAGTGGTCTCCAAACTGTGGCCTGGGGGCCAGATGTGGCCCTTTGCTTGCCTTTGCCTGGCCCTTGGGGCGCTATTCCATCAATTGACAACAGTGATGGTTCTATTATTCCCATTGATGCCAACAATGAGGCCTTCTTCTTCCCATTATAATCACCCACATGGAAGAAAAATATATTTTAAATATATTTTAAAAATACATTCTTAATATATTCTTCCCAAATATATTGACATATATTTCAGATACTACAATTTTGGCCATATTCAATATATTTGTGAATATTGAACATCTAAAAAAATGCATTTAAACATAGATTTTTAAATATATTTGTAAATGCATTCCAAATTTCACTATGAAATATATTTTTAATAATATATTCACAAATATATTGGAAATATGGCCAAAATTGTAGTATTTGAAATATATGTCAATATGTTTGGGAAGAATATATTAAGAATGTAGTTTTTAAAATATATTTAAAATATATTTTTCTTCCATGTGAGAATTTCCATCAAAATTGTAAAAAAGATTCCCATACAGAATACAAAAACTAAAACGTTACGTGATCCTCATCATAATGTCTCATAATATATGGTTTAATTCTAGGTTATGAGAAAGATGATAGGAGGAACTTTGCCAGCATTTGTAATAAAAATAAATTAGAGGAGTAATTTATACTTTACAGGAAAGCTGAAGACCGCGGATTAATTTCCTAAAAATAAAATATAATAGAATTAATAATATAATAAAGATATTCCAGCGTATACTTACCAGGGAGGTCAGCTGGTGCTGAGAATGTAGACAGATGGAAGACTTCAGTGGAAGGTCTACTCTACGAAGAACAGGGTTGGCTTATATAATAGAAGAAACAAGTTGAGTACACAGAAGGTTTAATTAAAAATTAATTTAGAAGTCACATCGTTCTCAGGAAAGCATAACTGATAACACATGAATTTCTGAAAATATTTACCTCGTAGCCTCCAGGTGGGACAAACATCAGCACCCAAGAAGCATTCCAAATATCTCCTGATCTGCTATTTAGACATGTTTAATTGTGAGAGTTCAAGTGTTTTTTTACTTTTTTTTTCTATTAAATTGGAAATTGGTTTTATTACTCCATGAGAGTCTCTTTCTTCTATTCTTAACTCTGCGGACGACATTGGGGACAATTGAGGGGGAGAGTATTTGGAGATCCAGCAGGATCCTGGTGTTGATGTTTTTAGAGCGAAATGTCTCCATGTTTTGAAGGGGATCCCACACTTTTTTTGTGGTATGGGGTCCATAGGACTGTTGCTGTGGCCAATTGTTGATTTTTACTTTTACCAGTTGTTGTTTATTAATGGTTCTGGCCAATTTTTGTGGCCATTTATTATTTTTACTTTGGCCAATTGTTGTTTATTAATAGTTCTGCCCAATTGTTGTTTATTAATGGTTCCGGCCAATTGTTGTTTATTAATGGTTCTGGACAATTGTTGTTTATTAATAGTTCCGGCCAATTGTTGTTTATTAATGGTTCTGGCCAATTGTTGTTTATTAATAGTTCCGGCCAATTGCTGTTTGTATTTATTATTTTTTACTTTGGCCAATTGTTGTTTATTAATGGTTCCGCCCAATTTTTTTTCCCTATTTATTATTTTTTACTCTGGCCAATTGTAGTTTATTAATGGTTCCGCCCAACTGTTGTTAATTAATGGTTCTGGACAATTGTTGTTTATCAATGGTTCTGAATAGAGATGAGCGAAGTATTCAAAAATTCGATTCGGCTGATTCGGCGAATTCGAGGAATAAATTCGATTCGAGGCGAATATATTCGCTGCGAATTTAACTTATAAAAGGGTGTTTCTAGGCTTCAGAGAGCCTTTATATTAGTGCAGAACACTGTACCTTTAATTTAAATGCCCTTGGAGTCTGCTGGGGAAGAGAAATAATACTGTCAGTCAGTATGACATGCAGATGAGTGCCGTCGATCTTAGAATCACCGCACACTTCACTCATTTGGGCAGTCACGGGGCCAAAACCAGAGTGTGGAGCCACAGTGTGGCGGTGGAGGCAGCAGCAATGGGAGGCCATACAGCACCCTATGACAAAAATGGAACCCACCAGCAGTGTGAGGAGACCTGAAAGTGGCACATGGCAGAGTGTGGCGATGGAGACAGAAGCAATGGGAAGCCGTACAGGGACCCATGACACACTCTGGACCTGGCAGCAGCATGAGGAGGCGGTACAGGGGCCCATGGCAGATTACAGGCCTGGCAGCAGCAATGGGAGGCCCGTAATCTGCCAGCACCCTATGACAAAATGGAACACACCAGCAGTGTGAGGAGACCTGAAAGTGGCACATGGCAGAGTGTGGCGATGGAGACAGCAGCAATGGGAGGCCGTACAGGGACCCATGACAGATTACGGGCCTGGCAGCAGCATGAGGAGGCGGTACAGGGGCCCATGGCAGATTACGGGCCTGGCAGCAGCAATGGGAGGCCCGTAATCTGCCAGCACCCTATGAAAAAATGGAACCCACCAGCAGTGTGAGGAGACCTGAAAGTGGCACATGGCAGAGTGTGGCGATGGAGACAGCAGCAATGGGAGGCCGTACAGGGACCCATGAGACACTGTGGACCCACCAGCAGTGTGAGGAGACCTGAAAGTGGCACATGTTTGGGGCATGATTCATGGCGGATTTAGTCAGTTGTATCAGGAACTGGTGGTTTGAAATCCAGACTAATCCACGCCTGATTCATTTTCACAAACGTGAGTCTCTCCACACTTTGGGTGGACAGTCGTGTCCTCCGCGGAGTTACAATACCTCCTGCCGCACTAAACACGCGCTCCGATGCCACGTTACTGGCCGGGCATGACAGCCTTTCAAGGGCAAATTCAGCTAGTTGGGGCCAAAGGTCAAGTTTCGTTGCCCAGTAGTCAAGGGGATTGTCTACCTCGGTTGGCAGGGTGCTGTCCAAGTAGGCCCAAGCCTGTTGTTTGAGGTCCTGCTCCAGGTCCACCTGATGCTGCTGCTGCTGCGGCTGGTTAGTAGTTTCCTCACTGCGCTGGTGAAGAAAGCTACTCATCATCGACTGCAGACTGAGGCAGCCGCTGCTGGTGGAGCTGCCACTGCTCCTACCACCCCACCCCTCCCCTGCTGCCATGGCAGCGGAACGCGAGCGCACAGGGCCCACAGTGTCTGAGGATGGACGTTGGCACAGAAAGGCAGAGACCAACTGACTACATAGGTGGTTTTTATAGTACTTTATTTTGGCCTCCCTCTTGGCAGGTGTGAAAAAGGCCACCATTTTTGAACGGTAGCGAGGGTCCAACAAGGTGGACAGCCAAAAGTCATCCCTCTGTCTTATGGTTATTATTCGGCTGTCGCTACGCAAGCAACCGATCATGCTATGGGCCATTTGTGCCAAGGAATGAGAGGAACTCCCTGCCTCCATCTCCACAGCATACTGCCACGGTGCATCTGGGTCCTCTGTCTCCTCCTCCTCTACCAGATGCTCCTGCTCCTCCACTCCTGTCCGCTGAGTGGAAAAACCACCCATTTCACTCAATAATTCCTGAGCACCAATGTCCTCCTCTACCTCCTCCTCTTCTTCCTGTCCTACCTCCACAAGGGTCATGTGGCACTGAGATCTGTGCGCCACGTCTACCGCACCCTGACCAGCCATTGTTAACAGCATTTATTCCAGGACGTGCAACAGAGGAATGACGTCGTTCATCCCATAGTCCTGCCGACTCACGAATAGCGTGGCCTCCTCAAAGGGCCTGAGCAAGCGGCAGGTGTCACGCATCAGCTGCCAATGGCTGACATCTAAGTTACACAGGGGAGTACCTTTATCCGCTTGTAACATCAGGAAATCGGTGATGGCCTTTCGCTGTTCGTAAAGGTGGTCTAACATATGTAGGGTTGAATTCCACCTTGTTGCAACGTCACAGCATGAGGAGTCGGTACGGGGGCCCATGGCAGATTACGGGCCTGGCAGCAGCAATGGGAGGCCCGTAATCTGCCAGCACCCTATGAAAAAATGGAACACACCAGCAGTGTGAGGAGACCTGAAAGTGGCACATGGCAGAGTGTGGCGATGGAGACAGCAGAAATGGGAGGCCGTACAGGGACCCATGAGAGACTCTTGACCTGGCAGCAGCATGAGGAGGCGGTACGGGGGCCCATGGCAGATTACGGGCCTGGCAGCAGCAATGGGAGGCCCGTAATCTGCCAGCACCCTATGACAAAATGGAACACACCAGCAGTGTGAGGAGACCTGAAAGTGGCACATGGCAGAGTGTGGCGATGGAGACAGCAGCAATGGGAGGCCGTACAGGGACCCATGAGACACTGTGGACCTGGCAGCAGCATGAGGAGGCGGTACAGGGGCCCATGGCAGATTACAGGCCTGGCAGCAGCAATGGGAGGCCCGTAATTTGCCAGCACCCTATGACAAAATGGAACACACCAGCAGTGTGAGGAGACCTGAAAGTGGCACATGGCAGAGTGTGGCGATGGAGACAGCAGCAATGGGAGGCCGTACAGGGACCCATGAGAGACTCTGGACCTGGCAGCAGCATGAGGAGGCGGTACGGGGGCCCATGGCAGATTACGGGCCTGGCAGCAGCAATGGGAGGCCCGTAATCTGCCAGCACCCTATGACAAAATGGAACACACCAGCAGTGTGAGGAGACCTGAAAGTGGCACATGGCAGAGTGTGGCGATGGAGACAGCAGCAATGGGAGGCCGTACAGGGACCCATGAGACACTGTGGACCTGGCAGCAGCATGAGGAGGCGGTACGGGGGCCATGGCAGATTACAGGCCTGGCAGCAGCAATGGGAGGCCCGTAATCTGCCAGCACCCTATGACAAAATGGAACACACCAGCAGTGTGAGGAGACCTGAAAGTGGCACATGGCAGAGTGTGGCGATGGAGACAGCAGCAATGGGAGGCCGTACAGGGACCCATGAGACACTCTGGACCTGGCAGCAGCATGAGGAGGCGGTACGGGGGCCCATGGCAGATTACGGGCCTGGCAGCAGCAATGGGAGGCCCGTAATCTGCCAGCACCCTATGACAAAATGGAACACACCAGCAGTGTGAGGAGACCTGAAAGTGGCACATGGCAGAGTGTGGCGATGGAGACAGCAGCAATGGGAGGCCGTACAGGGACCCATGAGACACTGTGGACCTGGCAGCAGCATGAGGAGGCGGTACGGGGGCCCATGGCAGATTACGGGCCTGGCAGCAGCAATGAGAGGCCCGTAATCTGCCAGCACCCTATGACAAAATGGAACACACCAGCAGTGTGAGGAGACCTGAAAGTGGCACATGGCAGAGTGTGGCGATGGAGACAGCAGCAATGGGAGGCCGTACAGGGACCCATGAGACACTGTGGACCTGGCAGCAGCATGAGGAGGCGGTACGGGGGCCCATGGCAGATTACGGGCCTGGCAGCAGCAATGGGAGGCCCGTAATCTGCCAGCACCCTATGACAAAATGGAACACACCAGCAGTGTGAGGAGACCTGAAAGTGGCACATGGCAGAGTGTGGCGATGGAGACAGCAGCAATGGGAGGCCGTACAGGGACCCATGAGACACTGTGGACCTGGCAGCAGCATGAGGAGGCGGTACGGGGGCCCATGGCAGATTACGGGCCTGGCAGCAGCAATGGGAGGCCCATAATCTGCCAGCACCCTATGACAAAATGGAACACACCAGCAGTGTGAGGAGACCTGAAAGTGGCACATGGCAGAGTGTGGCGATGAAGACAGCAGCAATGGGAGGCCGTACAGGGACCCATGAGACACTGTGGACCTGGCAGCAGCATGAGGAGGCGGTACAGGGGCCCATGGCAGATTACAGGCCTGGCAGCAGCAATGGGAGGCCCGTAATCTGCCAGCACCCTATGACAAAATGGAACACACCAGCAGTGTGAGGAGACCTGAAAGTGGCACATGGCAGAGTGTGGCGATGGAGACAGCAGCAATGGGAGGCCGTACAGGGACCCATGAGACACTCTGGACCTGGCAGCAGCATGAGGAGGCGGTACGGGGGCCCATGGCAGATTACGGGCCTGGCAGCAGCAATGGGAGGCCCGTAATCTGCCAGCACCCTATGACAAAATGGAACACACCAGCAGTGTGAGGAGACCTGAAAGTGGCACATGGCAGAGTGTGGCGATGGAGACAGCAGCAATGGGAGGCCGTACAGGGACCCATGAGAGACTCTGGACCTGGCAGCAGCATGAGGAGGCGGTACGGGGGCCCATGGCAGATTACAGGCCTGGCAGCAGCAATGGGAGGCCCATAATCTGCCAGCACCCTATGACAAAATGGAACACACCAGCAGTGTGAGGAGACCTGAAAGTGGCACATGGCAGAGTGTGGCGATGGAGACAGCAGCAATGGGAGGCCGTACAGGGACCCATGAGACACTGTGGACCTGGCAGCAGCATGAGGAGGCGGTACAGGGGCCCATGGCAGATTACAGGCCTGGCAGCAGCAATGGGAGGCCCGTAATCTGCCAGCACCCTATGACAAAATGGAACACACCAGCAGTGTGAGGAGACCTGAAAGTGGCACATGGCAGAGTGTGGCGATGGAGACAGCAGCAATGGGAGGCCGTACAGGGACCCATGAGACACTGTGGACCTGGCAGCAGCATGAGGAGGCGGTACAGGGGCCCATGGCAGATTACAGGCCTGGCAGCAGCAATGGGAGGCCCGTAATCTGCCAGCACCCTATGACAAAATGGAACACACCAGCAGTGTGAGGAGACCTGAAAGTGGCACATGTTTGGGGCATGATTCATGGCGGATTTAGTCAGTTGTGTCAGGAACTGGTGGTTTGAAATCCAGACTAATCCATGCCTGATTCATTTTCACAAACGTGAGTCTCTCCACACTTTGGGTGGACAGTCGTGTCCTCCGCGGAGTTACAATACCTCCTGCCGCACTAAACACGCGCTCCGATGCCACGCTACTGGCCGGGCATGACAGCCTTTCAAGGGCAAATTCAGCTAGTTGGGGTCAAAGGTCAAGTTTCGTTGCCCAGTAGTCAAGGGGATTGTCTACCTCGGTTGGCAGGGTGCTGTCCAAGTAGGCCCAAGCCTGTTGTTTGAGGTCCTGCTCCAGGTCCACCTGATGCTGCTGCTGCTGCGGCTGGTTAGTAGTTTCCTCACTGCGCTGGTGAAGAAAGCTACTCATCATCGACTGCAGACTGAGGCAGCCGCTGCTGGTGGAGCTGCCACTGCTCCTACCACCCCACCCCTCCCCTGCTGCCATGGCAGCGGAACGCGAGCGCACAGGGCCCACAGTGTCTGAGGATGGACGTTGGCGCAGAAAGGCAGAGACCAACTGACTACATAGGTGGTTTTTATAGTACGTTATTTTGGCCTCCCTCTCAGCAGGTGTGAAAAAGGCCACCATTTTTGAACGGTAGCGAGGGTCCAACAAGGTGGACAGCCAAAAGTCATCCCTCTATCTGATGGTTATTATTCGACTGTCGCTACGCAAGCAACCGAGCATGCTATGGGCCATTTGTGCCAAGGAATGCGAGGGACTCCCTGCCTCCATCTCCACAGCATACTGCCACGGTGCGTCTGGGTCCTCTGTCTCCTCCTCCTCCTCTACCAGATGCTCCTGCTCCTCCACTCCTGTCCGCTGAGTGGAAAAACCACCCATTTCACTCAATAATTCCTGAACACCAATGTCCTCCTCTACCTCCTCCTCTTCTTCCTGTCCTGCCCCCACAGGGGTCATGTGGCGTTGAGATCTGTGCGCCACGTCTACCGCACCCTGACCAGCCATTGTTAACAGCATTTGTTCCAGGACGTGCAACAGAGGAATGACGTCGTTCATCCCATAGTCCTGCCGACTCACGAATAGCGTGGCCTCCTCAAAGGGCCTGAGCAAGCGGCAGGTGTCACGCATGAGCTGCCAATGGCTGACATCGAAGTTACACAGGGGAGTACCTTTATCCGCTTGTAACATCAGCAAATCGGTGATGGCCTTTCGCTGTTCGTAAAGGCGGTCTAACATGTGTAGGGTTGAATTCCACCTTGTTGCAACGTCGCAGATCAGGCGATGCTGTGGAATTCCGTTCTGCCGCTGCAGCTCAAGGAGGGTGTGCTTTGCGGTGTAGGAATGGCTGAAATGCATGTAAAGTTTACGTGACATTTTAAGGATGTCTTGCAGTGGGATGGTGGATTTTAGGAACCGCTTGACAACCAGATTGAACACGTGAGCCATGCATGGCGCATGGCACAACCTTCCTTGACGCAGAGCAGACACCATGTTCTTTCTGTTGTCGGTCAACATGGTTCCGATTTTCAGTTTGCGCGGAGACAGCCATCTGTCGATTTCTCTGTTCATTACACTCAGAAGTTCCTCCCCTGTGTGACTACGTTCGCCAAGGCATATCAGGTGCAGCACAGCGTGACACCGTTGCGCCCTGCACATGTGATATGCCGGTCGGGTAATGGGACTTGGCACGGGGGTGGCGGCTGAGGACACGGCGGAAGAAGAGGTGGTAGAGGCGGACATCTTTTGTGGACCAAGGACGTGCAAACGTGGAGGCAAAAGCGGCGTGACCTGTCCAAGTTGCTGGTGCGGCTGTGCCGGCACCACGTTCACCCAGTGGGCCGTAAATGACATGTACTGTCCCTGACCGTAGTTACAGCTCCACACGTCGGCGCTGCCGTGCACTTTGGCAGAGACCGACATGCTCAAAGACTGGCTCACCATCTCTTCTACATGTGAATGCAGGGCTGGCACTGCCTTTTTGGCGAAGAAATGCCGGCTTGGCACTCTCCACCGCGGCGCGGCACAAGCCATCATTTCTCGGAAAGGTGCTGAGTCCACCACTTGGAAAGGGAGGGACTGCAGCACCAGCAACTTGGACAGGAGGACGTTCAGCTTCTGCACCGTCGGGTGCGTGCTCGCAAACTGTTGTCTCTTGGAAACGGATTCCAAGAAAGACTGCTGATGGAATCCGTGAAGAGGAGTAGCAGGAGAAGGAGCATCTGAACGAGCGGAAGATGCCAACGAGCGACAACTCCCCTCAGCAGAGGTGTTGGAGCCTTGACTGGCTGATAGAGGGCGATTGACGTCGGGTGACGGAGCAAGTAACGGAGCGGGTGATGGAGCGGGGGCTGGGGCAGGCAGAACCGCCGTATCTTTATCACGGTTTTCCCAGGCCACCAAATGGCGACGCTGCATATGCTGCCGCAACGCTGTAGTCCCAACATGGGCCCCCTGGCCACGCTTCACTTTCTGGCCACATAGTCGACATACGGCTACGTTTACTTCCTCGGGCGGCTTGACGAAAAATTGCCACACCGCCGAGTAGGAAACTTTGCCCCCGCTACTCCTCACTGGCTGACTGCTACTTCCTCCGTGCACACCGGCACCACTACTGGCACAATTCTGTGTCCCTGAGTAACAATTCTGTGTCCCTGAGTAACAATTCTGTGTCCCTCAGTAACAATTCTGTGTCCCTGAGTAACAATTCTGTGTCCCTGAGTAACAATTCTGTGTCCCTGAGTAACGATTCTGTGTCCCTCAGTAACAATTCTGTGTCCCTCAGTAACAATTCTGTGTCTGTCCCTGAGTAACAATTCTGTGTCCCTGAGTAACAATTCTGTGTCCCTCAGTAACAATTCTGTGTCCCTCAGTAACAATTCTGTGTCTGTCCCTGAGTAACAATTCTGTGTCCCTGAGTAACAGTTCTGTGTCCCTGAGTAACAATTCTGTGTCCCTGAGTAACAATTCTGTGTCCCTGAGTAACAATTCTGTGTCCCTCAGTAACAATTCTGTGTCCCTCAGTAACAATTCTGTGTCTGTCCCTGAGTAACAATTCTGTGTCTGTCCCTGAGTAACAATTCTGTGTCTGTCCCTGAGTAACAATTCTGTGTCCCTCAGTAACAATTCTGTGTCCCTGAGTAACAATTCTGTGTCCCTCAGTAACAATTCTGTGTCTTTCCCTCAGTAACAATTCTGTGTCTGTCCCTGAGTAACAATTCTGTGTCTGTCCCTGAGTAACAATTCTGTGTCTGTCCCGAGTAACAATTCTGTGTCCCTCAGTAACAATTCTGTGTCCCTCAGTAACAATTCTGTGTCCCTCAGTAACAATTCTGTGTCCCTGAGTAACGATTCTGTGTCCCTCAGTAACAATTCTGTGTCCCTCAGTAACAATTCTGTGTCTGTCCCTGAGTAACAATTCTGTGTCCCTCAGTAACAATTCTGTGTCCCTCAGTAACAATTCTGTGTCCCTCAGTAACAATTCTGTGTCTGTCCCTCAGTAACAATTCTGTGTCTGTCCCTGAGTAACAATTCTGTCTGTCCCTGAGTAACAATTCTGTGTCTGTCCCTGAGTAACAATTCTGTGTCCCTGAGTAACAATTCTGTGTCCCTCAGTAACAATTCTGTGTCTGTCCCTCAGTAACAATTCTGTGTCTGTCCCTGAGTAACAATTCTGTGTCTGTCCCTGAGTAACAATTCTGTGTCCCTAAGTAACGGTTCTTTTTCCCTAAGTAACGGTTCTGTGTCCCTAAGTAACGATTGTGTGTCCCTAAGTAACGGTTCTGTGTCCTTAAGTAACGATTGTGTGTCCCTAACTAACGGTTCTGTGTCCCTAAGTAACGGTTCTGTGTCCCTAAGTAACGGTTCTGTGTCCCTAAGTAACGATTCTGTGTCCCTAATACAGAGAGATCTGTCTCTCTTGAATGACCAGAGGCAAATGGAGAATTGTAAGATGGCCGCAATTTATAGCTCCACCATTACACAGTGCTGGCTGGCTGGCTGCTGATTGGCTAATGCGATCACATGTCATGAATGAATGCATTATGGGTCAGCGCGCCTTGTCTGCGCGCCTTCCCAGAGATCCCTGCTCCGTTGCCGCACATGTCGCCGCCATTTTTGGAAAAATTTTGATTCGCGCATCCGAAGTCTGCTAATTTTCGGATTCGGCGCGAATCGAAATTTTCCTAATATTCGAAACAAATTCCACTTCGCCGAGTTCGATTCGCTCATCTCTAGTTCTGAACAATTGTTGTTTATTAACCACTTGAGCTCCTGAGGATTTACCCCCCTTAATGACCAGGCCTCTTTTTGCTACTCGGCGCTGCACTAATTCAACTGATAATTGCGCGGTCATGCAATGCTGCACCCAAACGAAATTTACGTCCTTTTTTTCACACAAATAGAGCTTTCTTTTTGTGTAATTTGATTATCTGTGCGCTTATTTTTCACGCTATAAACAAAAAAAGGCCAAACATTTTAAAGAAAAACAATATTTTTTACTTTCAGCTATAAAAAATATATAGTAAACTCAAAGTTGGTTATAAATTTAGGCCAAAATGTATTCTGCTACATGTTGTTGGCAAAAAAAATCCCAATAAGTGTATATTGATTGCTTTGTGTGGAAGTTATAGCGTCTACAATCTATGGTATAAATACTGCAATTTACGCCATTTTTCTGCTATACAGCGCTGCGCTAGTTTAACGGACAATTGCGCGGTCATGCAATGCAGTACATAAATGACATTTACATCCTTTTTTTCCCCACAAATTGAGCTTTCTTTCGGTGGTATTTGATCGCCTGTGCGGTTTTTATTTTTTGCGCTATAAAAAAAAAAGGCTGACGATTTTGAGGGAAAAAAAACAATATTTTGGACTTTTTGCTATAAAACATGTCCAGTAAAAAAAAATGCAAAAATCAAATTTAGTCATAAATTTCTGCCAAAATGCATTCTGCGACATGTCTTTGCTAAAAAAAATCCCAATACGTGTAAATTAATTGGTTTATGTGAAAGTTATAGCGTTTACAAATGGCAGGAAAGATACTGGGATTTTTAATTTTTATTTATACTAATAATGGCGCCGATCAGCGACATATGGCGACAATCAGCGACATATGACAGCGACCAGCGACTTATGGTGGGACTGCGGACATTTTGACACTGGGGGGGAACTGACTTGGGGTCACTGACATCCTCAGTGACACCAATACAGTGATCAGTGAAAAAAAAAACCACTGAAACTGTACTAATGTCACTGGGGAGGAAGGGGTTAACATTTTTAGAATTTGCTGTGTAAGGGGAGTGTTTTACTAGGGGGCGGGGGTGTGTACTGGATGGGGGGAGGGAGGGGGGAGCTGATCGAGGGAGAGAAACTCTTCTCTCCCTCTGCAGCTTGTTGGCGAACTGTCACAGAGCAGGGCTGTGTGTAAACAATGCAGCCCTGCTCTGTCAGTGATCACCGCTCATCGCGGGAAAACGGCCGGGGATAAACCGGCCATGACGCGGCGGCGGAGACCTGCTGCTGAAACCCGCGGGACAGGTAGGGCGGGCGCGCGCCTTGCGCGCGCCACCTACCTGTTTTGAAGGCAGCCGTTTTAAAACGTGCTTTTGCCTACGAGCGCCACCCTGCCGCCGTTTATATGCGGTGGCTGGGCGGCAAGTGGTTAATGGTTCCAGCCAATTGTTGTTTATTAATGGTTCTGGACAATTGCTGTTTATTAATAGTTCCGGCAAATTCTTGTTTATTAATGGTTCCGGCCAATTGTTGTTTATTAATGGTTCCGGCCAATTGTTGTTTCCATTTATTATTTTTTACTTTGGCCAATTGTTGTTTATTAATTGTTCTGGCCAATTTCCCTGGCCATTTAATATTTTTTACTTTGGCCGATTGTTGTTTATTAATGGTTCCGGCCAATTGTTCTTTATTAATGGTTTCGGCCAATTGCTGTTTCTATTTATTATTTTTTACTTTGGCCAATTGTTGTTTATTAATGGTTCTGCCCAATTTTTTTGCCCATTTATTATTTTTTACTCTGGCCAATTGTAGTTTATTAATGGTTCCGCCCAACTGTTGTTTATTAATGGTTCCGGCCAATTGTTGTTTATTAATGGTTCTGGACAATTGTTGTTTATTAATAGTTCCGGCCAATTCTTGTTTATTAATGAGAGAATAATAATGTATAGTAAGCGCTCGTCTACAATGCAGAGCAGCTGAACATCATAGGAAAACACATAAAAGTCCCAAAATACATAAATAAAAGAAATGCAGCGCTCATAAAAAAACGTGAGTAAATAATATTAAAACACAGTCCGGTGAAAACAGTGCTCCTTGATTCCCAGTGCAAATGGTAGAATTTCACACTAACCAGAACGCGCATAGGTAATGCGCATGTGTATATATATATCCTGATGATCCCCTCTCCACTCAGGTCTGGTCAAGTGTGTAGCTGGGAAAGATGGAGATCCTACGCCCTCATGTGGTGAGAAAATGATCCGGCAGGTCAGAGCAGTATCAATCTGGAAAAAGCCTCCAAAGGAACTGGCACAGGAATCCCCAGGGCTGCAAGGATGGAAGAAGCTCCTCACAGGAGACATAGGGAAGCACTCATAGTGTAGTAGGTAAAGCTTTTATTCAAAACAACACAGGTGCATAGTTGAGAGTTGAATAGCCAAGTATGAGCAAACACACTGACCCTTTCAGACACCTGTGTTGTTTTGAATAAAAGCTTTACCTACTACACTATGAGTGCTTCCCTATGTCTCCTGTGAGGAGCTTCTTCCATCCTTGCAGCCCTGGGGATTCCTGTGCCAGTTCCTTTGGAGGCTTTTTCCAGATTGATACTGCTCTGACCTGCCGGATCATTTTCTCACCACATGAGGGCGTAGGATCTCCATCTTTCCCAGCTACACACTTGACCAGACCTGAGTGGAGAGGGGATCATCAGGATATATATATACACATGCGCATTACCTATGCGCGTTCTGGTTAGTGTGAAATTCTACCATTTGCACTGGGAATCAAGGAGCACTGTTTTCACCAGACTGTGTTTTAATATTATTTACTCACGTTTTATGAGCGCTGCATTTCTTTTATTCTTGTTTATTAATGGTTCTGGCCAATTGTTGTTTATTAATGGTTCCTGCCAATTGTTGCTTCCATTTATTATTTTTTACTTTTGCCAATTGTTGTTTATTAATGGTTCTGGCCAATTTCTCTGGCCTATTTATTATTTTTTACTTTGGCCGATTGTTGTTTATTAATGGTTCCGGCCAATTTTTCTTTATTAATGGTTCCGGCCAATTGCTGTTTGTGTTTATTATTTTTTACTTTGTCCAATTGTTGTTTATTAATGCTTCCGCCAAATTTTTGTGGCCATTTATTATTTTTTACTTTGGCCAATTGTTGTTAATTAATGGTTCCGCCCAACTATTGTTTATTAATGGTTCTGGGCAAATGTTGTTTATTAATGGTTCTGGACAATTGTTGTTTATTAATAGTTCCGGCCACTTATTGTTTATTAATAGTTCTGAACAATTGTTGTTCATTAATGGTTCTGGACAATTGTTGTTTATTAATAGTTCTGGCCAATTATTGTTTATTAATGGTTCTGGCCAATTGTTGTTTATTAATGGTTCTGGCCAATTGTTGCTTATTAATGGTTCCGGCCAATTGTTGTTTCCATTTATTATTTTTTACTTTGGCCAATTGTGGCCACTGCTTGCATACTGATCCGCGGTGATCTGTTCTGTGGTGCCTTTTTTATTGTTGTTTTGTTAACCATTTGAATACCCGGCAATTTTACATCTTCCTGCCCATGTCATTTTTCAGGTCTCAGTTCTCTCACACTTTGAATGACAATTGCACGGTCATACAACATTGTACCCAAACTAAAATTTTATCATTTTCTTCACAAAACTAGAGCTTTCTTTTGGTAGCATTTAATCACCTCTGGGGTTTTTATTTTTTGCTAAATTAACCAAAAATGACCAAAAATTCTGAAAAAACACACATTTTTCTTTGTTTCTGTTATAAAAGTTGCAAATAAATAATTGTTCTTCATAAATTTAGGCCAAGATGTATTCTGCTACATGTCTTTGGTGAAAATAACCCAAATTAGGATGCATTTTTTAGTTTGTAGGAAAGTTATAGAGTTCACAAACTATGGTATAGATCTGAATATTGATCAATCCTGAAGTACTGACAGCCAATCTAATTTCTTGAGGTCCAAGAATGTCAGAACAGTACAGATATCCCCCAAATGACCCCTTTTTGCAAAGTAGACAGTCCAAGGTACTTCATAAGAGGCATGGCGAGTTTTTTGAAGTTGTATTTTTTTTGTCATAATTTTTTGGAAAATGAAAAAATAAAAAAAATTAGTTTCACTCTTTTTTTTTTACATAGTTTCACCAGTGCAGTACAGCATCATCATATAACTGGCATGGCGGTGATCAGGGACACTGACTGGTGACAGTATGAAAAAAATATATATATATTTTTTTTTATATATTTTTTATTTTATATTAATTTTTTTTCTTTTTTTTAAGATTTTTTTTTCATATTTCACTATGACCAAAGTAGTACAATATTACCATAGTAACATTGTACTACTTTTAGGAAGTGATCAGTATTTTTTTTTTACACAATTTGCTTACAGCAAAGAATTACTTTGCTATAAGCAAGCATTTACCTGAATGACATCGATTCATTCAGGGGGTTTTTTTTTTTGTGCTTAGCTGTGATTTGGCCACAGCTAATCACATGACATGTGCATGTGATTAGCTGTGACCATTCACAGCTATACACTAGTATACAATGGATAGCATGAATGAAGCCATCCATTGTATACAACTGTCATGTGACCTGCTGTGATTGGTCATAGCAGGTCACATGGTACCGGCAACGGGGGCCGATACTCAGATCTGTCATCGGCCGTGTCCGAGGTACACGGCCGGTGACAGATCGCGCCGCTGCGCGGCTCTGCTGGAGCGCAATCTGCGCATGTGCGGGAGGACGCCATTCGGCCATAGGGCAAGCGGCAAATGGTTAAAGGGTGTCTCAGGACCGTCCATCATTTTAAAGGGTGCCTTGGGACTGTCCATCATTTTAAAGGGTGCCTCGGGACTGTCCGTCATTTTAAAGGGTTTCTCGGGACTGTCCATCATTTTAAAAGGTGCCTCAGAACCGTCCATAATTTTAAAGGGTGTCTCGGGACAGTCCATCGTTTTAGAGGATGCTTGGAACTGTCCATCATTTTAAAGGGTGTCTTGGGCCCGTCCATCATTTTAAAGGGTGTCTCGGAACAGTCCATCATTTTAAAGGGTGCCTTGGGACTGTCCATAATTTTTCTTTTACAAAGGGTTTTATTATAGATGAAGCAAAACATAAACAAACATATGGATCACAGATATAATGACCATCAAATATAAATTGTACTAAATGAATGAAAATCAATTTAAGTCATGTATTGGTAGCGGCATAGATCAAAAGATTTACATAAATGTTTCGTATTTCTAAATAGTGACGCATATGTAGCACATGAAACAGTAAATTCAATCTGTAAAGTGTGATTAAGGATAGTTTGGACAATGGATTAGAAAGAGACAAACAGTAGAGAGACACGTACGAGAAGAGGAAGAAAGAAAGAGAGAGAAAAAAAAAAAAAAAAAACAAAAACAAAAAAACCACATACCCAAGAAGGGCTCCGGGGTAATCACGGCAATATCCATCCTCATATTGAAAGCAGAGACTGGTCAAATCTTGAGGGCTGAGCTACATCCAGCCAGGGACGCCATACCTGCAGAAATTTTGTATGGGTATCCGACAATATGGCCGTCAGTTTTTCATTAACCATTATGAAGTTCATCCGATTTTTGACAGCTTCAAAGCTTAGGAGAGGAGTTTTCCAAGCTCTCGCAATTGTCAACTTCGTTGCCACAAATAAGTGTGATGCCAGCTGCCGTTCAGAACGGAGGAGACCCTCCAATGGTTTAAATAAGAGCGCTTCATATGGATTACGCTTAATGTCTGTGTGGATCATAGTGCGAAGGAGGGCATACACCCTAATCCAAAGTCTGATCACTTTAGGGCAAGTCCACCAGATATGGGCCATGGTACCCAATTGTTGGCATCCCCGAAAACAAACCGGGGAATATGTAGGTATAAAACTAGCTAGACGGGCAGGCGTATAGTACCATCGGTACAGAATTTTGTAGGCATTCTCAAGGATAATGACATTCCTGGAACACCTAGTTAGCGCTTGGGTCATGGTCTGCCAATCCTGTTGATCCAAAGTCCCCCCTAATTCAGACTGCCAACGTTGGTGGTAGGAACTAACCGGAGGGGTTCTATAAGATATAATAGAAGAATAAATCAAGGAAATCAAACCCGGGGCACGAGGTCTATGTCTGCACTGACTTTCAAAGGGAGACAGACGATAAGGTCCCGTATGCGTTCGTATTAATGTATTAATAAAGTGGCGAAGTTGGAGATAGCCAAAGTGTTCCCGCAGAGGAATGTTATAGGAAGATCGCAAAGTTTCAAAGGCAATTATTCCGGTGGGAGATAGGAGCGAATGAATATCATAAAAACCATGTGTCTGCCACCAAGCAAATTGTTTGGGATTGTCCTTACCCGGAGGAAACAGTGGGTTATGTAATAGACGTAACAACGGCAGGCGAGGAGAAATGAGGCCAGCGGAATATTTAATAGAATCCCAAAGCCGTAGCGAGAATGTCAATGTCGGGCTAAGGGTAGATGGGCGTTGAGAGATGGGAAGCCATGGCAAAGAGGAGAGTGGAATCGGGTGGGAGTCCATCATATCCACCACAGCCCACAGGGGGAAGTGGTGGGAAGCATGAACATGAGCTAGGGGGGCGATGTTGGCCGCCAAGTAGTAAGACTGGAGATTTGGGACCGACAGTCCTCCCATACTCCGTCGTGCAAATAAGATATGTTTGCTGATTCTGGGTCGAGAAGAACCCCAAATAAAGGATAAAAGTTTTCGCTGATGGATACGTAATATATGCGAAGGTACTGGAACCGGCAAAACACGAAATAAGTACAATAGTTTTGGAAGATAGGTCATACGGATCGCATTAATTCTGCCAAACCAGGAAAGTGGGAAATGAGACCAGGAGGACAATAACATAGTCAACTCCTGAAAATTAATGGGAAAATTAGCCTGATACAGTCCGTCATACGTCGGGGTAAGCTTAATTCCTAAATATGGCAAGGCCGAAAGCCATTGAAAAGGGAATGCTTGTTTCAAAGTAGTCAAAAGTGGTGGTGGAATGATAACTGACATAGCTCTAGACTTAGCAGGGTTAACACGCAGACCCGAGAGGATCGCAAAAGAGTCAAGGACCGCGAACAAATTTGGCAAAGTAACCCCCGGGTGCGAAATTGACAACAATATGTCGTCAGCAAACAAAGACAATTTATGATGGGAACCCGCCACGTCAATCCCCTTAACATCAAGATGCATACGAATGGCCTCAGCCAACGGTTCCAAAGCTAAAATAAAAAGTAAGGGGGAAAGCGGGCAGCCTTGTCTAGTACCTCTGGCGATCGAAAACGTGGAGGACTCAAATCCATAGTATCTGAGCTTCGCTCGAGGGGATGTGTATAGCGAAGAGATCCATTGTAGGAACGAAGGGCCAAAGCCAAATCGATGGAGGACCGATAGGAGGTATGGCCAAGATAGAGTGTCGAAGGCCTTGTTGATGTCCAAAGATAGGAGCATCAAATCAAGTTTACGGGTATGGGCCAAATGTTGCAGTTGTAAAATACGTCTAATAGCATCACCGGCCTGCCTGTGGGGAACAAATCCCACCTGATCTTTTTTAATCAGGCGAGAAAGGAAGGAGTTCAATCGGGTAGCCAAGATCTTAGTAAATATCTTCATGTCAATATTGATGAGAGAGATAGGCCTATAATTGCCCAGGAAGAGTGATCTCGGTCCAGTTTAGGGATCATAACCACATTAGCAGTTAAAGCATCCGGGGAAAAATTTGAACCTCCCTTCACCGCATTAAACATAGCGGCGAGGTGAGGAGCGATAACATCAGCCAACTTCTTATAGTATAGTGCCGTGTATCCATCAGGAGCTGGGCGCTTACCCGTTTTCAGGTCTGCTATGCATTGTAGAACCTCAGATACTTTGATATCACGGTCCCTCAAGTCCCTATGAGCCGACGTTAAGGTTGGCAGGGACAAACGAGATAAAAAAATCAGAAATAGACTGAGGATCAGCCCGGGTAGGATCAGAATAGAGTTTAGCTAGCCGATACCTGAACTCCTCCAAAACCGCTACAGGATTGCTCGTAAGGATATTGTGGCGAGTACGTAAAGATATCGCTTTGGGATGCTGCGCAAAAGAACGCAATCTATGAGCCAACATAGAATCTGGTTTGTTTCCCTTACTATACCACTTCTGGCGGGTCCAACGTAAGGAGCGCTCAGCCTGATCCGTTAAACAAAGATCCAGTTCCAAACGAGCCTGATCCAGCTGTCTACGATTCGACGGGGAAGGTGACTGTTTAAATTGGGTCGACGCGGAGGCTAACTTCGATTCCAACTGGCGCTGTTTAAACTGTCTTTCCTTCTTTCGCCTTGAAGCTATTTGGATAATATGTCCCCTAAGGACTGCCTTGTACGCTTCCCAAACTGTTACCGAAGAAGAAACAGAACCCGCGTTTAAGTGAAAATATTCCTGAGACTTACGTTGAAGGTCCGCCTGAATCTCCTTCAGCGAAAGCAAGGAATCATTTATTATCCATGAGGAAAAGGCCGGCCTACATAGGAGAGATCGACAAACCACCAAGATTGGATCATGATCCGACCATGGGACCGTTAATATAGAAATAGAGCGAACTAATGGGAGGTGTTTACGTGAAACAAAGGCATGATCGATTCTGGAATGAGAATGGTGAGGGTGTGAATAGAAAGTGTAGTCTTTCCCCCGTGGATGGAATTCACGCCATAAATCCACCAAATCATGGGTATCTAACGCACGTGCAAAGGATTTCGCAGACGCGGAAGGGTCAGAATGCTCTACTGGATATTTATCCAACGAAGGGTTTAGTACTAAATTTGAATCCCCTGCCATCAAGAGCGTACCCCGCTGGTGTGTAGCCAAGAGTGAACATAAGTGTGACAGGAAAGGTCCAGGGTTAACGTTAGGAGCATAGTATGACAGAATGGTAACATCTATGCCATGAATCGTGCCCTGAAGCAGAAGGTATCTGCCATTGGGATCAGCAATACGCCTCACACAGACAAACAGAGTTTTACTATGAAAGGCGACCAAAACGCCTCTCTGTTTAGTGGGGCCATTAGCCTGAAATATCTGAGGGTACCGTGCATCAAAGTATTTTGGGGCAGAAGTGGTGGAGAAGTGGGTTTCTTGTAAACATGCAATGTCAACTTGACGAGCCCGAAGAAACTTAAATATCTTTACCCGTTTCTGCGGAGAGTTCATCCCCTGAACATTCAATGATAACCAGTTCAGCAAATCAAAGACGAATTC
Organism: Staurois parvus; assembly: GCF_062004578.1. NCBI lineage: Eukaryota > Metazoa > Chordata > Amphibia > Anura > Ranidae > Staurois > Staurois parvus. The sequence goes on from NW_028318936.1 coordinate 142,769, forward strand.
TCCTGCGCTCTAGGGCTCAGACAGGTGGCGAACAGATGGAACCAGGCCTGGAGGGATCGTCCACCAATGCATAAAGGGCTGTGCGGCTCCAAAACAAGGCTGGGGAAGCCCAATCAACACTGCAGAATGAAATGAAAACGAGAAGCGCACCAACCTTGCGCATTACCTCAGTAACCAAAATTTATTAATTGTAAAAAATATACTCACAAACAGCGAATAAAATCAGGCATGTAAGTCCTCACAGGGACTTGAAGATAACATGAGTCCCATCAGGGGAGTGGGTGTTCAGTACAGCTGACGCGTTTCGAAGGGGGTCCCTTCTTCCTCAGAGCTGTCTGAACTGTGAGTGCTCTCTCCTATATATACTCCTGGACTGAACCTAGGCCCTCCCCACTGGGTTGGGCAGTCTCAGGTTAGTAGGAGGGGCCAAGATATCGTCAACAGACAATCACTATTTGTAATGCCATCAGAGAGAAATGATATAGACAAACGTAAAATATAAAATATATAAAACCACATTTTGCATACACCACTTAGTATGCTGCTGACTATACAATATTACGGATCCAAGATTACTGATCCAATCCTATCCATCAGAGACATGGATTCTCCATCATCCGATCATGAAGCACATGCAGCTGCCTGGTAGCACACATCACACAGCTTCTGGTTGAAGGTTTGTGTGTGGGTTTATATGTCTACATATATATATACATGTGTTTGTGTCACTATGGACACCTATCCATTAGGACATCCATTGACTAACAATTTAAGTCTACGCGTCAGCTGTACTGAACACCCACTCCCCTGATGGGACTCATGTTATCTTCAAGTCCCTGTGAGGACTTACATGCCTGATTTTATTCGCTGTTTGTGAGTATATTTTTTACAATTAATAAATTTTGGTTACTGAGGTAATGCGCAAGGTTGGTGCGCTTCTCGTTTTCATTTCATTCTGCATAACCAGTTCAGCGACATGGTAATCTAAAGAAAGGAAGATCAAATTCACCGTGAGCCCCGGAATCCCTGAAAATAAAATTACAAAAATACAAAGCACACATAACAAAAGACAAAAAGAAAGAAACGAAAAAGAAAGAAGACCAAAAGACATCTGATATACAGGCAAGATAAGTTTGAAGCATTGAGATCAGATTAAACATTATAATAGTCAACTGTGGGTAAACTACCCACACAGAGGCTAGGTAGCGGGCGGGACAAAAGAAAAACCAGACCGCTAGCCAGCTCGGAGGGGGACACGATCGTCCACCGAAACAACTCGGCAATAATATATGATATAAAAAACATTATACAATCAACTTAGGCTAATACACCTATGAATAAGCAATACGAAATTCACTGGGTTAAGGGTATCTCAACCACTCAGTGCAGAAAAAGACAAAAAAAAACTAACATCCACACTGGATTGGAGGAGACACAACGCCCAAAGGTAGGAAATCTCTGTGCAAATCTAGATTCAAATCTAGAAAGTGGCAGCAAAAATCTACATATGACAAAGCTATAAACTGGCGGCCTGCCACTAAACTTCAAGTCGCAGATACTTCCTGGAAACGCTGGGCTTGTAGGGTTCGAAGAGCCTGGGGACCACTTTGACTAGGAGGCGATTTACGTGAAGACTGGGAACCTCGAAGACGCGTAGGAATCGAAGACTCCTCACTCTGAGATTGTGGCAGTTCCAGGTTAAGCTCCCGAAAGTGTCGTCGAAGATCCGCTGGCAAAGAGGCCTGGCGTTGCTGGCCTTGGTAGGAGAAAGTGAGCTTGAAAGGAAAGCCCCATCTGTATTTGATGTCTGCAGATTGAAGAATTTGAAGATAGGGTCTCAGAGTGCGACGTTTAACAATCGTAACTGGGGACAAGTCCGCAAACAGATGCACAGAGTGACCCTGAAATTCCAGAGCCGAACGATTCCGAGCTGCCTGTAATAAACGTTCTTTGGTGCGGTAAAAGTGGAATTTAATAATAATGTCTCTGGGAGGACCCTCTGTAGGCTTGGGTGCTAGAGCTCTATGTATACGGTCAAACTCCAGACGCTCCATGGGAATCCCAGGGGCCAACTCCTGAAAGAGAGCAGTAGCAGTACCTAGTAGATCGGTGATCGCCTCGGGGATTCCGCGAATGCGGAGATTATCCCTGCGTGCTCTATTCTCAGCATCCTCTAGCTTATCTTTTAAAGTATCCAACTCGGCATGCAGATCCTCCACTTCCTGTTCATGACCCTCCAAGACCGTAGTCGCCAGATCCATACGTTGCTCCAATTGGTGGGCGCGAAGGCCTAACTCCTTTAGGCCTCTCGCCAGATCAGAAGATAGTTTACGTGAGGCAGTCGTAATCTCTTCCCGCACTATAGCACGAAATTTGTGTAGCAAGGCTTCAGGATTGTGCTCGAGGGAATCAGCCATCCCCGATGGAAATTGCCGCTGACTATCGCCATCAGACTCATGGTCACCTGGAAGCTGGGTATTATCATCAGGCTCGGGCGGGCTAGGTATCAACTTAGCGGCCTGTCCCAGCGGAGGGGAGTGCTGCTGGGCCCGATGTTTAGGCTTAGTGCGGGGGGTACAGTGCATTGTTAAAAGTGGTCCGCAGGATTCCAAAATACCACCAGACTGTTAAAGTGATACGCTCAGGTGTAGAAGATCATTGGCCGAGAGAAATATTTCGGTGGCACGGCTCAGAGAGGTCACATTGATATTTTCCTCCTGGCACGTGTACGTGTCCCCCACCGGGGGGGGGTGTTCACAGAAGATCTTTCATAGTGCTGTAGCCAGTGGAACGTATATAATTTTAGTAGCAAGGCTGGAAATGCAGATTATGTATTGGCTGCCCAATACCCCTGTCACCACTGATTGCTCAGCACAAGGAGGGGGTCAACATAAGGAGCATCTTCCCCCATCAGGCATTACTCCTGCCACCATGCTAACCCCCAGAGATTCATCAGGTTGCTGTGGGGATATAGGATTCCCGCTGGGGCAGCCAAGAGACTCAGGGGGACCCCTTCAGCCCGTCCCAGCAGCTGAGCTGTCTCTTGTGTCAGGTAGGCAGAGCGGAAGCGCGGTGATTCAGCGGCGGCGGCGATCCTCCCCAGCCGCGGATTCAGGAAACACCGCGGCTTAAGACGCCGCGGTAGGCCGCAAATCACCCCGCGCCCCGCGTGCTCGGGGAAGAGCAGAGTAGCCCGGCACCCCTCCTCGAGCTTTACCAAAGGTCTAGGCAGCAGGGGATCCTGAGCTTATGGCCACTATACTCAGGATGGCGGCGGATAGGGGTTCAGGATGCCGGAGCTCCGGGAAAGACGTCCGCTCCCGACGCCATCTTGGACACGCCCCCGGGACTGTCCATAATTTTTAAAGGGTGCCTTGGGACTGTCCATCATTTTAAAAGGTGTCTCTGGACCGTCCATCATTTTAAAGGGTGCCTTGGGACTGTCCATAATTTTTAAAGGGTGCCTTGGGACTGTCCATCATTTTAAAAGGTGTCTCTGGACCGTCCATCATTTTAAAGGGTGCCTCGGGACCGCCCATCATTTTAAAGGGTGCCTCGGGACTGTCCATAATTTTAAAGGGTGCCTCGGGACTGTCCATAATTTTAAATGGTGCCTTGCGACTGTCCATAATTTTAGAGGGTGCTCGGAACTGTCCATCATTTTAAAGGGTGTCTCAGGGCCATCCATCATTTTAAAGGGTGGCTTTGGACTGTCCATCATTTTAAAGGGTTTCTCGGGACTGTCCATCATTTTAAAGGGTGTCTTGGGACCGTTCATCATTTTAAAGGGTGTCTCAGAACAGTCCATCATTTTAAAGGGTGCCTTGGGACTCCATAATTTTGAAAGGGTGCCTTGGGATTGTCCATCATTTTAAAAGTTGTCTCTGGACCGTCCATCATTTTAAAGGGTGGCTATGGACTGTCCATCATTTTAAAGGGTGGCTATGGACTATCCATCATTTTAAAGGGTTTCTCGGGACTGTTCATCATTTTAAAGGATGCCTCAGAACCGTCCATAATTTTAGAGGGTGATTCGGGACTGTCCATAATTTTAAAGGGTGCCTTGGGACTGTCCATAATTTTAAAGGGTGCCTCGGGACAGTCCTTCGTTTTAAAGGGTGTTTCGGGACCGTCCATCATTTTAAAGGGTGCCTTCGGACTGTCCATCATTTTAAAAGGTGTCTCTGGACCGTCCATCATTTTAAAGGGTGCCTTGGGACTGTCCATAATTTTTAAAGGGTGCCTTGGGACTGTCCATAATTTTAAATGGTGCCTTGCGACTGTCCATAATTTTAGAGGGTGCTCGGAACTGTCCATCATTTTAAAGGGTGTCTCAGGGCCATCCATCATTTTAAAGGGTGGTTTTGAACTGTCCATCATTTTAAAGGGTTTCTCGGGACTGTCCATCATTTTAAAGGGTGCCTTGGGACTCCATAATTTTGAAAGGGTGCCTTGGGATTGTCCATCATTTTAAAAGGTGTCTCTGGACCGTCCATAATTTTAAAGGGTGCCTTGGGACTGTCCATAATTTTAAAGGGTGCCTCGGGACAGTCCATCATTTTAAAGGGTGTTTCGGGACCGTCCATCATTTTAAAGGGTGCCTTCGGACTGTCCATAATTTTAAAAGGTTGCCTTGGGACTGTCCATCATTTTAAAAGGTGTCTCTGGACCGTCCATCATTTTAAAGCGTGCCTCGGGACCACCCATCATTTTAAAGGGTGCCTCGGGACCGCCCATCATTTTAAAGGGTGCCTCGGGACTGTCCATCATTTTAAAGGGTGCCTCAGGACTGTCCATAATTTTAACGGGTGCCTTGCGACAGTCCATAATTTTAGAGTCTGCTCGGAACTGTCCATCATTTTAAAGGGTGCCTCGGGACCGCCCATCATTTTAAAGGGTGCCTCGGGACTGTCCATCATTTTAAAGGGTGCCTCGGGACTGTCCATAATTTTAACGGGTGCCTTGCGACAGTCCATAATTTTAGAGGCTGCTCGGAACTGTCCATCATTTTAAAGGGTGTCTCGGGACTGTCCATCATTTTAAAGGGTTTCTCGGGACCGTCCATCATTTTAAAGGGTGCCTCAGGACAGTCCATCATTTTAAAGGGTGACTCGGGACCGTCCATAATTTTAGAGGGTGACTTGGGACTGTCCAGAATTTTAAAGGGCGCCTCGGGACAGTCCATCATTTTAAAGGGTGTCTCAGGACCACCCATAATTTTAGAGGGTGACTCGGGACTGTCCATCATTTTAAAGGGTGCCTGGGGACTGTCCATAATTTTAAAGAGTGCCTTGGGACTGTTGGTAATTTTAGAGGGTGGCTTGACTGAAAAAAGATTGAGAAACACAGCCCTAGAAAGTGCAGCAAGGACCATTATTTCCCCCCAAATAAAATAGGCTAATCATAAAAAAAAGTAATAAAGAAGAAAACACAGTGCATGCAATATTTTATTATTTTTTAATCAGACATTTAGCATTTAGCTAAATGATATTTCACATCAAATGGCTTCCAGTTCATGGCTTAACAGGTTCCAGAAACTTTGCAAGACACTGAACTCAGCAAGCCCGTGGCCGCACCCTTGAGAGCACTTATGCCGAATTTCTTGATTGCGTCCAAAACACCTCTTTTTACTTCTTCATCTACAACGTCCTCTTCCTCTTCATCGGCACCTCTCCTGGAAGAAGACACAGTTATCGTTACATAAAACAACATTGATTACAACATAAAAAAACTGTATTTCCCTGGGAACAAAAATGGTTTTTTTTTTGGACATTATAAAAATAATAATAATAATAATAACATAAAACAACGTGGATTATAACATCAAAAACATATTTCACTGGGAACAAAAATGTGTATTTTTTTGGAAATAATAATACCATAAAACAACATTGATTATGACATAAAAAAACTGTATTTCACTGGGAACAAAAATGCGTATTTTTTTTGGACATTATAAAAATAATAATAATAACAATAACAACATAAAACTACATTGATTATAACATAAAAAAAACTATTTCACTGGAAACAAAAATGTGTATTTTTTAAAAAATAATAATAATATAAAACAACATTGATTACAACATAAAAAAACTTATTTCACTGGGAACAAACATGAGTATTTTTTTGGACATTATAAAAATAATAATAATAATGATAATAATAATAATAATAACATAAAAATACATTGATTACAACATATAAAACTGTATTTCACTGGGAACAAAAATTTTGAATTTTTTTGGACACAGTGGAGGAGATTTACTAAAACTGGGGAGTGCAAAATCTTAGATTGTAAGCTCCCAGGGCCAGGGCCCTCTTAACCTCTTTGCATTGAACTGTATCATTGCTGCATTGTCTTCCTTTATGTCGTAAAGCGCTGAGTGAACTGTTGGCGCTATATAAATCCTGTATTATTATAATAATAATAATAACATAAAACAACATTGATTATAATATAAAAACATTGTATTTCATTGGGAACAAAAATGTTGATTTTTTTTACATTATAATAATAATAACATAAAACAACATTGATTATATTTAAAAAAAACTGTATTTCACTGGGGAAAAAAAAGTGTATTTTTTGGACACAGTGGAGGAGATTTACTAAAACCGGAGAGTGAAAACTCTGGTGAAGCCAATCAGCTGCTAACTTCAGCTTGTTCAATTAGCCCCCTTACTCCTAAGGGTAAAATAAATCTTAATGCCCAAGGAAAATCTGACAACTTTGACATGCGTTAGTTAAACCGTACATCCCATCACAACTACTTTGTACATCCAGGTGGATTCTACCGCATTTGTTTTCAGGACAAATTGGGCTTTCGTTTAATGGTAAATGGTAATGGATATCTCCTGATTTTTTTCTTATTATCAAAGGAAAACCGGCCCAAAATAGTAAAAAAAAAAAAAAGTTTTTTTTTTTAATTTAGCTGCATGTTTTTTGTTACTACCATAACTTACCACCAAAGCACAAACCAAAATAAATTCTCCATCTCCTGACAATCGCAGCGATACTATATATGTGTATGTTACTTGTTGTTTGTACCTGTAATAGAGCCCAGAAACAATAGGGCGCATTGTGCTTCTTTTTTTTTTTTGTCCTACCTAAAATACACAGAAACTGGCACCAACTGACACTGATACCAATTTAAAAAAAAATAAATCTTTGACCCGGACCCTGACCCAAACACTAACCCTGGCACTGAAGTAGATCAAACCTCAATCTAGGTATTTTTCGTTCTTTTTTTTATATTTTTATTTATTTATTTACACACAGCTTTTTGTTTTTTGTTTTTTTTCTCTCTGCAAGGAGAGAGAGAGATATAATGTATCTCTCTTCTCCATTCAGAGAGAAAAAAAAAAATAAAAAAAAAACAATGGGTGGGTTTCACAGTGACTGATTGCTGTGATAGCCAATCAGAGGCTATCACAGCGATCATGTGACCCGGAATCGGGAGTTCCGGGTCCCGATTGTTAGAACGGGACCCGGGGCTCTCAGTGACACCGCGGTCTTTGTGCGTGTGGCGCGATCCCAGCACAAAGACAGGTACTGAGCTGGCTAAGCCAAGACCGGCAGGTCAGTAGTCCAACCACATGCTGGGAAGGTGTCACGGGTCATTTTTTATCCAACACTGTTCCCCTGTACTGTGTGACAGAGCTGTGCAAATTCCAGGACTCAATAAACAGACGTAAAATTATTTGGTAGCTAAAACAACGCTCATACCCACATGAAAAATATATCTTCAATATATTCAGAAACAAAAAATTATACAAACGACATATATTTACAATATATTGTCCTACACGAATATATTTTAACAAGTATTCCAAAAATGTAAATTAAAATATATTTTCCAAAGGCATATATTTAAAAATATATTTTCTAGATATTTTTGAACATCTACATAAAATGCATTTAAACATAGATTTTTAAATATACTTAAAATATATTTTTTTTCCATGTGGGTATATGCAGTTCACCGATATGTTTAGCTGTTTGACCAGAATTAAGTCTATACTTCCCACATGGAAGAAAAATATATTTTAAATATATTTTTAAAAATACAATTCTTACTATATTCTTCCCAAATATATTGACGTTTCAAATACTACAATTTTGGCCATAGTCAATATAGTTAATATAGTTAAAAAATATATTTCAATATATTTGTGAATATATTATTAAAAATATTTTCAGAACACATGCTACAATATATATCAAAGTGTAATTTGGAATGCATTTAAAAGTATATTTAAAAATCTATTTTAAATGCATTTTTTTAGATGTTCAAAAATATCTGGAAAATATATTTTGAAAAATATATTTTTAAATATATGCCTTTGGAAAATATATTTTAATTGACATTTTTGGAATACATGTTAAAATATATTCATGTAGGCTAATATATTGTAAATATATGTTGCATGTATACTTTTTTTCTAAATCTATTGAAAATATATTTCTCTTCCATATGGGAATATGCATTTCACCGATATGTTTAGCTGGTTTACCAGAATTAAGTCTATACTTGTATTTAAAAAAGTCTTCTACATACTTACTCTTCCTCACAGAGAGATAAGGTGATGGTCCCAAGAAAGAAAAAGAGCAACAGGGATTTCTTCAAGGTGAACATCTTTGGGCTCTGTGGTCCATTTGGATCCATGGAAAGAAAAAGAAGACAAAATGGAAAATATGACTCAAAAATAATACGAGATCCCGTAATGTTAGCCATACATAAAATGGTTGTTCCAACACAATAAAAGGTCCGAGCTCTAAACCAGTGGTCTCCAAACTGTGGCCTGGGGGCCAGATGTGGCCCTTTGCTTGCCTTTGCCTGGCCCTTGGGGCGCTATTACATCAATTGACAACAGTGATGGTTCTATTATTTCCATTGATGCCAACAATGAGGCCTTCTTCTTCCCATTATAACCACCCACATGGAAGAAAAATATATTTTAAATATATTTTAAAAATACATTCTTAATATATTCTTCCCAAACATATTGACATATATTTCAGATACTACAATTTTGGCCATATTCAATATATTTCAATATATTTGTGAATATTGAACATCTAAAAAAATGCATTTAAACATAGATTTTTAAATATATTTGTAAATGCATTCCAAATTTCACTATGAAATATATTTTTAATAATATATTCACAAATATATTGGAAATATGGCCAAAATTGTAGTACTTGAAATATATGTCAATATGTTTGGGAAGAATATATTAAGAATGTAGTTTTTAAAATATATTTAAAATATATTTTTCTTCCATGTGAGAATTTCCATCAAAATTGTAAAAAAGATTCCCATACAGAATACAAAAACTAAAACGTTACGTGATCCTCATCACAATGTCTCATAATATATGGTTTAATTCTAGGTTATGAGAAAGATGATAGGAGGAACTTTTCCAGCATTTGTAATAAAAATAAATTAGAGGAGTAATTTATACTTTACCGGAAAGCTGAAGACCGAGGATTATTTTCTTAAAATAAAATATAATACAATTAATAATATAATAAAGATATTCCAGCGTATACTTACCAGGGAGGTCAGCTGGTGCTGAGAATGTAGACAGATGGAAGACTTCAGTGGAAGGTCTACTCTACGAAGAACAGGGTTGGCTTATATAATAGAAGAAACAAGTTGAGTACACAGAAGGTTTAATTAAAAATTAATTTAGAAGTCACATCGTTCTCAGGAAAGCATAACTGATAACACATGAATTTCTGAAAATATTTACCTCGTAGCCTCCAGGTGGGACAAACATCAGCACCCAAGAAGCATTCCAAATATCTCCTGATCTGCTATTTAGACATGTTAAATTGTGAGAGTTCAAGTGTTTTTTTTACTTTTTTTTTCTATTAAATTGGAAATTGGTTTTATTACTCCATGAGAGTCTCTTTCTTCTATTCTTAACTCTGCGGACGACATTGGGGACAATTGAGGGGGAGAGTATTTGGAGATCCAGCAGGATCCTGGTGTTGATGTTTTTAGAGCGAAATGTCTCCATGTTTTGAAGGGGATCCCACACTTTTTTTGTGGTATGGGGTCCATAGGACTGTTGCTGTGGCCAATTGTTGATTTTTACTTTTACCAGTTGTTGTTTATTAATGGTTCTGGCCAATTTTAGTGGCCATTTATTATTTTTACTTTGGCCAATTGTTGTTTATTAATAGTTCTGCCCAATTGTTGTTTATTAATGGTTCCGGCCAATTGTTGTTTAATATTGGTTCTGGACAATTGTTGTTTATTAATAGTTCCGGCCAATTGTTGTTTATTAATGGTTCTGGCCAATTGTTGTTTATTAATAGTTCCGGCCAATTGCTGTTTCTATTTATTATTTTTTACTTTGGCCAATTGTTGTTTATTAATGGTTCCGACCAATTTTTTTTCCCTATTTATTATTTTTTACTCTGGACAATTGTTGTTTATTAATGGTTCTGGACAATTGTTGTTTATCAATGGTTCTGAACAATTGTTGTTTATTAACCACTTGAGCTCCTGAGGATTTACCCCCCTTAATGACCAGGCCTCTTTTTGCTACTCGGCGCTGCACTAATTCAACTGATAATTGCGCGGTCATGCAATGCTGCACCCAAATGAAATTTACGTCCTTTTTTTCACACAAATAGAGCTTTCTTTCTGTGTAATTTGATCACCTGTGCGCTTATTTTTAACGCTATAAACAAAAAAAGGCCAAAAATTTTGAAGAAAAACAATATTTTTTACTTTCAGCTATAAAAATATATAGTAAACTCAAAGTTGGTTATAAATTTAGGGCAAAATGTATTCTGCTACATGTTGTTGGAAAAAAAAAACCCAATAAGTGTATATTGATTGCTTTGTGTGGAAGTTATAGCGTCTACAATCTATGGTATAAATACTGCAATTTACGCCATTTTTCTGCTATACAGCGCTGCGCTAGTTTAACGAACAATTTCGCGGTCATGCAATGCAGTACATAAATGACATTTACATCCTTTTTCCCCACAAATTGAGCTTTCTTTCGGTGGTATTTGATCGCCTGTGCGGTTTTTATTTTTTGCGCTATAAAAAAAAGGCTGACGATTTTGAGGAAAAAAAAACAATATTTTGGACTTTTTGCTATAAAACATGTCCAGTAAAAAAAAATGCAAAAATCAAATTTAGTCATAAATTTCTGCCAAAATGCATTCTGCGACATGTCTTTGCTAAAAAAAATCCCAATACGTGTAAATTAATTGGTTTACGTGAAAGTTATAGCGTTTACAAATGGCGGGAAAGATACTGGGATTTTTAATTTTTATTTATACTAATAATGGCGCTGATCAGCGACATATGGCGGCAATCAGCGACATATGACAGCGACCAACGACTTATGGCGGGACTGCGGACATTTTGACACTGGGGGGGAACTGACATGGGGTCACTGACATCCTCAGTGACACCAATACAGTGATCAGTGAAAAAAAAAACACTGAAACTGTACTAATGTCACTGGGGAGGAAGGGGTTAACATTTTTAGAATTTGCTGTGTAAGGGGAGTGTTTTACTAGGGGGCGGGGGTGTGTACTGGATGGGGGGAGGGAGGGGGGAGCTGATCGAGGGAGAGAAACTCTTCTCTCCCTCTGCAGCTTGTCGGCGAACTGTCACAGAGCAGGGCTTTGTGTAAACAATGCAGCCCTGCTCTGTCAGTGATCACCGCTCATCGCGGGAAAACGGCCGGTAAAAACCGGCCGTGACCCAGCGGCGGAGAACTGCTGCTGACACCCGCGGGACAGGTAGGGCGGGCGCCTGTTTTGAAGGCAGTCGTTTTAAAACGTGCTTTTGCCTACGAACGCCACCCTGCCGCCGTTTATATGCGGTGGCTGGGCGGCAAGTGGTTAATGGTTCCTGACAATTGTTGTTTATTAATGGTTCTGGACAATTGTTGTTTATTAATAATAAAAAAAATGCATACAAGGGAGAGGTGCAGCGCTAGCTGAATAAATATACACTTATATACTTGATAAATATACACTAATATAAATCAATAAAAAATCCATACAATGGATAGGTAATAAATGGCCGCCGGGGCCCTCGTGGCGCCGGTCGGCGTGACGTCACACCGCTTGTAGCCGCTCCCTTTACCTATCCATTGTATGGTCAGTATCTTTCCTGCCTCTGCCTGTATATTGTGTGTTTTTGGGAATAAATACCCCTTGCCTATAAGGTATCACACTATCTGGCCTCCTTTGTTCTTTGGGCTCTGGTGGGAGTCCTTTACATCTGCAGAGCGGCCTTTTCTTCTATACCTTTATCACCTCATCCACGAATCCAGGGATTGGAGCTCTTTAAGGACTCTCTTGGATCTTGAGCACGCTATGGACTATACTCATCATTTAGTCACCGTTTTGCACTCTATTAGCACTTTTATTGATTTATATTAGTGTATATTTATCAAGTATATAAGTGTATATTTATTCAGCTAGCGCTGCACCTCTCCCTTGTATGCATTTTTGATTATTGAGAAGGTTCATATGGTACCTTTTTGGTGTTCAGCTGCTATTTTCTTATCTCATTTTATTTATTAATTGATTTTATATTAGCTGTTTTAAGCGCTCACTTATTTTGAGATTTACTGTTGTTTATTAATAGTTCCGGCAAATTCTTGTTTATTAATGGTTCCAGCCAATTGTTGTTTATTAATGGTTTCGGCCAATTGTTGATTCCATTTATTATTTTTTACTTTGGTCAATTGTTGTTTATTAATTGTTCTGGCCAATTTCACTGGCCATTTATTATTTTTTACTTTGGCCGATGGTTGTTTATTAATGGTTCCGGCCAAATGTTCTTTATTAATGGTTCCGGCAAATTGCTGTTTCTATTTATTATTTTTTACTTTGGCCAATTGTTGTTTATTAATGGTTCCGCCCAAGTTTTTTGCCCATTTATTATTTTTTACTCTGGCCAATTGTAGTTTATTAATGGTTCCGCCCAACTGTTGTTTATTATTGGTTCTGAACAATTGTTGTTTATTAATGGTTCCGGCTAATTGCTGTTTATTAATGGTTCTGGACAATTGTTGTTTATTAATAGTTCCGGCCAATTGTTGTTTATTAATGGTTCCTGCCAATTGTTGTTTATTAATGGTTCCGGCCAATTGTTGCTTCCATTTATTATTTTTTACTTTTGCCAAATGTTGTTTATTAATGGTTCTGGCCAATTTCTCTGGCCATTTATTATTTTTTACTTTGGCCGATTGTTGTTTATTAATGGTTCCGGACAATTTTTCTTTATTAATGGTTCCGGCCAATTGCTGTTTCTATTTATTATTTTTTACTTTGTCCAATTGTTGTTTATTAATGCTTCCCCCAAATTTTTGTGGTCATTTATTATTTTTTACTTTGGCCAATTGTTGTTAATTAATGGTTCCGCCCAACTACTGTTTATTAATGGTTCTGGACAAATGTTGTTTATTAATGGTTCTGGACAATTGTTGTTTATTAATAGTTCCGGCCAATTTTTGTTTATTAATAGTTCTGAACAATTGTTGTTCATTAATGGTTCTGGACAATTGTTGTTTATTAATAGTTCCGGCCAATTATTGTTTATTAATGGTTCTGGCTAGAGATGAGCGAAGTATTCAAAAATTCGATTCGGCTGATTCGGCGAATTCGAGGAATAAATTCGATTCGAGGCGAATATATTCGCTGTGAATTTAACTTATGAAAAAGGGTGTTTCTAGGCTTCAGAGAGCCTTTATATTAGTGCAGAACACTGTACCTTTAATTTAAATGCCCTTGGAGTCTGCTGGGGAAGAGAAATAATACTGTCAGACAGTATGACATGCAGATGAGTGCCGTCGATCTTAGAATCACCGCACACTTCACTCATTTGGGCAGTCGCGGGGCCAAAACCAGAGTGTGGAGCCACAGTGTGGCGGTGGAGGCAGCAGCAATGGGAGGCCATACAGCACCCTATGACAAAATGGAACCCACCAGCAGTGTGAGGAGACCTGAAAGTGGCACATGGCACAGTGTGGCAATGGAGACAGCAGCAATGGGAGGCCGTAAAGGGACCCATGAGACACTCTGGACCTGGCAGCAGCATGAGGAGGCGGTACAGGGGCCCATGACAGATTACGGGCCTGGCAGCAGCATGAGGAGTCGGTACGGGGGCCCATGGCAGATTACGGGCCTGGCAGCAGCAATGGGAGGCCCGTAATCTGCCAGCACCCTATGACAAAATGGAACCCACCAGCAGTGTGAGGAGACCTGAAAGTGGCACATGGCAGAGTGTGGCGATGGAGACAGCAGCAATGGGAGGCCGTACAGGGACCCATGAGACACTCTGGACCTGGCAGCAGCATGAGGAGGCGGTACAGGGGCCCATGACAGATTACGGGCCTGGCAGCAGCATGAGGAGTCGGTACGGGGGCCCATGGCAGATTACGGGCCTGGCAGCAGCAATGGGAGGCCCGTAATCTGCCAGCACCCTATGACAAAATGGAACCCACCAGCAGTGTGAGGAGACCTGAAAGTGGCACATGGCAGAGTGTGGCGATGGAGACAGCAGCAATGGGAGGCTGTACAGGGACCCATGAGACACTCTGGACCTGGCAGCAGCATGAGGAGGCGGTACGGGGGCCCATGGCAGATTACGGGCCGGGCAGCAGCAATGGGAGGCCTGTAATCTGCCAGCACCCTATGACAAAATGGAACCCACCAGCAGTGTGAGGAGACCTGAAAGTGGCACATGGCAGAGTGTGGCGATGGAGACAGCAGCAATGGGAGGCCGTACAGGGACCCATGAGACACTCTGGACCTGGCAGCAGCATGAGGATGCGGTACAGGGGCCCATGACAGATTACGGGCCTGGCAGCAGCATGAGGAGTCGGTACGGGGGCCAATGGCAATTACGGGCCTGGCAGCAGCAATGGGAGGCCCGTAATCTGCCAGCACCCTATGACAAAATGGAACCCACCAGCAGTGTGAGGAGACCTGAAAGTGGCACATGGCAGAGTGTGGCGATGGAGACAGCAGCAATGGGAGGCCGTACAGGGACCCATGAGACACTCTGGACCTGGCAGCAGCATGAGGAGGCGGTACGGGGGCCCATGGCAGATTACGGGCCTGGCAGCAGCAATGGGAGGCCCGTAATCTGCCAGCACCCTATGACAAAATGGAACCCACCAGCAGTGTGAGGAGACCTGAAAGTGGCACATGGCAGAGTGTGGCGATGGAGACAGCAGCAATGGGAGGCCGTATAGGGACCCATGAGACACTCTGGACCTGGCAGCAGCATGAGGAGGCGGTACGGGGGCCCATGGCAGATTACGGGCCTGGCAGCAGCAATGGGAGGCCCATAATCTGCCAGCACCCTATGACAAAATGGAACCCACCAGCAGTGTGAGGAGACCTGAAAGTGGCACATGGCAGAGTGTGGCGATGGAGACAGCAGCAATGGGAGGCCGTACAGGGACCCATGACACACTCTGGACCTGGCAACAGCATGAGGAGTCGGTAGGGGGGCCCATGGCAGATTACGGGCCTGGCAGCAGCAATGGGAGGCCCGTAATCTGCCAGCACCCTATGACAAAATGGAACCCACCAGCAGTGTGAGGAGACCTGAAAGTGGCACATGGCAGAGTGTGGCGATGGAGACAGCAGCAATTGGAGGCCGTACAGGGACCCATGAGACACTCTGGACCTGGCAGCAGCATGAGGAGGCGGTACAGGGGCCCATGACAGATTATGGGCCTGGCAGCAGCATGAGGAGTCGGTACGGGGGCCCATGGCAGATTACGGGCCTGGCAGCAGCAATGGGAGGCCCGTAATCTGCCAGCACCCTATGACAAAATGGAACCCACCAGCAGTGTGAGGAGACCTGAAAGTGGCACATGGCAGAGTGTGGCGATGGAGACAGCAGCAATGGGAGGCCGTACAGGGACCCATGAGACACTCTGGACCTGGCAGCAGCATGAGGAGGCGGTACAGGGGCCCATGACAGATTACGGGCCTGGCTGCAGCATGAGGAGTCGGTACGGGGGACCATGGCAGATTACGGGCCTGGCAGCAGCAATGGGAGGCCCGTAATCTGCCAGCACCCTATGACAAAATGGAACCCACCAGCAGTGTGAGGAGACCTGAAAGTGGCACATGGCAGAGTGTGGCGATGGAGACAGCAGCAATGGGAGGCCGTACAGGGATCCATGAGACACTCTGGACCTGGCAGCAGCATGAGGATGCGGTACGGGGGCCCATGGAAGATTACGGGCCAGGTAGCAGCAATAGGAGGCCTGTAATCTGCCAGCACCCTATGACAAAATGGAACCCACCAGCAGTGTGAGGAGACCTGAAAGTGGCACATGGCAGAGTGTGGCGATGGAGACAGCAGCAATGGGAGGCCGTACAGGGACCCATGAGAAACTCTGGACCTGGCAGCAGCATGAGGAGGCGGTACAGGGGCCCATGACAGATTACGGGCCTGGCAGCAGCATGAGGAGTCGGTACGGGGGCCAATGGCAATTACGGGCCTGGCAGCAGCAATGGGAGGCCCGTAATCTGCCAGCACCCTATGACAAAATGGAACCCACCAGCAGTGTGAGGAGACCTGAAAGTGGCACATGGCAGAGTGTGGCGATGGAGACAGCAGCAATGGGAGGCCGTACAGGGACCCATGAGACACTCTGGACCTGGCAGCAGCATGAGGAGGCGGTACGGGGGCCCATGGCAGATTACGGGCCTGGCAGCAGCAATGGGAGGCCCGTAATCTGCCAGCACCCTATGACAAAGTGGAACCCACCAGCAGTGTGAGGAGACCTGAAAGTGGCACATGGCAGAGTGTGGCGATGGAGACAGCAGCAATGGGAGGCCGTACAGGGACCCATGACACACTCTGGACCTGGCAGCAGCATGAGGAGGCGGTAAGGGGGCCCATGGCAGATTACGGGCCTGGCAGCAGCAATGGGAGGCCCATAATCTGCCAGCACCCTATGACAAAATGGAACCCACCAGCAGTGTGAGGATACCTGAAAGTGGCACATGGCAGAGTGTGGCGATGGAGACAGCAGCAATGGGAGGCCGTACAGGGACCAATGACACACTCTGGACCTGGCAGCAGCATGAGGAGTCGGTAGGGGGGCCCATGGCAGATTACGGGCCTGGCAGCAGCAATGGGAGGCCCGTAATCTGCCAGCACCCTATGACAAAATGGAACCCACCAGCAGTGTGAGGAGACCTGAAAGTGGCACATGGCAGAGTGTGGCGATGGAGACAGCAGCAATGGGAGGCCGTACAGGGACCCATGAGACACTCTGGACCTGGCAGCAGCATGAGGAGGCGGTACGGGGGCCCATGGCAGATTACGGGCCTGGCAGCAGCAATGGGAGGCCCGTAATCTGCCAGCACCCTATGACAAAATGGAACCCACCAGCAGTGTGAGGAGACCTAAAAGTGGCACATGGCAGAGTGTGGCGATGGAGACAGCAGCAATGGGAGGCCGTACAGGGACCCATGAGACACTCTGGACCTGGCAGCAGCATGAGGAGGCGGTACAGGGGCCCATGACAGATTACGGGCCTGGCAGCAGCATGAGGAGTCGGTACGGGGGCCCATGGCAGATTACGGGCCTGGCAGCAGCAATGGGAGGCCCGTAATCTTTCAGCACCCTATGACAAAATGGAACCCACCAGCAGTGAGGGGAGACCTGAAAGTGGCACATGGCAGAGTGTGGCGATGGAGACAGCAGCAATGGGAGGCCGTACAGGGACCCATGAGACACTCTGGACCTGGCAGCAGCAAGAGGAGGCGGTACAGGGGCCCATGGCAGAGTGGCGAAGCGTAAGCAGCTTAAATTGAAGGCCATACAGAGGCCTATGTTAAAAATAATAACATGTTTGGGGCATGATTCATGGCGGATTTAGTCAGTTGTGTCAGGAACTGGTGGTTTGAAATCCAGACTAATCCACGCCTGATTCATTTTCACAAACGTGAGTCTCTCCACACTTTGGGTGGACAGTCGTGTCCTCCGCGGAGTTACAATACCTCCTGCTGCACTAAACACGCGCTCCGATGCCACGCTACTGGCCGGGCATGACAGCCTTTCAAGGGCAAATTCAGCTAGTTGGGGCCAAAGGTCAAGTTTCGTTGCCCAGTAGTCAAGGGGATTGTCTACCTCGGTTGGCAGGGTGCTGTCCAAGTAGGCCCAAGCCTGTTGTTTGAGGTCCTGCTCCAGGTCCACCTGATGCTGCTGCTGCTGCGGCTGGTTAGTAGTTTCCTCACTGCGCTGGTGAAGAAAGCTACTCATCATCGACTGCAGACTGAGGCAGCCGCTGCTGGTGGAGCTGCCACTGCTCCTACCACCCCACCCCTCCCCTGCTGCCATGGCAGCGGAACGCGAGCGCACAGGGCCCACAGTGTCTGAGGATGGACGTTGGCGCAGAAAGGCAGAGACCAACTGACTACATAGGTGGTTTTTATAGTACGTTATTTTGGCCTCCCTCTCAGCAGGTGTGAAAAAGGCCACCATTTTTGAACGGTAGCGAGGGTCCAACAAGGTGGACAGCCAAAAGTCATCCCTCTGTCTGATGGTTATTATTCGGCTGTCGCTACGCAAGCAACCGAGCATGCTATGGGCCATTTGTGCCAAGGAATGCGAGGGACTCCCTGCCTCCATCTCCACAGCATACTGCCACGGTGCGTCTGGGTCCTCTGTCTCCTCCTCCTCCTCTACAAGATGCTCCTGCTCCTCCACTCCTGTCCGCTGAGTGGAAAAACCACCCATTTCACTCAATAATTCCTGAGCACCAATGTCCTCCTCTACCTCCTCCTCTTCTTCTTGTCCTGCCCCCACAGGGGTCATGTGGCGTTGAGATCTGTGCGCCACGTCTACCGCACCCTGACCAGCCATTGTTAACAGCATTTGTTCCAGGACGTGCAACAGAGGAATGACGTCGTTCATCCCATAGTCCTGCCGACTCACGAATAGCGTGGCCTCCTCAAAGGGCCTGAGCAAGCGGCAGGTGTCACGCATCAGCTGCCAATGGCTGACATCTAAGTTACACAGGGGAGTACCTTTATCCGCTTGTAACATCAGGAAATCGGTGATGGCCTTTCGCTGTTTGTAAAGGCGGTCTAACATATGTAGGGTTGAATTCCACCTTGTTGCAACGTCACAGCATGAGGAGTCGGTACGGGGGCCCATGGCAGATTACGGGCCTGGCAGCAGCAATGGGAGGCCCGTAATCTGCCAGCACCCTATGACAAAATGGAACCCACCAGCAGTGTGAGGAGACCTGAAAGTGGCACATGGCAGAGTGTGGCGATGGAGACAGCAGCAATGGGAGGCCGTACAGGGACCCATGACACACTCTGGACCTGGCAGCAGCATGAGGAGGCGGTACGGGGGCCCATGACAGATTACGGGCCTGGCAGCAGCAATGGGAGGCCCGTAATCTGCCAGCACCCTATGACAAAATGGAACCCACCAGCAGTGTGAGGAGACCTAAAAGTGGCACATGGCAGAGTGTGGCGATGGAGACAGCAGCAATGGGAGGCCGTACAGAGACCCATGACAGATTACGGGCCTGGCAGCAGCATGAGGAGGCGGTACAGGGGCCCATGACAGATTACGGGCCTGGCAGCAGCAATGGGAGGCCCGTAATCTGCCAGCACCCTATGACAAAATGGAACCCACCAGCAGTGTGAGGAGACCTGAAAGTGGCACATGGCAGAGTGTGGCGATGGAGACAGCAGCAATGGGAGGCTGTACAGGGACCCATGACAGATTACGGGCCTGGCAGCAGCATGAGGAGGCGGTACAGGGGCCCATGACAGATTACGGGCCTGGCAGCAGCAATGGGAGGCCCGTAATCTGCCAGCACCCTATGACAAAATGGAACCCACCAGCAGTGTGAGGAGACCTGAAAGTGGCACATGGCAGAGTGTGGCGATGGAGACAGCAGCAATGGGAGGCCGTACAGGGACCCATGACACACTGTGGACCTGGCAGCAGCATGAGGAGGCGGTACAGGGGCCCATGGCAGATTACGGGCCTGGCAGCAGCAATGGGAGGCCCGTAATCTGCCAGCACCCTATGACAAAATGGAACCCACCAGCAGTGTGAGAAGACCTGAAAGTGGCACATGGCAGAGTGTGGCGATGGAGACAGCAGCAATGGGAGGCCGTACAGGGACCCATGACAGATTACGGGCCTGGCAGCAGCATGAGGAGGCGGTACAGGGGCCCATGACAGATTACGGGTCTGGCAGCAGCAATGGGAGGCCCGTAATCTGCCAGCACCCTATGACAAAATGGAACCCACCAGCAGTGTGAGGAGACCTGAAAGTGGCACATTGCAGAGTGTGGCGATGGAGACATGGGCCCCCTGGCCACGCTTGACTTTCTGGCCACATAGTCGACATACGGCTACGTTTACTTCCTCGGGCGGCTTGACGAAAAATTGCCACACCGCCGAGTAGGAAACTTTGCCCCCGCTACTCCTCACTGGCTGACTGCTACTTCCTCCGTGCACACAGGCACCACTACTGGCCATGGTGGTAGGCTGCAGTGGAGCTGGTGCTCTACTCCGTGGCCGTTTGCCTCCACTGACACTGCTGCGACCCTGCTGCCTCCTGGGCAACCCACCGACTGTTTTGCTCGCTGCCAAGCTGGCACCCTCTTCTCCTGATGATGCGGAAGCAATACCCTGATGACGACGAGGCTGCCAAGTGCGATCAGCCTCATCATCATCAATTAGGGTCTCCGCCTCACTACTAGCCCCCTCGGCTGCGTGTGGGTCAGGAGACAGACCTGTCTCTAGACCGGCTACCAAGCCACTCTCCTCGCCAGTACTTCTTCGCCTGGCTGCTGAAGAGGCGGATGTCTCCCCCCGTTCCTGACCGCCCTCTGTTAGCTCTTCCTCACTGTACAGTGGGGCTGAGCCCACAGCTTGCGATACTTCGCTTGGTGAGGGAACACCAAAGGACAGGGGCAGGTAGAGGACACATGATTTCAGTGGGCTTGCTCCCGGGCCATGCCAACTAACGGTTGTGTCTGACGTACCCACCGACCGTTGGCTGTAGGTGTCAGAGGTGACCTGGGAAGAGGAAGACGACTGAGCCAACCAATCGATGACGGCAGGGTTGTCGGTGGAGACACGACCGCTGGATGACACCGGGAGCACTGGCCTCTGGCTGCGACTAGTGCTGCCCGACCCCTTCCTCTGCTGCCACGTCTGCTCGCTCTTGAAACATTGCCTCCTCTGCCACTCCTCTGCGTGTTGTCTGACATACTCTTTAATTCAAAGATTCTGTGTCCCTGAGTAACGATTCTGTGTCCCTGAGTAACAATTCTGTGTCTGTCCCTGAGTAACAATTCTGTGTCCCTCAGTAACAATTCTGTGTCCCTCAGTAACAATTCTGTGTCTGTCCCTGAGTAACAATTCTGTGTCCCTGAGTAACAGTTCTGTGTCCCTGAGTAACAATTCTGTGTCCCTGACTAATAGTTCTGTGTCCCTGAGTAACAATTCTGTGTCCCTGAGTAACAATTCTGTGTCCCTGAGTAACGATTCTGTGTCCCTCAGTAACAATTCTGTGTCCCTGAGTAACAATTCTGTGTCCCTGAGTAACAATTCTGTGTCTGTCCCTGAGTAACAATTCTGTGTCCCTGAGTAACAATTCTGTGTCCCTGAGTAACAATTCTGTGTCCCTGAGTAACAATTCTGTGTCTGTCCCTGAGTAACAATTCTGTGTCCCTAAGTAAAAATTCTGTGTCCCTCAGTAACAATTCTGTGTCCCTCAGTAACAATTCTGTGTCCCTCAATAACAATTCTGTGTCTGTCCCTGAGTAACAATTCTGTGTCCCTCAGTAACAATTCTGTGTCCCTCAGTAACAATTCTGTGTCTGTCCCTGAGTAACAATTCTGTGTCCCTGAGTAACAGTTCTGTGTCCCTGAGTAACAATTCTGTGTCCCTGAGTAACAATTCTGTGTCTGTCCCTGAGTAACAATTCTGTGTCCCTGAGTAACAATTCTGTGTCCCTGAGTAACAATTCTGTGTCTGTCCCTGAGTAACAATTCTGTGTCCCTGAGTAACAATTCTGTGTCCCTGAGTAACAATTCTGTGTCTGTCCCTGAGTAACAATTCTGTGTCCCTGAGTAACAATTCTGTGTCCCTGACTAATAGTTCTGTGTCCCTGAGTAACAATTATGTGTCCCTGAGTAACAATTCTGTGTCCCTGAGTAACAATTCTGTGTCCCTCAGTAACAATTCTGTGTCCCTGAGTAACAATTCTGTGTCCCTGAGTAACAATTCTGTGTCTGTCCCTGAGTATCAATTCTGTGTCCCTGAGTAACAATTCTGTGTCCCTGAGTAACAATTCTGTGTCCCTGAGTAACAATTCTGTGTCTGTCCCTGAGTAACAATTCTGTGTCCCTAAGTAAAAATTCTGTGTCCCTCAGTAACAATTCTGTGTCCCTCAGTAACAATTCTGTGTCTGTCCCTGAGTAACAATTCTGTGTCCCTCAGTAACAATTCTGTGTCCCTCAGTAACAATTCTGTGTCTGTCCCTGAGTAACAATTCTGTGTCCCTGAGTAACAGTTCTGTGTCCCTGAGTAACAATTCTGTGTCCCTGAGTAACAATTCTGTGTCCCTGAGTAACAATTCTGTGTCCCTGAGTAACAATTCTGTGTTCCTGAGTAACAATTCTGTGTCTGTCCCTGAGTAACAATTCTGTGTCCCTGAGTAACAATTCTGTGTCCCTGAGTAACAATTCTGTGTCTGTCCCTGAGTAACAATTCTGTGTCCCTGAGTAACAATTCTGTGTCCCTCAGTAACAATTCTGTGTCCCTCAGTAACAATTCTGTGTCCCTCAGTAACAATTCTGTGTCTGTCCCTGAGTAACAATTCTGTGTCCCTCAGTAACAATTCTGTGTCCCTCAGTAACAATTCTGTGTCTGTCCCTGAGTAACAATTCTGTGTCCCTGAGTAACAGTTCTGTGTCCCTCAGTAACAGTTCTGTGTCCCTGAGTAACAATTCTGTGTCCCTGAGTAACAGTTCTGTGTCCCTGAGTAACAGTTCTGTGTCCCTGAGTAACAATTCTGTGTCTATGAGTAACAATTCTGTGTCCCTCAGTAACAATTCTGTGTCCCTCAGTAACAATTCTGTGTCTGTCCCTGAGTAACAATTCTGTGTCCCTGAGTAACAGTTCTGTGTCCCTGAGTAACAATTCTGTGTCCCTGAGTAACAATTCTGTGTCCCTCAGTAACAATTCTGTGTCCCTCAGTAACAATTCTGTGTCTGTCCCTGAGTAACAATTCTGTGTCCCTGAGTAACAGTTCTGTGTCCCTGAATAACAATTCTGTGTCCTTGAGTAACAATTCTGTGTCCCTGAGTAACAATCCTGTGTCCCTGAGTAACAATTTTGTGTCCCTGAGTAACAATTCTGTGTCCCTCAGTAACAATTCTGTGTCCCTCAGTAACAATTCTGTGTCTGTCCCTGAGTAACAATTCTGTGTCCCTCAGTAACAATTCTGTGTCCCTCAGTAACAATTCTGTGTCTGTCCCTGAGTAACAATTCTGTGTCCCTGAGTAACAGTTCTGTGTCCCTGAGTAACAATTCTGTGTCCCTGAGTAACAGTTCTGTGTCCCTGAGTAACAATTCTGTGTTCCTGAGTAACAATTCTGTGTCCCTCAGTAACAATTCTGTGTCCCTCAGTAACAATTCTGTGTCTGTCCCTGAGTAACAATTCTGTGTCCCTCAGTAACAATTCTGTGTCCCTCAGTAACAATTCTGTGTCTGTCCCTGAGTAACAATTCTGTGTCCCTGAGTAACAGTTCTGTGTCCCTGAGTAACAATTCTGTGTCCCTGAGTAACAGTTCTGTGTCCCTGAGTAACAATTCTGTGTCCCTGAGTAACAATTCTGTGTCCCTCAGTAACAATTCTGTGTCCCTCAGTAACAATTCTGTGTCTGTGTCTGAGTAACAATTCTGTGTCCCTCAGTAACAATTCTGTGTCCCTCAGTAACAATTCTGTGTCCCTCAGTAACAATTCTGTGTCTGTCCCTGAGTAACAATTCTGTGTCCCTGTCAGGGCCTGGACTTGAACCTGGGACTTCTACTGTGTCAGGCAGTAACTCTACTCACTGAGCTACCTAGGATGCTGGACAACACTTTGCCTCATCTATTGGATAATCCTGCCTTGTCCCTTGTTTGCTCTTGAACCTTGAACTCCTTGCTCCTCCCATGAACTTTCTATATAAGCCATGTCCTTGGACTTCCTCCTTGCCAGATTATTGTGCCTTTCCAGCCAATATCCTGCTACTGTTCCTGCTGCTGTCTACACCTCCGCTACTGACCTTTGGCTTGTTCCTGACCACGATTGATCTGCTACCATTTGTGACCGACCCTTGGCTTGTGACCGACTCTGCTTTCGTCTGATCCCTAACCTGTTGAACCGCTATTGGTTCCCAGTCTGCTCATTCCCTGGTGGGGTGATCCTGAGATCTGCGACCTGGTATTAACACGCAGTCCAATCCATCTCCACCATTAGGAGCTCTGGTGAATACCGGTTAATACTTAGACCCCGCACCTCAGGTGAGCCTGCGTCATTCCCAGGGGGATCCGCTGGTGTACCTATCCTGCTGGTTCCAGGTAAGCCTTTTACTGCTATAGCAACTGGTCTCTGAACCTGACCTTACACCGTGACAGTCCCTGAGTAACAGTTCTGTGTCCCTGAGTAACAATTCTGTGTCCCTGAGTAACAGTTCTGTGTCCCTGAGTAACAATTCTGTGTCCCTGAGTAACAATTCTGTGTCCCTCAGTAACAATTCTGTGTCCCTCAGTAACAATTCTGTGTCTGTCCCTGAGTAACAATTCTGTGTCCCTCAGTAACAATTCTGTGTCCCTCAGTAACAATTCTGTGTCTTTCCCTGAGTAACAATTCTGTGTCCCTGAGTAACAGTTCTGTGTCCCTGAGTAACAATTCTGTGTCCATGAGTAACAGTTCTGTGTCCCTGAGTAACAGTTCTGTGTCCCTGAGTAACAATTCTGTGTCCCTGAGTAACAATTCTGTGTCCCTCAGTAACAATTCTGTGTCCCTCAGTAACAATTCTGTGTCCCTGAGTAACAATTCTGTGTCCCTGAGTAACGATTCTGTGGCCCTAAAGTCTCTTTGGCCCTAACTCTGTCCCTAATACAGAGAGGTCTGTCTCTCTTGAATGACCGGAGGCTAATGGAGAATTCTAAGATTGCCGCAATTTATAGCTCGACCATTACACAGTGCTGGCTGGCTGGCTGCTGATTGGCTAATGCGATCACATGTCATGAATGAATGCATTATGGGTCAGCGCGCCTTTCCAGAGATCCCCGCTCCGTCGCCACACATGTCGCCGCCATTTTTGGAAAATTTCGATTCGCGCATCCGAAGTCTGCTAATTTTCGGATTTGGCGCGAATCGAATTTTTCCTAATCTTCGAAACGAATTCCACTTCGCCAAGTTCGATTCGCTCATCTCTAGTTCTGGCCAATTGTTGTTTATTAATGGTTCCGGCCAATTGTTGTTTATTAATGGTTCCGGCCAATTGTTGTTTCCATTTATTATTTTTTACTTTGGCCAATTGTTGTTTATTAATGGTTCTGGCCAATTTTTCTGGCCATTTATTATTTTTTTATTTTGGCCAATTGTTGTTTATTAATTGTTCCGGCCAATTGTTCTTTATTAATGGTTCTTGCCAATATTTGTTTATTAATGGTTCTGGCCAATTGTTGTTTATTAATGGTTCCAGCCAATTGTTGTTTATTAATGGTTCCAGCCAATTGTTGTTTATTAATGGTTCTGGCCAATTGTTGTTTATTAATGGTTCCGGCCTATTGTTGTTTCCATTTATTATTTTTTACTTTGGCCTATTGTTATTTATTAATGGTTCTTGACAATTTTTGTGGCCATTTATTTTTTTTTACTTTGGCCGATTGTTGTTTATTAATGGTTCCGGCCAATTTTTCTTTATTAATGGTTCTTGCCAATTGTTGTTTATTAATGGTTTTGGCCAATTGTTGTTTATTAATGGTTCCGGCCAATTGTTGTTTTCATTTATAATTTTTTACTTTGGCCAATTGTTATTTATTAATGGTTCCGGCCAATTGTTGTTTCCATTTATAATTTTTTACTTTAGCCAATTGTTGTTTTTTAATGGTTCTGGCCAATTGTTGTTTCCATTTATTATTTTTTACTTTGGCCAATTGTTGTTTATTAATGGTTCCGGACAATTGTTGTTTGTTAATGGTTCTGGCCAATTTTTGTGGCCATTTATTATTTTTTACTTTGGCCAATTGTTGTTTATTAATGGTTCCGGATAATTGTTGTTTATTAATGGTTCTGGCAATTTTTGTGTTTATTTATTATTTTTTACTTTGGCCAATTGTTGTTTAATAATGGTTCCGACCAATTGTTGTTTATTAATGGTTCTGGCCAATTGTTGCTTATTAATGGTTCCGGCCAATTGTTGTTTCTAGAGATGAGCGAATTATTCAAAAATTCGATTCGGCTGATTCGCCGAATTCGCGGAATAAATTCGATTCGAGGCGAATATATTCGCTGCGAATTTACCTTTATAAAAAGGGTGTTTCTAGGCTTCAGAGAGCCTTTATATTAGTGCAGAACACTGTACCTTTAATTTAAATGCCCTTGGAGTCTGCTGGGGAAGAGAACTAATACTGTCAGTCAGTATGACATGCAGATGAGTGCCGTCGATCTTAGAATCACCGCACACTTCACTCATTTGGGCAGTCACGGGGCCAAAACCAGAGTGTGGAGCCACAGTGTGGCGGTGGAGGCAGCAGCAATGGGAGGCCATACAGCACCCTATGACAAAATGGAACCCAGCAGCAGTGTGAGGAGACCTGAAAGTGGCACATGGCAGAGTGTGGCGATGGAGACAGCAGCAATGGGAGGCCGTACAGGGACCCATGACACACTCTGGACCTGGCAGCAGCATGAGGAGGCGGTACAGGGGCCCATGACAGATTACAGGCCTGGCAGCAGCATGAGGAGGCGGTACAGGGGCCCATGGCAGAGTGGCGGAGCGTAAGCAGCTAAAATTGAAGGCCATACAGAGGCCTATGTTAAAAAGTCCCCCCAGCAGCAGCGTGGGGAGATGACTATCAAGAGTCCAATGGCAGAGTGGCGGAGCAGAAGCAGCTTCAATTGAAGGCCATACACAGGCCTAGGTTTAAAAGTCCCTCACAGTTAATTCCAATAACGAACTCTACTCCTCCGTGCAATCTACTTACGAGACCCTGGGCAGGTCTGGGTCCAATTTGTGGTAGAGACTGGTTTTGTTCAGCCATGCTTGAGCGAGTAATAACAGGTCTGTGCTGCCCTTTGGTGTCTGGCTTAATGCGCACAACACTGAATGTCCCAGCGTTTGTCAACGATTTGCCGTTAAGTGATGCAAACCCGCTGAACCACGTTCATGAGGAGCCGGTACAAGGGGCCATGAATCAGTATGGACCTGGCAGCAGCGTGAGCAGACGACAGAGGCACATGGCGCAGGGTGGCGGTGTAGGCAGCATTATTCTGAAGCCATACACAGGCCTAGGTTAAAAAGCGGAAGCCGTCAGCAGCGTGAGCAGATGACAGAGACACATGGCGCAGGGTGGCGGTGGATGCAGCAGTATTCGGAAGCCAAACACAGGCCTCGGTTAAAAAGCAGAAGCCGTCAGCAGCGTGAGCAGACGACAGAGGCACATGGCGCAGGGTGGCGGTGGAGGCAGCAGCAATGGAAGGCCATACAGCACCCTATCACAAAATGGAACCCACCAACAGTGTAAGGAGACCTGAAAGTGGCACATGGCAGAGTCTGGCGATGAAGTCAGCAGCAATGGGAGGCCGTACAGGGACCCATGACACACTCTGGACCTGGCAGCAGCAAGAGGAGGCGGTACAGGGGCCCATGGCAGAGTGGCGAAGCGTAAGCAGCTTAAATTGAAGGCCATACAGAGGCCTATGTTAAAAATAATAACATGTTTGGGGCATGATTCATGGCGGATTTAGTCAGTTGTGTCAGGAACTGGTGGTTTGAAATCCAGACTAATCCACGCCTGATTCATTTTCACAAACGTGAGTCTCTCCACACTTTGGGTGGACAGTCGTGTCCTCCGCGGAGTTACAATACCTCCTGCCGCACTAAACACGCGCTCCGATGCCACGCTACTGGCCGGGCATGACAGCCTTTCAAGGGCAAATTCAGCTAGTTGGGGCCAAAGGTCAAGTTTCGTTGCCCAGTAGTCAAGGGGATTGTCTACCTCGGTTGGCAGGGTGCTGTCCAAGTAGGCCCGAGCCTGTTGTTTGAGGTCCTGCTCCAGGTCCACCTGATGCTGCTGCTGCTGCGGCTGGTTAGTAGTTTCCTCACTGCACTGGTGAAGAAAGCTACTCATCATCGACTGCAGACTGAGGCAGCCGCTGCTGGTGGAGCTGCCACTGCTCCTACCACCCCACCCCTCCCCTGCTGCCATGGCAGCAGAACGCAAGCGCACAGGGCCCACAGTGTCTGAGGATGGACGTTGGCGCAGAAAGGCAGAGACCAACTGACTACATAGGTGGTTTTTATAGTACTTTATTTTGGCCTCCCTCTCAGCAGTTGTGAAAAAGGCCACCATTTTTGAACGGTAGCGAGGGTCCAACAAGGTGGACAGCCAAAAGTCATCCCTCTGTCTGATGGTTATTATTCGGCTGTCGCTACGCAAGCAACCGAGCATGCTATGGGCCATTTGTGCCAAGGAATGCGAGGGACTCCCTGCCTCCATCTCCACAGCATACTGCCACGGTGCGTCTGGGTCCTCTGTCTCCTCCTCCTCCTCTACCAGATGCTCCTGCTCCTCCACTCCTGTCCGCTGAGTGGAAAAACCACCCATTTCACTCAATAATTCCTGAGCACCAATGTCCTCCTCTACCTCCTCCTCTTCTTCCTGTCCTGCCCCCACAGGGGTCATGTGGCGTTGAGATCTGTGCGCCACGTCTACCGCACCCTGACCAGCCATTGTTAACAGCATTTGTTCCAGGACGTGCAACAGAGGAATGACGTCGTTCATCCCATAGTCCTGCCGACTCACGAATAGCGTGGCCTCCTCAAAGGGCCTGAGCAAGCGGCAGGTGTCACGCATGAGCTGCCAATGGCTGACATCTAAGTTACACAGGGGAGTACCTTTATCCGCTTGTAACATCAGGAAATCGGTGATGGCCTTTCGCTGTTCGTAAAGGCGGTCTAACATATGTAGGGTTGAATTCCACCTTGTTGCAACGTCGCAGATCAGGCGATGCTGTGGAATTCCGTTCTGCCGCTGCAGCTCAAGGAGGGTGTGCTTTGCGGTGTAGGAATGGCTGAAATGCATGTAAAGTTTACGTGACATTTTAAGGATGTCTTGCAGTGGGATGGTGGATTTTAGGAACCGCTTGACAACCAGATTGAACACGTGAGCCATGCATGGCGCATGGCACAACCTTCCTTGACGCAGAGCAGACACCATGTTCTTTCCGTTGTCGGTCAACATGGTTCCGATTTTCAGTTTGCGCGGAGACAGCCATCTGTCCATTTCTCTGTTCATTACACTCAGAAGTTCCTCCCCTGTGTGACTACGTTCGCCAAGGCATACCAGGTGCAGCACAGCGTGACACCGTTGCGCCCTGCACATGTGATATGCCGGTCGGGTAATGGGACTTGGCACGGGGGTGGCGGCTGAGGACACGGCGGAAGAAGAGGTGGTAGAGGCGGACATCTTTTCTGGACCAAGGACGTGCAAACGTGGAGGCAAAAGCGGCGTGACCTGTCCAAGTTGCTGGTGCGGCTGTGCCGGCACCACGTTCACCCAGTGGGCCGTAAATGACATGTACTGTCCCTGACCGTAGTTACAGCTCCACACGTCGGCGCTGCCGTGCACTTTGGCAGAGACCGACATGCTCAAAGACTGGCCCACCATCTCTTCTACATGTGAATGCAGGGCTGGCACTGCCTTTTTGGCGAAGAAATGCCGGCTTGGCACTCTCCACCGCTGCTCGGCACAAGCCATCATTTCTCGGAAAGGTACTGAGTCCACCACTTGGAAAGGGAGGGACTGCAGCACCAGCAACTTGGACAGGAGGACGTTCAGCTTCTGCACCGTCGGGTGCGTGCTCGCAAACTTTTGTCTCTTGGAAACGGATTCCAAGAAAGACTGCTGACGGAATCCGTGAAGAGGAGTAGCAGGAGAAGGAGCATCTGAACGAGCGGAAGATGCCAACGAGCAACAACTCCCCTCAACAGAGGTGTTGGAGCCTTGACTGGCTGATAAAGGGCGATTGACGTCGGGTGACGGAGCAAGTAACGGAGCGGGTGATGGAGCGGGGGCTGGGGCAGGCAGAACCGCCGTATCTTTATCACGGTTTTCCCAGGCCACCGAATGGCGACGCTGCATATGCTGACGCAACGCTGTAGTCCCAACATGGGCCCCCTGGCCACGCTTGACTTTCTGGCCACATAGTCGACATACGGCTACGTTTACTTCCTCGGGCAGCTTGACGAAAAATTGCCACACCGCCGAGTAGGAAACTTTGCCCCCGCTACTCCTCGCTGGCCGACTGCTACTTCCTCCGTGCACACCGGCACCACTACTGGCCGTGGTGGTAGGCTGCAGTGGAGCTGGTGCTCTACTCCGTGGCCGTTTGCCTCCACTGACACTGCTGCGACCCTGCTGCCTCCTGGGCAACCCACCGACTGTTTTGCTTGCTGGCAAGCTGGCACCCTCTTCTCCTGATGATGCGGAAGCAATAGCCTGATGACGACGAGGCTGCCAAGTGCGATCAGCCTCATCATCATCAATTAGGGTCTCCGCGTCACTACTAGCCCCCTCGGCTGCGTGTGGGTCAGGAGACAGACCTGTCTCTAGACCGGCTACCGAGCCACTCTCCTCGCCAGTACTTCTTCGCCTGGCTGCTGAAGAGGCGGATGTCTCCCCCCGTTCCTGACCGCCCTCTGTTAGCTCTTCCTCATTGTACAGTGGGGCTGAGCCCACAGCATGCGATACTTCGCTTGGTGAGGGAACACCAAAGGACAGGGGCAGGTAGAGGACACGTGATTTCAGTGGGCTTGCTCCCGGGCCATGCCAACTAACGGTTGTGTCTGACGTACCCACCGACCGTTGGCTGTAGGTGTCAGAGGTGACCTGGGAAGAGGAAGACGACCGAGTCAACCAATCGATGACGGCAGGGTTGTCGGTGGAGACACGACTGCTGGATGACACCGGGAGCACTGGCCTCTGGCTGCGACTAGTGCTGCCTCGACCCCTTCCTCTGCTGCCACGTCTGCTCGCTCCTGAAACATTGCCTCCTCTGCCACTCCTCTGCGTGTTGTCTGACATACTCTTTAATTCAATAAGCACCCCAAACATAAAACAGGATTAAACTCTTTGAACGTACAATAGTGGTTGTGAAGCAGAAAGTAACGATTCTGTGTCCCTGAGTAACGATTCTGTGTCCCTGAGTAACGATTCTGTGTCCCTGTGTAACGATTCTGTGTCCCTGAGTAACGATTCTGTGTCCCTGAGTAACGATTCTGTGTCCCTGAGTAACGATTCTGTGTCCCTCAGTAACAATTCTGTGTCCCTGAGTAACGATTCTGTGTCCCTCAGTAACAATTCTGTGTCCCTGAGTAACGATTCTGTGTCCCTGAGTAACGATTCTGTGTCCCTGAGTAACAATTCTGTGTCTGTCCCTGAGTAACGATTCTGTGTCCCTGAGTAACGATTCTGTGTCCCTGAGTAACGATTCTGTGGCCCTAAAGTCTCTGTGGCCCTAACTCTGTCCCTAATACAGACAGGTCTGTCTCTCTTGAATGACCGGAGGCTAATGGAGAATTCTAAGATGGCCGCGATTTATAGCTCCACCATTACACAGTGCTGGCTGGCTGGCTGCTGATTGGCTAATGCGATCACATGTCATGAATGAATGCATTATGGGTCAGCGCGCCTTGTCTGCGCGCCTTCCCAGGGATCCCCGCTCCGTCGCCACACATGTCGCCGCCATTTTTGGAAAAATTTGATTCGTGCATCCGAAGTTTGCTAATTTTCGGATTCGGCGCGAATCAAATTTTTCCTAATCTTCGAAACGAATTCCACTTCGTCATGTTCGATTCGATCATCTCTAGTTGTTTCCATTTATTATTTTTTACTTTGGCCAATTGTGTCCACTGCTCTCATACTCATCCGCGGTGATCTGATCTGTGGTGCCTTTTTTATTGTTGTTTTGTTAACCATTTGAATACCCGGCAATTTTACACCCTCCTGCCCAGGCCATTTTTCAGGTCTCAGCGCTCTCACATTTTGAATGACAATTGCACGGTCATACAACATTGTACCCAAACTAAAATTTTATCATTTTCTTCACAAAACTAGAGCTTTCTTTTGGTGGTATTTAATCACCTCTGGGGTTTTTTATTTTTTGCTAAATTAACCAAAAATGACCAAAAATTCAGAAAAAACACACATTTTTCTTTTTTTCTGTTATAAAAGTTGCAAATAAATAATTGTTCTTCATAAATTTAGGCCAAGATGTATTCTGCTACATGTCTTTGGTGAAAATAACCCAAATTAGGATGCATTTTTTAGTTTGTAGGAAAGTTATAGAGTTCACAAACTATGGTATAGATCTGAATATTGATCAATCCTGAAGTACTAACAGCCAATCTAATTTCTTGAGGTCCAAGAATGTCACAACAGTACAGATATCCCCCAAATGACCCCTTTTTGCAAAGTAGACAGTCCAAGGTACTTCATAAGAGGCATGGTGAGTTTTTTGAAGTTGTATTTTTTTGTCATAATTTTTTGGAAAATGAAAAAATAAAAAAAATTAGTTTCACCAGTGCAGTACAGCGTCATCATATAACTGGCATGGCGGTGATCAGGGACACTGACTGGTGACAGTATGAAAAAAAAATATATATATATTTTTTTTTTATATATTTTTTATTTTATATTAATTTTTTTTCTTTTTTTTAAGATTTTTTTTTCATATTTTACTATGACCAAAGTAGTACAATATTACCATAGTAACATTGTACTACTTTTAGGAAGTGATCAGTATTTTTTTTTTACACAATTTGCTTACAGCAAAGAATTACTTTGCTATAAGCAAGCATTTACCTGAATGACATCGATTCATTCAGGGGGTTTTTTTTTTGTGCTTAGCTGTGATTTGACCACAGCTAATCACATGACATGTGCATGTGATTAGCTGTGACCATTCACAGCTATACACTAGTATACAATGGATAGCATGAATGAAGCCATCCATTGTATACAACTGTCAAGTGACCTGCTGTGATTGTTCATAGCAGGTCACATGGTACCGGCAACGGGGGTCGATACTCAGATCTGTCATCGGCCGTGTCCGAGGTACACGGCCGGTGACAGATCGCGCCGCTGCGCGTCTCTGCTGGAGCGCAATCTGCGCATGTGCAGGAGGACCTCATATGGTGTCCACGCGGAACGCTTATGACATTTGCCGGCCGCCATTCGGTCATAGGGCAAGCGGCAAATGGTTAAAGGGTGTCTCAGGACCGTCCATCATTTTAAAGGGTGCCTTGGGACTGTCCATCATTTTAAAGGGTGGGTCGGGACTGTCCATCATTTTAAAGGGTTTCTCGGGACTGTCCATCATTTTAAAGGGTGCCTCAGAACCGTCCATAATTTTAAAGGGTGTCTCGGGACAGTCCATAATTTTAGAGGGTGATTCGGGACTGTCCATAATTTTAAAGGGTGCCTTGGGACTGTCCATAATTTTAAAGGGTGCCTCGGGACAGTCCATCATTTTAAAGGGTGTTTCGGGACCGTCCATCATTTTAAAGGGTGCCTTCGGACTGTCTGTATTTTAAAGGGTGCCTCGGGACTGTCCATCATTTTAAAGGGTGCCTCAGAACCGTCCATAATTTTAAAGGGTGCCTCGGGACAGTCCATCATTTTAGAGGGTGCTCGGAATTGTCCATCACTTTACAGTGTGTCTTGGGACCGTCCATCATTTTAAAGGGTTTCTCGGAACAGTCCATCATTTTAAAGGGTGCCTTGGGACTGTCCATAATTTTAAAAGGTCGCCTTGGGACTGTCCATCATTTTAAAAGGTGTCTCTGGACCGTCCATCATTTTAAAGGGTGCCTCGGGATCGCCCATCATTTTAAAGGGTGCCTTGGGACTGTTCATCATTTTAAAGGGTGCCTCGGGACTGTCCATCATTTTAAAGGGTGCCTCGGGACTGTCCATAATTTTAACGGGTGCCTTGCGACAGTCCATAATTTTAGAGGCTGCTCGGAACTGTCCATCATTTTAAAGGGTGTCTCGGGACTGTCCATCATTTTAAAGGGTTTCTCGGGACCGTCCATCATTTTAAAGGGCGCCTCGGGACAGTCCATCATTTTAAAGGGTGTCTCAGGACCACCCATAATTTTAGAGGGTGACTCGGGACTGTCCATCATTTTAAAGGGTGCCTGGGGACTGTCCATAATTTTAAAGAGTGCCTTGGGACTGTTGGTAGTTTTAGAGGGTGGCTTGACTGAAAAAAGATTGAGAAACACAGCCCTAGAAAGTGCACCAAGGACCATTATTTTCCCCCAAATAAAATAGGCTAATCATAAAAAAAAGTAATAAAGAAGAAAACACAGTGCATGCAATATTTTATTATTTTTTAATCAGACATTTAGCATTTAGCTAAATGATATTTCACATCAAATGGCTTCCAGTTCATGGCTTAACAGGTTCCAGAAACTTTGCAAGACACTGAATTTAGCAAGCCCGTGGCCGCACCCTTGAGAGCACTTATGCCGAATTTCTTGATTGTGTCCAAAACACCTCTTTTTACTTCTTCATCTACAACGTCCTCTTCCTCTTCATCAGCACCTCTCCTGGAAGAAGACACAGTTATCGTTACATAAAACAACATTGATTACAACATAAAAAAACTGTATTTCCCTGGGAACAAAAATGGTTATTTTTTTGGACAAAATAATAATAATAATGATAATAATAATAATAATAATAACATAAAACAACGTGGATTATAACATCAAAAACATATTTCACTGGGAACAAAAATGTGTATTTTTTTGGAAATAATAATACCATAAAACAACATTGATTATGACATAAAACAACTGTATTTCACTGGGAACAAAAATGCGTATTTTTTTTGGACATTATAAAAATAATAATAATAATAATAATAACAATAACAACATAAAACTACATTGACTATAACTAGAGATGAGCGAAGTATTCAAAAATTCGATTCGGCGAATTCGAGGAAAAAATTCGATTCGAGGCGAATATATTCGCTGCGAATTTAACTTATAAAAGGGTGTTTCTAGGCTTCAGAGAGCCTTTATACTAGTGCAGAACACTGTACCTTTAATTTAAATGCCCTTGGAGTCTGCTGGGGAAGAGAAATAATACTGTCAGTCAGTATGACATACAGATGAGTGCCGTCGATCTTAGAATCACCGCACACTTCACTCATTTGGGCAGTCATGGGGCCAAAACCAGAGTGTGGAGCCACAGTGTGGCGGTGGAGGCAGCAGCAATGGGAGGCCATACAGCACCCTATGACAAAAATAGAACCCACCAGCAGTGTGAGGAGACCTGAAAGTGTCACATGGCAGAGTGTGGCGATGGAGACAGCAGCAATGGGAGGCCGTACAGGGACCCATGACACACTCTGGACCTGGCAGCAGCATGAGGAGGCGGTACAGGGGCCCATGACAGATTACGGGCCTGGCAGCAGCAAGAGGAGTCGGTACGGGGGCCCATGGCAGATTACGGGCCTGGCAGCAGCAATGGGAGGCCATACAGCACCCTATGACAAAATGGAACCCACCAGCAGTGTGAGGAGACCTGAAAGTGGCACATGGCAGAGTGTGGCGATGGAGACAGCAGCAATGGGAGGCCGTACAGGGACCCATGACACACTCTGGACCTGGCAGCAGCATGAGGAGGCGGTACGGGGGCCCATGGCAGATTACGGGCCTGGCAGCAGCAATGGGAAGCCCGTAATCTGCCAGCACCCTATGACAAAATGGAACCCACCAGCAGTGTGAGGAGACCTGAAAGTGGCACATGGCAGAGTGTGGCGATGGAGACAGCAGCAATGGGAGGCCGTACAGGGACCCATGAGACACTCTGGACCTGGCAGCAGCATGAGGAGGCGGTACGGGGGCCCATGGCAGATTACGGGCCTGGCAGCAGCAATGGGAGGCCCGTAATCTGCCAGCACCCTATGACAAAATGGAACCCACCAGCAGTGTGAGGAGACCTGAAAGTGGCACATGGCAGAGTGTGGCGATGGAGACAGCAGCAATGGGAGGCCGTACAGGGACCCATGAGACACTGTGGACTGGCAGCAGCATGAGGAGGCGGTACAGGGGCCCATGGCAGATTACGGGCCTGGCAGCAGCAATGGGAGGCCCGTAATCTGCCAGCACCCTATGACAAAATGGACAGCACCAGCAGTGTGAGGAGACCTGAAATGGCACATGGCAGAGTGTGGCGATGAAGACAGCAGCAATGGGAGGCCGTACAGGGACCCATGAGAGACTCTGGACCTGGCAGCAGCATGAGGAGGCGTTACGGGGGCCCATGGCAGATTACGGGCCTGGCAGCAGCAATGGGAGGCCCGTAATCTGCCAGCACCCTATGACAAAATGGACAGCACCAGCAGTGTGAGGAGACCTGAAAGTGGCACATGGCAGAGTGTGGAGATGGAGACAGCAGCAATGGGAGGCCGTACAGGGACCCATGACACACTCTGGACCTGGCAGCAGCATGAGGAGGCGGTACAGGGGCCCATGGCAGATTACAGGCCTGGCAGCAGCAATGGGAGGCCCGTAATCTGCCAGCACCCTATGACAAAATGGACAGCACCAGCAGTGTGAGGAGACCTGAAAGTGGCACATGGCAGAGTGTGGCGATGGAGACAGCAGCAATGGGAGACCGTACAGGGACCCATGAGACACTGTGGACCTGGCAGCAGCATGAGGAGGCGGTACGAGGGCCCATGGCAGATTACGGGCCTGGCAGCAGCAATGGCAGGCCCGTAATCTGCCAGCACCCTATGACAAAATGGAACCCACCAGCAGTGTGAGGAGACCTGAAAGTGGCACATGGCAGAGTGTGGCGATGGAGACAGCAGCAATGGAAGGCCGTACAGGGACCCATGAGACACTCTGGACCTGGCAGCAGCATGAGGAGTCGGTACGGGGGCCCATGGCAGATTACGGGCCTGGCAGCAGCAATGGGAGGCCCGTAATCTGCCAGCACCCTATGACAAAATGGAACACACCAGCAGTGTGAGGAGACCTGAAAGTGGCACATGGCAGAGTGTGGCGATGGAGACAGCAGCAATGGGAGGCCGTACAGGGACCCATGAGACACTCTGGACCTGGCAGCAGCATGAGGAGGCGGTACGGGGGCCCATGGCAGATTACGGGCCTGGCAGCAGCAATGGGAGGCCAGTAATCTGCCAGCACCCTATAACAAAATGGAACACACCAGCAGTGTGAGGAGACCTGAAAGTGGCACATGGCAGAGTGTGGCAATGGAGACAGCAGCAATGGGAGGCCGTACAGGGACTCATGAGAGACTCTGGACCTGGCAGCAGCATGAGGAGGCGTTACGGGGGCCCATGGCAGATTACGGGCCTGGCAGCAGCAATGGGAGGCCCGTAATCTGCCAGCACCCTATGACAAAATGGAACACACCAGCAGTGTGAGGAGACCTGAAAGTGGCACATGGCAGAGTGTGGCGATGGAGACAGCAGCAATGGGAGGCCGTACAGGGACCCATGACACACTCTGGACCTGGCAGCAGCATGAGGAGTCGGTACGGGGGCCCATGGCAGATTACGGGCATGGCAGCAGCAATGGGAGGCCCGTAATCTGCCAGCACCCTATGACAAAATGGAACACACCAGCAGTGTGAGGAGACCTGAAAGTGGCACATGGCAGAGTGTGGCGATGGAGACAGCAGCAATGGGAGGCCGTACAGGGACCCATGAGAGACTCTGGACCTGGCAGCAGCATGAGGAGGCGGTACGGGGCCCATGGCAGATTACGGGCCTGGCAGCAGCAATGGGAGGCCCGTAATCTGCCAGCACCCTATGACAAAATGGAACCCACCACCAGTGTGAGGAGACCTGAAAGTGGCACATGGCAGAGTGTGGCGATGGAGACAGCAGCAATGGGAGGCCGTACAGGGACCCATGAGAGACTCTGGACCTGGCAGCAGCATGAGGAGGCGGTACGGGGGCCCATGGCAGATTACGGGCCTGGCAGCAGCAATGGGAGGCCAGTAATCTGCCAGCACCCTATAACAAAATGGAACACACCAGCAGTGTGAGGAGACCTGAAAGTGGCACATGGCAGAGTGTGGCGATGGAGACAGCAGCAATGGGAGGCCGTACAGGAACCCATGAGAGACTCTGGACCTGGCAGCAGCATGAGGAGGCGGTACGGGGGCCCATGGCAGATTACGGGCCTGGCAGCAGCAATGGGAGGCCCGTAATCTGCCAGCACCCTATGACAAAATGGAACCCACCAGCAGTGTGAGGAGACCTGAAAGTGTCACATGGCAGAGTGTGGCGATGGAGACAGCAGCAATGGGAGGCCGTACAGGGACCCATGACACACTCTGGACCTGGCAGCAGCATGAGGAGGCGGTACAGGGGCCCATGACAGATTACGGGCCTGGCAGCAGCAAGAGGAGTCGGTACGGGGGCCCATGGCAGATTACGGGCCTGGCAGCAGCAATGGGAGGCCATACAGCACCCTATGACAAAATGGAACCCAGCAGCAGTGTGAGGAGACCTGAAAGTGGCACATGGCAGAGTGTGGCGATGGAGACAGCAGCAATGGGAGGCCGTACAGGGACCCATGACACACTCTGGACCTGGCAGCAGCATGAGGAGGCGGTACGGGGGCCCATGGCAGATTACGGGCCTGGCAGCAGCAATGGGAAGCCCGTAATCTGCCAGCACCCTATGACAAAATGGAACCCACCAGCAGTGTGAGGAGACCTGAAAGTGGCACATGGCAGAGTGTGGCGATGGAGACAGCAGCAATGGGAGGCCGTACAGGGACCCATGAGACACTCTGGACCTGGCAGCAGCATGAGGAGGCGGTACGGGGGCCCATGGCAGATTACGGGCCTGGCAGCAGCAATGGGAGGCCCGTAATCTGCCAGCACCCTATGACAAAATGGAACCCACCAGCAGTGTGAGGAGACCTGAAAGTGGCACATGGCAGAGTGTGGCGATGGAGACAGCAGCAATGGGAGGCCGTACAGGGACCCATGAGACACTCTGGACCTGGCAGCAGCATGAGGAGGCGGTACGGGGGCCCATGGCAGATTACGGGCCTGGCAGCAGCAATGGGAGGCCCGTAATCTGCCAGCACCCTATGACAAAATGAAACCCACCAGCAGTGTGAGGAGACCTGAAAGTGGCACATGGCAGAGTGTGGCGATGGAGACAGCAGCAATGGGAGGCCATACAGGGACCCATGACACACTCTGGACCTGGCAGCAGCATGAGGAGGCGGTACGGGGGCCCATGGCAGATTACGGGCCTGGCAGCAGCAATGGGAGGCCCGTAATCTGCCAGCACCCTATGACAAAATGGACAGCACCAGCAGTGTGAGGAGACCTGAAAGTGGCACATGGCAGAGTGTGGCGATGGAGACAGCAGCAATGGGAGGCCGTACAGGGACCCATGAGACACTGTGGACTGGCAGCAGCATGAGGAGGCGGTACAGGGGCCCATGGCAGATTATGGGCCTGGCAGCAGCAATGGGAGGCCCGTAATCTGCCAGCACCCTATGACAAAATGGAC
This sequence comes from Staurois parvus, assembly GCF_062004578.1. Lineage (NCBI taxonomy): Eukaryota > Metazoa > Chordata > Amphibia > Anura > Ranidae > Staurois > Staurois parvus. Next base: position 182,645 of record NW_028318936.1, read on the forward strand.
AGCACCAGCAGTGTGAGGAGACCTGAAATGGCACATGGCAGAGTGTGGCGATGAAGACAGCAGCAATGGGAGGCCGTACAGGGACCCATGAGAGACTCTGGACCTGGCAGCAGCATGAGGAGGCGTTACGGGGGCCCATGGCAGATTACGGGCCTGGCAGCAGCAATGGGAGGCCCGTAATCTGCCAGCACCCTATGACAAAATGAAACCCACCAGCAGTGTGAGGAGACCTGAAAGTGGCACATGGCAGAGTGTGGCGATGGAGACAGCAGCAATGGGAGGCCATACAGGGACCCATGACACACTCTGGACCTGGCAGCAGCATGAGGAGGCGGTACGGGGGCCCATGGCAGATTACGGGCCTGGCAGCAGCAATGGGAGGCCCGTAATCTGCCAGCACCCTATGACAAAATGGACAGCACCAGCAGTGTGAGGAGACCTGAAAGTGGCACATGGCAGAGTGTGGCGATGGAGACAGCAGCAATGGGAGGCCGTACAGGGACCCATGAGACACTGTGGACTGGCAGCAGCATGAGGAGGCGGTACAGGGGCCCATGGCAGATTATGGGCCTGGCAGCAGCAATGGGAGGCCCGTAATCTGCCAGCACCCTATGACAAAATGGACAGCACCAGCAGTGTGAGGAGACCTGAAATGGCACATGGCAGAGTGTGGCGATGAAGACAGCAGCAATGGGAGGCCGTACAGGGACCCATGAGAGACTCTGGACCTGGCAGCAGCATGAGGAGGCGTTACGGGGGCCCATGGCAGATTACGGGCCTGGCAGCAGCAATGGGAGGCCCGTAATCTGCCAGCACCCTATGACAAAATGGACAGCACCAGCAGTGTGAGGAGACCTGAAAGTGGCACATGGCAGAGTGTGGCGATGGAGACAGCAGCAATGGGAGGCCGTACAGGGACCCATGAGAGACTCTGGACCTGGCAGCAGCATGAGGAGGCGGTACGGGGCCCATGGCAGATTACGGGCCTGGCAGCAGCAATGGGAGGCCCGTAATCTGCCAGCACCCTATGACAAAATGGAACCCACCACCAGTGTGAGGAGACCTGAAAGTGGCACATGGCAGAGTGTGGCGATGGAGACAGCAGCAATGGGAGGCCGTACAGGGACCCATGAGAGACTCTGGACCTGGCAGCAGCATGAGGAGGCGGTATGGGGGCCCATGGCAGATTACGGGCCTGGCAGCAGCAATGGGAGGCCCGTAATCTGCCAGCACCCTATGACAAAATGGAACCCACCAGCAGTGTGAGGAGACCTGAAAGTGGCACATGGCAGAGTGTGGCGATGGAGACAGCAGCAATGGGAGGCCGTACAGGGACCCATGAGAGACTCTGGACCTGGCAGCAGCATGAGGAGTCGGTACGGGGGACCATGGCAGATTACGGGCCTGGCAGCAGCAATGGGAGGCCCGTAATCTGCCAGCACCCTATGACAAAATGGAACCCACCAGCAGTGTGAGGAGACCTGAAAGTGGCACATGGCAGAGTGTGGCGATGGAGACAGCAGCAATGGGAGGCCGTACAGGGACCCATGAGAGACTCTGGACCTGGCAGCAGCATGAGGAGGCAGTACGGGGGCCCATGGCAGATTACGGGCCTGGCAGCAGCAATGGGAGGCCCGTAATCTGCCAGCACCCTATGACAAAATGGAACACACCAGCAGTGTGAGGAGACCTGAAAGTGGCACATGGCAGAGTGTGGAGATGGAGACAGCAGCAATGGGAGGCCGTACAGGGACCCATGACACACTCTGGACCTGGCAGCAGCATGAGGAGTCGGTACGGGGGCCCATGGCAGATTTCGGGCCTGGCAGCAGCAATGGGAGGCCCGTAATCTGCCAGCACCCTATGACAAAATGGAACACACCAGCAGTGTGAGGAGACCTGAAAGTGGCACATGGCAGAGTGTGGCGATGGAGACAGCAGCAATGGGAGGCCGTACAGGGACCCATGAGAGACTCTGGACCTGGCAGCAGCATGAGGAGGTGGTACGGGGCCCATGGCAGATTACGGGCCTGGCAGCAGCAATGGGAGGCCCGTAATCTGCCAGCACCCTATGACAAAATGGAACCCACCAGCAGTGTGAGGAGACCTGAAAGTGGCACATGGCAGAGTGTGGCGATGGAGACAGCAGCAATGGGAGGCCGTACAGGGACCCATGAGAGACTCTGGACCTGGCAGCAGCATGAGGAGGCAGTACGGGGGCCCATGGCAGATTACGGGCCTGGCAGCAGCAATGGGAGGCCCGTAATCTGCCAGCACCCTATGACAAAATGGAACACACCAGCAGTGTGAGGAGACCTGAAAGTGGCACATGGCAGAGTGTGGCGATGGAGACAGCAGCAATGGGAGGCCGTACAGGGACCCATGAGAGACTCTGGACCTGGCAGCAGCATGAGGAGGCGGTACGGGGGCCCATGGCAGATTACGGGCCTGGCAGCAGCAATGGGAGGCCCGTAATCTGCCAGCACCCTATGACAAAATGGAACCCACCAGCAGTGTGAGGAGACCTGAAAGTGGCACATGGCAGAGTGTGGCGATGGAGACAGCAGCAATGGGAGGCCGTACAGGGACCCATGAGAGACTCTGGACCTGGCAGCAGCATGAGGAGGCGGTACGGGGCCCATGGCAGATTACGGGCCTGGCAGCAGCAATGGGAGGCCCGTAATCTGCCAGCACCCTATGACAAAATGGAACCCACCAGCAGTGTGAGGAGACCTGAAAGTGGCACATGGCAGAGTGTGGCGATGGAGACAGCAGCAATGGGAGGCCGTACAGGGACCCATGAGAGACTCTGGACCTGGCAGCAGCATGAGGAGTCGGTACGGGGGACCATGGCAGATTACGGGCCTGGCAGCAGCAATGGGAGGCCCGTAATCTGCCAGCACCCTATGACAAAATGGAACACACCAGCAGTGTGAGGAGACCTGAAAGTGGCACATGGCAGAGTGTGGCGATGGAGACATGGGCCCCCTGGCCACGCTTGACTTTCTGGCCACATAGTCAACATACGGCTACGTTTACTTCCTCGGGCGGCTTGACGAAAAATTGCCACACCGCCGAGTAGGAAACTTTGCCCCCGCTACTCCTCACTGGCTGACTGCTACTTCCTCCGTGCACACCGGCACCACTACTGGCCGTGGTGGTAGGCTGCAGTGGAGCTGGTGCTCTACTCTGTGGCTGTTTGCCTCCACTGACACTGCTGCGACCCTGCTGCCTCCTGGGCAACCCACCGACTGTTTTGCTCGCTACCAAGCGATGATTGGTCTTTTCCTGATGATGCGGAAGCAATAGCCTGATGAGGACGAGGCTGCCAAGTGCGATCAGCCTTATCATCATCAATTAGGGTCTGCGCCTCACTACTAGCCCCCTTGGCTGCGTGTGGGTCAGGAGACAGACCTGTCTCTAGACCGGCTACCGAGCCACTCTCCTCGCCAGTACTTCTTCGCCTGGCTGCTGAAGAGGCGGATGTCTCCCCCCGTTCCTGACCGCCCTCTGTTAGCTCTTCCTCACTGTACAGTGGGGCTGAGCCCACAGCATGCGATACTTCGCTTGGTGAGGGAACGGCAAAGGACAGGGGCAGGTAGAGGACACGTGATTTCAGTGAGCTTGCTCCCGGGCCATGCCAACTAACGGTTGTGTCTGACGTACCCACCGACCGTTGGCTGTAGGTGTCAGAGGTGACCTGGGAAGAGGAAGACGACCGAGCCAACCAATCGATGACGGCAGGGTTGTCGGTGGAGACACGACCGCTGGATGACACCGGGAGCACTGGCCTCTGGCTGCGACTAGTGCTGCCTCGACCCCTTCCTCTGCTGCCACGTCTGCTCGCTCCTAAAACATTGCCTCCTCTGCCACTCCTCTGCGTGTTGTCTGACATACTCTTTAATTCAACGATTCTGTGTCCCTGAGTAACAATTCTGTGTCCCTCAGTAACAATTCTGTGTCTGTCCCTGAGTAACAATTCTGTGTCCCTGAGTAACAATTCTGTGTCCCTCAGTAACAATTCTGTGTCCCTCAGTAACAATTCTGTGTCTGTCCCTGAGTAACAATTCTGTGTCCCTCAGTAACAATTCTGTGTCTGTCCCTGAGCAACAATTCTGTGTCCCTGAGTAACAATTCTGTGTCCCTCAGTAACAATTCTGTGTCCCTCAGTAACAATTCTGTGTCTGTCCCTGAGTAACAATTCTGTGTCCCTGAGTAACAATTCTGTGTCCCTGAGTAACAATTCTGTGTCCCTCAGTAAAAATTCTGTGTCCCTCAGTAACAATTCTGTGTCCCTCAGTAACAATTCTGTGTCTGTCCCTGAGTAACAATTCTGTGTCTGTCCCTGAGTAACAATTCTGTGTCCCTCAGTAACAATTCTGTTTCCCTCAGTAACAATTCTGTGTCCCTCAGTAACAATTCTGTGTCCCTGAGTAACAATTCTGTGTCTGTCCCTGAGTAACAATTCTGTGTCTGTCCCTGAGTAACAATTCTGTGTCTGTCCCTGAGTAACAATTCTGTGTCTGTCCCTGAATAACAATTCGGTGTCCCTAAGTATCGGTTCTGTGTCCCTAAGTAACGGTTCTGTGTCCCTAAGTAACGATTTTGTTTCCCTAATACAGAGAGGTCTGTCTCTCTTGAATGACCAGAGGCAAATGGAGAATTGTAAGATGGCCGCAATTTATAGCTCCACCATTACACAGTGCTGGCTGGCTGGCTGCTGATTGGCTAATGCGATCACATGTCATGAATGAATGCATTATGGGTCAGCGCGCCTTGTCTGCGCGCCTTCCCAGAGATCCCCGCTCCGTCGCCGCACATGTCGCCGCCATTTTTGGAAAAATTTCGATTCGCGCATCCGAAGTCTGCTAATTTTCGAATCGAAATTTTCCTAATATTCGAAACGAATTCCACTTCGCCGAGTTCGATTCGCTCATCTCTAATTATAACAAAAAAAAAACTATTTCACTGGAAACAAAAATGTGTATTTTTTAAAAAATAATAATAATATAAAACAACATTGATTACAACATAAAAAAACTTATTTCACTGGGAACTAACATGAGTATTTTTTTGGACATTATAAAAATAATAATAATAATGATAATAATAATAATAATAACAACATAACAATACATTGATTACAACATATAAAACTGTATTTCACTGGGAACAAAAATTTTGAATTTTTTGGACACAGTGGAGGAGATTTATTTAAACTGGGGAGTGCAAAATCTTAGATTGTAAGCTCCCAGGGCCAGGGCCCTCTTAACCCCTTTGCATTGAACTGTATCATTGCTGCATTGTCTTCCTTTATGTCGTAAAGCGCTGAGTAAACTGTTGGCGCTATATAAATCCTGTATTATTATAATAATAATAATAACAACATAAAACAACATTGATTATAATATAAAAACATTGTATTTCATTGGGAACTGAAAATGTTGATTTTTTTTACATTATAATAATAATAACATAAAACAGCATTGATTATATTTAAAAAAACTGTATTTCACTGGGGAAAAAAAATGTGTATTTTTTGGACACAGTGGAGGAGATTTACTAAAACCGGAGAGTGAAAACTCTGGTGAAGCCAATCAGCTGCTAACTTCAGCTTGTTCAATTAACCTCCTTACTCCTAAGGGTAAAATAAATCTTAATGCCCAAGGAAAATTTGACAACTTTGACATGCGTTAGTTAAACCGTACATCCCATCACAACTACTTTGTACATCCAGGTGGATTCTACCGCATTTGTTTTCAGGACAAATTGGGCTTTTGTTTAATGGTAAATGGTAATGGATATCTCCTGATTTTTTTCTTATTATCAAAGGAAAACCGGCCCAAAATAGTAAAAAAAAAAAAAAAGTTTTTTTTTTTAATTTAGCTGCATGTTTTTTGTTACTACCATAACTTACCACCAAAGCACAAACCAAAATAAATTCTCCATCTCCTGACAATCGCAGCGATACTATATATGTGTATGTTACTTGTTGTTTGTACCTGTAATAGAGCCCAGAAACAATAGGGCGCATTGTGCTTCTTTTTTTTTTTTTGTCCTACCTAAAATACACTGAAACTGGCACCAACTGACACTGATACCAATGTAAAAAAATAAATAAATATATATATATATATATATATATATATGTGTATGTTATTTGTTGCTTGTACCCATAGTACAGCCCAGAAACAATAGGGCGCATTGGGCTTTTTTTTTTTTTTTCCTTTTGTCCTACCTAAAATACACTGAAATTGACACCAACTGACACTGATACCAATTAAAAAAAAAAAAATCTTTGACCCGGACCCTGACCGAAACACTAACCCTGGCACTGAAGTAGATCAAACCTCAATCTAGGTATTTTTCTTTCTTTTTTTTATATTTTTTTTTATTTATTTACACACAGTTTTTTATTTTTTGTTTCTTTTCTCTCTGCAAGGAGAGAGAGAGAGATATAATGTATCTCTCTTCTCCATTCAGAGAGAAAAAAAAAAATAAAAAAAAAACAATGGGTGGGTTTCACAGTGACTGATTGCTGTGATAGCCAATCAGAGGCTATCACAGCGATCATGTGACCCGGAATCGGGAGTTCCGGGTCCCGATTGTTAGAACGGGACCCGGGGCTCTCAGTGACACCGCGGTCTTTGTGCGTGTGGCGCGATCCCAGCACAAAGACAGGTACTGAGCTGGCTAAGCCAAGACCAGCAGGTCAGTAGTCCAACCACATGCTGGGAAGGTGTCACGGGTCATTTTTTATCCAACACTGTTCCCCTGTACTGTGTGACAGAGCTGTGCAAATTCCAGGACTCAATAAACAGACGTAAAATTATTTGGTAGCTAAAACAACGCTCATACCCACATGAAAAATATATCTTCAATATATTTAGAAACAAAAAATTATACAAACGACATATATTTACAATATATTGTCCTACACGAATATATTTTAACAAGTATTCCAAATATGTAAATTAAAATATATTTTCCAAAGGTATATATTTAAAAATATATTTTCTAGATATTTTTGAACATCTACATAAAATGCATTTAAACATAGATTTTTAAATATACCTAAAATATATTTTTTTTCCATGTGGGTATATGCAGTTCACCGATATGTTTAGCTGTTTGACCAGAAGTCTATACTTCCCACATGGAAGAAAAATATATATTAAATATATTTTTAAAAATACAATTCTTACTATATTCTTCCCAAATATATTGACGTTTCAAATACTACAATTTTGGCCATAGTCAATATATTTAAAAAATATATTTCAATATATTTGTGAATATATTATTAAAAATATTTTCAGAACACATGCTACAATATATATCAAAGTGTAATTTGGAATGCATTTAAAAGTATATTTAAAAATCTATTTTAAATGCATCTTTTTAGATGTTCAAAAATATCTGGAAAATATATTTTGAAAAATATATTTTTAAATATATATGCTTTTGGAAAATATATTTTAATTTACATTTTTGGAATACATGTTAAAATATATTCATGTAGGCTAATATATTGTAAATATATGTCGCATGTATACTTTTTTTTTCTAAATCCATTGAAAATATATTTCTCTTCCATATGGGAATATGCATTTCACCGATATGTTTAGCTGGTTTACCAGAATTAAGTCTATACTTGTATTTAAAAAAGTCTTCTACATACTTACTCTTCCTCACAGAGAGATAAGGTGATGGTCCCAAGAAAGAAAAAGAGCAACAGGGATTTCTTCAAGGTGAACATCTTTGGGCTCTGTGGTCCATTTTGATCCATGGAAAGAAAAAGAAGACAAAATGGAAAATATGACTCAAAAATAATACGAGATCCCCTAATGTTAGCCATACATAAAATGGTTGTTCCAACACAATAAAAGGTCCGAGCTCTAAACCAGTGGTCTCCAAACTGTGGCCTGGGGGCCAGATGTGGCCCTTTGCTTGCCTTTGCCTGGCCCTTGGGGCGCTATTCCATCAATTGACAACAGTGATGGTTCTATTATTCCCATTGATGCCAACAATGAGGCCTTCTTCTTCCCATTATAATCACCCACATGGAAGAAAAATATATTTTAAATATATTTTAAAAATACATTCTTAATATATTCTTCCCAAATATATTGACATATATTTCAGATACTACAATTTTGGCCATATTCAATATATTTCAATATATTTGTGAATATTGAACATCTAAAAAAATGCATTTAAACATAGATTTTTAAATATATTTGTAAATGCATTCCAAATTTCACTATGAAATATATTTTTAATAATATATTCACAAATATATTGGAAATATGGCCAAAATTGTAGTACTTGAAATATATGTCAATATGTTTGGGAAGAATATATTAAGAATGTAGTTTTTAAAATATATTTAAAATATATTTTTCTTCCATGTGAGAATTTCCATCAAAATTGTAAAAAAGATTCCCATACAGAATACAAAAACTAAAACGTTACGTGATCCTCATCATAATGTCTCATAATATATGGTTTAATTCTAGGTTATGAGAAAGATGATAGGAGGAACTTTGCCAGCATTTGTAATAAAAATAAATTAGAGGAGTAATTTATACTTTACCGGAAAGCTGAAGACCGAGGATTATTTTCTTAAAAATATAATAGAATTAATAATATAATAAAGATATTCCAGCGTATACTTACCAGGGAGGTCAGCTGGTGCTGAGAATGTAGACAGATGGAAGACTTCAGTGGAAGGTCTACTCTACGAAGAACAGGGTTGGCTTATATAATAGAAGAAACAAGTTGAGTACACAGGATGTTTAATTAAAAATTAATTCAGAAGTCACATCGTTCTCAGGAAAGCATAACTGATAACACATGAATTTCTGAAAATATTTACCTCGTAGCCTCCAGGTGGGACAAACATCAGCACCCAAGAAGCATTCCAAATATCTCCTGATCTGCTATTTAGACATGTTTAATTGTGAGAGTTCAAGTGTTTTTTTTACTTTTTTTTTCTATTAAATTGGAAATTGGTTTTATTACTCCATGAGAGTCTTTTTCTTCTATTCTTAACTCTGCGGACGCCATTGGGGACAATTGAGGGGGAGAGTATTTGGAGATCCAGCAGAATCCCGGTGTTGATGTTTTTAGAGCGAAATGTCTCCATGTTTTGAAGGGGATCCCACACTTTTTTTGTGGTATGGGGTCCATAGGACTGTTGCTGTGGCCAATTGTTGATTTTTACTTTTACCAGTTGTTGTTTATTAATGGTTCTGGCCAATTTTTGTGGCCATTTATTATTTTTACTTTGGCCAATTGTTGTTTATTAATAGTTCTGCCCAATTGTTGTTTATTAATGGTTCCGGCCAATTGTTGTTTATTATTGGTTCTGGACAATTGTTGTTTATTAATAGTTCCGGCCAATTGTTGTTTATTAATGGTTCTGGCCAATTGTTGTTTATTAATAGTTCCGGCCAATTGCTGTTTCTATTTATTATTTTTTACTTTGGCCAATTGTTGTTTATTAATGGTTCCGCCCAATTTTTTTTCCCTATTTATTATTTTTTACTCTGGCCAATTGCAGTTTATTAATGGTTCCGCCCAACTGTTGTTTATTAATGGTTCTGGACAATTATTGTTTATCAATGGTTCCGAACAATTGTTGTTTATTAACCACTTGAGCTCCTGAGGATTTACCCCCCTTAATGACCAGGCCTCTTTTTGCTACTCGGCACTGCACTAATTCAACTGATAATTGCGCGGTCATGCAATGCTGCACCCAAATGAAATTTACGTCCTTTTTTTCACACAAATAGAGCTTTCTTTCTGTGTAATTTGATCACCTGTGTGCTTATTTTTCACGCTATAAACAAAAAAAGGCCAAAAATTTTGAAGAAAAAACATATTTTTTACTTTCAGCTATAAAAAATATATAGTAAACTCAAAGTTGGTTATAAATTTAGGCCAAAATGTATTCTGCTACATGTTGTTGGAAAAAAAAAACCCAATAAGTGTATATTGATTGCTTTGTGTGGAAGTTATAGCGTCTACAATCTATGGTATAAATACTGCAATTTACGCCATTTTTCTGCTATACAGCGCTGCGCTAGTTTAACGGACAATTGCGCGGTCATGCAATGCAGTACATAAATGACATTTACATCCTTTTTTTCCCCACAAATTCAGCTTTCTTTCGGTGGTATTTGATCGCCTGTGCGGTTTTTATTTTTTGCGCTATAAAAAAAAAGGCTGACGATTTTGAGGAAAAAAAAACAATATTTTGGACTTTTTGCTATAAAACATGTCCAGTAAAAAAAATGCAAAAATCAAATTTAGTCATAAATTTCTGCCAAAATGCATTCTGCGACATGTCTTTGCTAAAAAAAATCCCAATACGTGTAAATTAATTGGTTTACGTGAAAGTTATAGCGTTTACAAATGGCGGGAAAGATACTGGGATTTTTAATTTTTATTTATACTAATAATGGCGCCGATCAGCGACATATGGCGGCAATCAGCTACATATGACAGCGACCAGCGACTTATGGCGGGACTGCGGACATTTTGACACTGGGGGGGAACTGACATGGGGTCACTGACATCCTCAGTGACACCAATACAGTGATCAGTGAAAAAAAAAACACTGAAACTGTACTAATGTCACTAGGGAGGAAGGGGTTAACATTTTTAGAATTTGCTGTGTAAGGGGAGTGTTTTACTAGGGGGCGGGGGTGTGTACTGGATGGGGGGAGGGAGGGGGGAGCTGATCGAGGGAGAGAAACTCTTCTCTCCCTCTGCAGCTTGTCGGCGAACTGTCACAGAGCAGGGCTGTGTGTAAACAATGCAGCCCTGCTCTGTCAGTGATCACCGCTCATCGCGGGAAAACGTCCGGTAAAAACCGGCCGTGACCCAGCGGCGGAGACCTGCTGCTGACACCTGCGGGACAGGTAGGGCGGGCGCGCGCCTTGCGCGCGCCCCCTACCTGTTTTGAAGGTAGTCGTTTTAAAACGTACTTTTGCCTACGAGCGCCGCCCTGCCGCCGTTTATATGCGGTGGCTGGGCGGCAAGTGGTTAATGGTTCCGGCCAATTGTTGTTTATTAATGGTTCTGGACAATTGTTGTTTATTAATAGTTCTGGCAATTTCTTGTTTATTAATGGTTCCAGCCAATTGTTGTTTATTAATGGTTATGGCCAATTGTTGTTTCCATTTATTATTTTGTACTTTGGCCAATTGTTGTTTATTAATTGTTCTGGCCAATTTCACTGGCCATTTAATATTTTTTACTTTGGCTGATTGTTGTTTATTAATGGTTCCGGACAATTGTTCTTTATTAATGGTTCCGGCAAATTGCTGTTTCTATTTATTATTTTTTACTTTGGCCAATTGTTGTTTATTAATGGTTCCGCCCATGTTTTTTGCCCATTTATTATTTTTTACTCTGGCCAATTGTAGTTTATTAATGGTTCCGCCCAACTGTTGTTTATTAATGGTTCTGGACAATTGTTGTTTATTAATGGTTCTGAACAATTGTTGTTTATTATTGGTTCCGGCCAATTGTTGTTTATTAATGGTTCTGGACAATTGTTGTTTATTAATAGCTCCGGCCAATTGTTGTTTATTAATGGTTCCTGCCAATTGTTGTTTATTAATGGTTCCGGCCAATTGTTGCTTCCATTTATTATTTTTTACTTTTGCCAATTGTTGTTTATTAATGGTTCTGGCCAATTTCTCTGGCCATTTATTATTTTTTTACTTTGGCCGATTGTTGTTTATTAATGGTTCCGGCAAATTGCTGTTTCTATTTATTATTTTTTACTTTGTCCAATTGTTGTTTATTAATGCTTCCGCCAAAATTTTGTGGCCATTTATTATTTTTTACTTTGGCCAATTGTTGTTAATTAATGGTTCCGCCCAACTATTGTTTATTAATGGTTCTGGACAAATGTTGTTTATTAATGGTTCTGGACAATTGTTGTTTATTAATAGTTCCGGCCAATTATTGTTTATTAATAGTTCTGAACAATTGTTGTTCATTAATGGCTCTGGACAATTGTTGTTTATTAATAGTTCCGGCCAATTATTGTTTATTAATGGTTCTGTCCAATTGTTGTTTATTAATGGTTCCGGCCAATTGTTGTTTATTAATGGTTCCGGCCAATTGTTGTTTCCATTTATTATTTTTTACTTTGGCCAATTGTTGTTTATTAATGGTTCTGGCCAATTTTTCTGGCCATTTATTATTTTTTATTTTGGCCGATTGTTGTTTATTAATTGTTCCGGCCAATTGTTCTTTATTAATGGTTCTTGCCAATATTTGTTTATTAATGGTTCTGGCCAATTGTTGTTTATTAATGGTTCCAGCCAATTGTTGTTTATTAATGGTTCCAGCCAATTGTTGTTTATTAATGGTTCCGGCCAATTGTTGTTTATTAATGGTTACGGCCAATTGTTGTTTCCATTTATTATTTTTTACTTTGGCCAATTCTTGTTTATTAATGGTTCTTGACAATTTTTGTGGCCATTTATTTTTTTTTACTTTGGCCGATTGTTGTTTATTAATGGTTCCGGCCAATTTTTCTTTATTAATGGTTCTTGCCAATTGTTGTTTATTAATGGTTTCGGCCAATTGTTGTTTATTAATGGTTCCGGCCAATTGTTGTTTCCATTTATAATTTTTTACTTTGGCCAATTGTTATTTATTAATGGTTCCGGACAATTGTTGTTTCCATTTATTATTTTTTACTTTGGCCAATTGTTTTTTTTTAATGGTTCCGGCCAATTGTTGTTTCCATTTATAATTTTTTACTTTGGCCAATTGTTGTTTTTTAATGGTTCTGGCCAATTGTTGTTTCCATTTATTATTTTTTACTTTGGCCAATTGTTGTTTATTAATGGTTCCGGACAATTGTTGTTTGTTAATGGTTCTGGCCAATTTTTGTGGCCATTTATTATTTTTTACTTTGGCCAATTGTTGTTTATTAATGGTTCCGGATAATTGTTGTTTATTAATGGTTCTGGCAATTTTTGTGTTTATTTATTATTTTTTACTTTGGTCAATTGTTGTTTAATAATGGTTCCGACCAATTGTTGTTTATTAATGTTTCTGGCCAATTGTTGCTTATTAATGGTTCCGGCCAATTGTTGTTTCCATTTATTATTTTTTACTTTGGCCAATTGTGGCCACTGCTTGCATACTCATCCGCGGTGATCTGATCTGTGGTGCCTTTTTTATTGTTGTTTTGTTAACCATTTGAATACCCGGCAATTTTACACCTTCCTGCCCAGGCCATTTTTCAGGTCTCAGCGCTCTCACACTTTGAATGACAATTGCGCGGTCATACAACATTGTACCCAAACTAAAATTTTATCATTTTCTTCACAAAACTAGAGCTTTCTTTTGGTGGTATTTAATCACCTCTGGGATTTTTTATTTTTTGCTAAATTAACCAAAAATGACCAAAATTCTGAAAAAACACACATTTTTCTTTGTTTCTGTTATAAAAGTTGCAAATAAATAATTGTTCTTCATAAATTTAGGCCAAGATGTATTCTGCTACATGTCTTTGGTGAAAATAACCCAAATTAGGATGCATTTTTTAGTTTGTAGGAAAGTTATAGAGTTCACAAACTATGGTATAGATCTGAATATTGATCAATCCTGAAGTACTAACAGCCAATCTAATTTCTTGAGGTCCAAGAATGTCACAACAGTAACGATATCCCCCAAATGACCCCTTTTTGCAAAGTAGACAGTCCAAGGTACTTCATAAGAGGCATGGCGAGTTTTTTGAAGTTGTATTTTTTTTGTCATAATTTTTTGGAAAATGAAAAAATAAAAAAAATTAGTTTCACTCTTTTTTTTTTACATAGTTTCACCAGTGAAGTACAGCGTCATCATATAACTGGCATGGCGGTGATCAGGGACACTGACTGGTGACAGTATGAAAAAAAAAATATATTTTTTTTTTTATATATATTTTTTATTTTATATTAATTTTTTTTCTTTTTTTTAAGATTTTTTTTTCATATTTCACTATGACCAAAGTAGTACAATATTACCATAGTAACATTGTACTACTTTTAGGAAGTGATCAGTATTTTTTTTTTTACACAATTTGCTTACAGCAAAGAATTACTTTGCTATAAGCAAGCATTTACCTGAATGACATCGATTCATTCAGGGGGGTTTTTTTTTTTGTGCTTAGCTGTGATTTGGCCACAGCTAATCACATGACATGTGCATGTGATTAGCTGTGACCATTCACAGCTATACACTAGTATACAATGGATAGCATGAATGAAGCCATCCATTGTATACAACTGTCATGTGACCTGCTGTGATTGGTCATAGCAGGTCACATGGTACCGGCAACGGGGGCCGATACTCAGATCTGTCATCGGCCGTGTCCGAGGTACACGGCCGGTGACAGATCGCGCCGCTGCGCGGCTCTGCTGGAGCGCAATCTGCGCATGTGCGGGAGGACGCCATATGGCGTCCACCCAGAACGCTGATGACATTTGCCGGCCGCCATCATTTTAAAGGGTGTCTCAGGACCGTCCATCATTTTAAAGGGTGCCTTGGGACTGTCCATCATTTTAAAGGGTGCCTCGGGACTGTCCATCATTTTAAAGGCTTTCTCGGGACTGTCCATCATTTTAAAGGGTGCCTCAGAACCGTCCATAATTTTAAAGGGTGTCTCGGGACAGTCCATCGTTTTAGAGGATGCTTGGAACTGTCCATCATTTTAAAGGGTGTCTTGGGCCCGTCCATCATTTTAAAGGGTGTCTCGGAACAGTCCATCATTTTAAAGGGTGCCTTGGGACTGTCCATAATTTTTTAAGGGTGCCTTGGGACTGTCCATAATTTTTAAAGGGTGCCTTGGGACTGTCCATAATTTTTAAAGGGTGCCTTGGGACCGTCCATCATTTTAAAGGGTGCCTCGGGACCGCCCATCGTTTTAAAGGGTGCCTCGGGACCGCCCATAATTTTAAAGGGTGCCTCGGGACTGTCCATAATTTTAAAGGGTGCCTCGGGACTGTCCATCGTTTTAGAGGGTGCCTCGGGGCAGCCCATCGTTTTAGAGGATGCTTGGAACTTTCCATCATTTTAAAGGGTGTCTCTGGACCGTCCATCATTTTAAAGGGTGCCTCGGGACCGCCCATCATTTTAAAGGGTGCCTCGGAACTGTCCATAATTTTAAAGGGTGCCTCGGGACTGTCCATAATTTTAAAGGGTGCCTCGCGACTGTCCATAATTTTAGAGGGTGCTCAGAACTGTCCATCATTTTAAAGGGTGTCTCGGGGCCATCCATCATTTTAAAGGGTGGCTTTGGACTGTCCATCATTTTAAAGGGTTTCTCCGGACTGTCCATCATTTTAAAGGGTGCTCGGAATTGTCCATCATTTTAAAGGGTGTCTTGGGACCGTCCATCATTTTAAAGGGTGTCTCAGAACAGTCCATCATTTTAAAGGGTGCCTTGGGACTCCATAATTTTGAAAGGGTGCCTTGGGATTGTCCATCATTTTAAAAGGTGTCTCTGGACCGTCCATCATTTTAAAGAGTGGCTATGGACTGTCCATCATTTTAAAGGGTGGCTATTGTTGACCAAATCTATGGAATATGAAATATAATATTTCTCTGATATGATTTGATTAACCTTAATAAGAGTTCTTTGACCAAGAGTGAAAGGTTTAACACAACAACCAAAATTTATTGGTGAATAGTAGGGAGGTCTAAACTAACATACCACAATCTAGCTATTTAACAATAAGAAAAAGAGAAACAAAATGTATATGATTCACCCAATGAATTAAAGCATATACTATTCATACCCTAAACCCACAAACAGCAAGACAGACAACACATACAACAATCATGTATACATATAAGTGCCAGAGAAATGTCCTGATATTTACCAATGGTGTAGCATGGGGGCCCCCAGGATCGGTGTATCTTCTCTACTGTCTTCCTCCAAAACCTACCCTGATATACACTTATCTCCCATAGACTTGCATGGGGCCATCCTGATTGGTAGAACTATCCAATCCATCTTCCATATCTGACACATCTCATCCAGGATTGGACAGTTTCCCCATCCCATATCGCTTACATAACTCAGCCCCATTCCAGAGCCTCCCCTTTTAGTGATAAAATTACATATGCCAGGTCATGGCACCGAGGCGTCTGGATCCAGGCTTTCTCATCAAAATTCCCTCCATTATTGAGAGTTTGGTGGGAACCTTAGGTCATAGCCTGCTTAAACTACATTCCCCAGATAGCCATCACCATTGAATATCTAAAGAGAGGGTACTTTGAAGTGGCCCTCATACCAACAAAGAGATTTAAATGGCCTGGTCTAGATCGTTATGTGGGCCCCATAAAGTCTGAGATAAGGTAGTTAATTTAGTGGTTGCCCCCTCTCACATAATAGAACATTCCTTGTGGCATGCACCTGTTTACACACCAAACATTCCTCCAATACAATACAAAGCTATCTATACAACTTGATCACTTGTTTCAATGTCTATGTACAACACACCACTATCAAACCAAGCTCTGATATTTCCAGCTTTGTAACTTGGTTATATAGTTAGAAAAATATCTATTTACAGTTGCTGATGAAGATTATACATAAACCCCTCATAAGTCAACAGATCCCCCCTTGTGGCCAGTGAGGCTAGGCCACACTCACGCTATTCAAGTAACTGTTTATGTCTAATCTCCATTAGCAATTTGAGTTTCTCCCTCTGCCATCTTAAAAGTCTACTCAGATATATTACCATAACCATCATGATGAACAGTAACCCACCCTGTAACACAAGGAGACCTTTTATTCCTATCTCCACCCAGGTCCTAGTGGTAACTAAGTTAAAATCCCCATCATGTAAAAGTTCATTTAACTGTTTTCCCGTCTTTACCATATTGTTACTAATTTGTATTATATGTGTATCCTTCCTTGCGAGTAGATTGTGAAGGTTTACTGACAGTTTATCAATTTTAATATCAAATAGGGTATGTATGGTGTAGGATCTGGGACATCGGGGGCACTATCTACAACATAATCTATATTCAGCTGTGGTATTGGAGTTACTACGGTTTCCCCAATAATAGTGTACTCGTGTGGAACGAAGCAAAAATTTGGATAGGGTATTGGACATGACTGACCCCCATAGAGGAATGTCTTATGATTGGTAACAACACAGTACAGTCCATCCATGTTGTAGGTGACCTTTGTTCTTGGTGCTCTCCATTTCGTCAACTTCACCGGGCAGTTGGCTTCCATCTCACTGAGACTAGTTTCTTGGTTGGCTTGGCGTGGGCTTTGCAAATGAGGCTCCCTGGATTCTTCTGTTGTGGGATCTTGGTCATTGCTCAGACCACAGACCGGAGTGTCGATTTCAAACACATCACAACGACATAGGTACCTATTCTCTTTGACAGTGCAGCAGGCAGTGTGAGGTGCTTTCCATCCCTCTTGGACGTGAATGAGCATTTCGGGGAGGTGCAACCTTTCTTTGTACACGTCATTCTCCAGGTACCCAAGGGAGTGTACCGACGCCATCTTGTCGAAGTAGTCATCTTGAAGATGGAACACTGGCAGCGACATGGTGAAGGATATGTATAGGAGGTCACGGTAGGCACACGGTGACTGGCTCTTCAGGCAATCCAACGGACCTCTATTTGGGTGTGATGTCACTAACCCTAGATTCCTAATTGTGGAGACTGGCAAAGGTTTGCATCTATCTCCTGGATGTACATTCATTCCTCCACTAATATTAGTGTGAGTACAGTACCATTGGGTAAGATCTTTATCTCTTAAAATGTCAGGGATTTTGCCAACTTGGATGTCTCTTATAACATTGGTGACTTTCGTTAAAACAAAGTTCCCATATGCAGTGCATATTACCTCTTTGCCCATATTGTTCTCCCTGGCCCTTTGATTATATGATTTCGTTGATTTTCTGCTGAGTCCGTTCAAACAACTGGGCAATGTCATTCATATTATAAACTGTAAACCTTTCTTCCTCTGCCAGCCCCTCTATACCCTGCAGAGCTGGTTTCAGCACTTGCCGACCCTCTTTCTGTTCAAAATTACCGATATGTCTGCGAATCGCAGCTAAATCGGCTCGGTTCCAAATTGACATACCCGATCCAAAAAGTCCCGGGATGGACCAAATTAGACTGTCCAAGCCATTTAACTTTCTCGATCGGAAAATGCCCCTTTGGGGAGAGATGTTTGGTTCTGCAAAAGGATCCTGAGTTCGGCTGGCATGGGAGGCAATCAAATCTACCAGCAAGGAAGAATAAAATAGTGACACATTTGTCCGGGCACATGAGCCGAATTCGGCCATGTTCCACTTGGACAAATTAAGCACAACGGGCACATGAATGAACTTAACATTATTAAAGAGTGTTCCGGGGATTGATGTCGCAGTTAGGCCACTAGGTGGTCCCTCTTCCAGTGATGGGCAGTCCAAGGATGTTAGTTCTGCGGAAAAAGGGATTGCAGCTGAGCTTTTTGTCAAGGTTGTAAAAGCAGGGGTTTTGGCCTTTGGGGACACATACAAGGTAACTTTTCCTGGGACATATTGAAGAGTGGATAGTTGAGTGTTGCTGGACAAAGGGACTGAAATGACAAAGGAGTATTTCCACTCTCCAGCATCACTTAACCGTGTATCTCGAACCAACAATGAACCATTAGGAAAACCGATTATCCTATCCCGGTAGTCCATAACATTCCCAGCAACGCCATTGACCCAGACTAGGTGATTATTGATGGGACTCCACCAGGACACTTGTTTCCCCTCAGTCCCCTTAATTGCCACTGGCAGCAACACGGATTCCCCCTCTTGACAGTGGACCGGATTTTCATCAACGATTACGCTAATAAGTGGTCCATTCTTCTCTTCCATGGTAAGTCTGAACAGAAGGAGCATGAGAATTAGAGATGAGCGAATCGAACACGACGAAGTGGAATTCGTTCCGAAGATTTGGAAAAATTCTATTCGCGACGAATCCGAAGATTAGCAAACTTCGGATGCACGAATCGAATTTTCCCAAAAATGGCGGCGACATGTGTGGCGACAGGAGAAAATGGACAGAGAAGATGGGGCGGGGATCTCTGGGAAGGCGCGCAGACAAGGCGCGCTGACCCATAATGCATTCATGAGTCATGAATCATGACATGTGATCGCATTAGCCAATCAGCAGCCAGCCAGCCAGCACTGTGTAATGGTGGCCATCTTAGAATTCTCCATTAGCCTCTGGTCATTCAAGAGAGACAGACCTCTGTGTATTGAGGGACAGAGTTAGGGCCACAGAGACTTTAGGGCCACAGAATCGTTACTCAGGGACACAGAATCGTTACTCAGGGACACAGAATCGTTACTCAGGGACACAGAATCGTTACTCAGGGACACAGAATCGTTACTTAGGGCCACAGCTATCAAAGAATCGAAAATTTAAAGTGACATACACCCTTTTTTTTTTTGGTGGCTGTCGTGCACAGTTGGTGCTGCAGTTTGCCGATTGTGCAAAATAAACTGTCTTTCTGCTTCACAACCACTATTGTACGTTCAAAGAGTTAGATCCATTTACACGCCGGGTGGCGGTAATATTTTTTGGGTGATTAGTGCATTCCAGTGACATAAACGTACAGTTTCCAGCCAACGGCAAGCTGCAATTGACCGATTGTGCAAAATAAACTGACTTTCTGCTTCACAACCACTATTGTACGTTCAAAGAGTTAAATCCATTTAAAGGCCGGCTGGCGGTAATATTTTTTGGGTGATTAGTGCATTCCAGTGACAGAAACGTACAGTTTCCAGCCAACGGCAAGCTGCAATTGACCGATTGTGTACAATAAACTGACTTTCTGCTTCACAACCACTATTGTACATTCAAAGAGTTAGATCCATTTACACGCCGGGTGGCGGTAATATTTTTTGGGTGATTAGTGCATTCCAGTGACATAAACGTACAGTTTCCAGCCAATGGCAAGCTGCAATTGACCGATTGTGCTAAATAAACTGACTTTCTGCTTCACAACCACTATTGTACGTTCAAAGAGTTAAATCCATATACACGCCGGGAGGCTGTAATATTTTTTGGGTGATTAGTGCATTCCAGTGACATAAACGTACAGTTTCCAGCCAACGGCAAGCTGCAATTGACCGATTGTGCTAAATAAACTGACTTTCTGCTTCACAACCACTATTGTACGTTCAAAGAGTTAAATCCATATACACGCCGGGTGGCGGTAATATTTTTTGGGTGATTAGTGCATTCCAGTGACATAAACGTACAGTTTCCAGCCAACGGCAAGCTGCAATTGACCGATTGTGCTAAATAAACTGACTTTCTGCTTCACAACCACTATTGTAGGTTCAAAGAGTTAGATCCATTTACACGCCGGGTGGCGGTAATATTTTTTGGGTGATTAGTGCATTCCAGTGACAGAAACGTACAGTTTCCAGCCAACGGCAAGGTGCAATTGACCGATTGTGCTAAATAAACTGACTTTCTGCTTCACAACCACTATTGTACGTTCAAAGAGTTAAATCCATATACACGCCGGGTGGCGGTAATATTTTTTGGGTGATTAGTGCATTCCAGTGACATAAACGTACAGTTTCCAGCCAACGGCAAGCTGCAATTGACCGATTGTGCTAAATAAACTGACTTTCTGCTTCACAACCACTATTGTACGTTCAAAGAGTTAGATCCATTTACACGCCGGGTGGCGGTAATATTTTTTGGGTGATTAGTGCATTCCAGTGGCAGAAACGTACAGTTTCCAGCCAACGGCAAGCTGCAATTGACCGATTGTGTACAATAAACTGACTTTCTGCTTCACAACCACTATTGTACGTTCAAAGAGTTAGATCCATTTACACGCCGGGTGGCGGTAATATTTTTTGGGTGATTAGTGCTTTCCAGTGACATAAACGTACAGTTTCCAGCCAACGGCAAGCTGCAATTGACCGATTGTGCTAAATAAACTGACTTTCTGCTTCACAACCACTATTGTACGTTCAAAGAGTTATATCCATTTACACGCCGGGTGGCGGTAATATTTTTTGGGTGATTAGTGCATTCCAGTGACAGAAACGTACAGTTTCCAGCCAACGGAAAGCTGCAATTGACCGATTGTGTACAATAAACTGACTTTCTGCTTCACAACCACTATTGTACGTTCAAAGAGTTATATCCATTTACACGCCGGGTGGCGGTAATATTTTTTGGGTGATTAGTGCATTCCAGTGACAGAAACGTACAGTTTCCAGCCAACGGAAAGCTGCAATTGACCGATTGTGTACAATAAACTGACTTTCTGCTTCACAACCACTATTGTACGTTCAAAGAGTTAAATCCATATACACGCTGGGTGGCGGTAATATTTTTTGGGTGATTAGTGCATTCCAGTGACATAAACGTACAGTTTCCAGCCAACGGCAAGCTGCAATTGACCGATTGTGCTAAATAAACTGACTTTCTGCTTCGCAACCACTATTGTACGTTCAAAGAGTTAGATCCATTTACACGCCGGGTGGCGGTAATATTTTTTGGGTGATTAGTGCATTCCAGTGACAGAAACGTACAGTTTCCAGCCAACGGCAAGCTGCAATTGACCGATTGTGCTAAATAAACTGACTTTCTGCTTCACAACCACTATTGTACGTTCAAAGAGTTAAATCCATTTACACGCCGGGTGGCGGTAATATTTTTTGGGTGATTAGTGCATTCCAGTGACAGAAACGTACAGTTTCCAGCCAACGGCAAGCTGCAATTGACCGATTGTGCTAATTAAACTGACTTTCTGCTTCACAACCACTATTGTACGTTCAAAGAGTTAAATCCATATACACGCCGGGTGGCTGTAATATTTTTTGGGTGATTAGTGCATTCCAGTGACAGAAACGTACAGTTTCCAGCCAACGGCAAGCTGCAATTGACCGATTGTGCTAAATAAACTGACTTTCTGCTTCACAACCACTATTGTACGTTCAAAGAGTTAAATCCATTTACACGCCGGGTGGCGGTAATATTTTTTGGGTGATTAGTGCATTCCAGTGACAGAAACGTACAGTTTCCAGCCAACGGCAAGCTGCAATTGACCGATTGTGCTAAATAAACTGATTTCTGCTTCACAACCACTATTGTACATTCAAAGAGTTAAATCCATTTACACGCCGGCTCGCGGTAATATTTTTTGGGTGATTAGTGCACTCCAGTCACAGAAACGTACAGTTTCCAGCCAACGGCAAGCTGCAATTGACCGATTGTGCTAAATAAACTGACTTTCTGCTTCACAACCACTATTGTACGTTCAAAGAGTTAAATCCATATACACGCCGGGTGGTGGTAATATTTTTTGGGTGATTAGTGCATTCCAGTGACATAAACGTACAGTTTCACAACCACTATTGTACGTTCAAAGAGTTAGATCCATTTACACGCCGGGTGGCGGTAATATTTTTTGGGTGATTAGTGCATTCCAGTGACATAAACGTACAGTTTCCAGCCAACGGCAAGCTGCAATTGACCAATTGTGCTAAATAAACTGACTTTCTGCTTCACAACCACTATTGTACGTTCAAAGAGTTAGATCCATTTACACGCCGGGTGGCGGTAATATTTTTTGGGTGATTAGTGCATTCCAGTGACAGAAACGTACAGTTTCCAGCCAACGGAAAGCTGCAATTGACCGATTGTGTACAATAAACTGACTTTCTGCTTCACAACCACTATTGTACGTTCAAAGAGTTAGATCCATTTACACGCCGGGTGGCGGTAATATTTTTTGGGTGATTAGTGCATTCCAGTGACATAAACGTACAGTTTCCAGCCAACGGCAAGCTGCAATTGACCGATTGTGCTAAATAAACTGACTTTCTGCTTCACAACCACTATTGTACGTTCAAAGAGTTAGATCCATTTACACGCCGGGTGGCGGTAATATTTTTTGGGTGATTAGTGCATTCCAGTGACAGAAACGTACAGTTTCCAGCCAATGGAAAGCTGCAATTGACCGATTGTGTACAATAAACTGACTTTCTGCTTCACAACCACTATTGTACGTTCAAAGAGTTAGATCCATTTACACGCCGGGTGGCGGTAATATTTTTTGGGTGATTAGTGCATTCCAGTGACATAAACGTACAGTTTCCAGCCAACGACAAGCTGCAATTGACCGAATGTGCTAAATAAACTGACTTTCTGCTTCACAACCACTATTGTACGTTCAAAGAGTTAAATCCATATACACGCCGGGTGGCGGTAATATTTTTTGGGTGATTAGTGCATTCCAGTGACAGAAACGTACAGTTTCCAGCCAACGGAAAGCTGCAATTGACCGATTGTGTACAATAAACTGACTTTCTGCTTCACAACCACTATTGTACGTTCAAAGAGTTAGATCCATTTACACGCCGGGTGGCGGTAATATTTTTTGGGTGATTAGTGCATTCCAGTGACATAAACGTACAGTTTCCAGCCAACGGCAAGCTGCAATTGACCGATTGTGCTAAATAAACTGACTTTCTGCTTCACAACCACTATTGTACGTTCAAAGAGTTAGATCCATTTACACGCCGGGTGGCGGTAATATTTTTTGGGTGATTAGTGCATTCCAGTGACAGAAACGTACAGTTTCCAGCCAATGGAAAGCTGCAATTGACCGATTGTGTACAATAAACTGACTTTCTGCTTCACAACCACTATTGTACGTTCAAAGAGTTAGATCCATTTACACGCCGGGTGGCGGTAATATTTTTTGGGTGATTAGTGCATTCCAGTGACATAAACGTACAGTTTCCAGCCAACGACAAGCTGCAATTGACCGAATGTGCTAAATAAACTGACTTTCTGCTTCACAACCACTATTGTACGTTCAAAGAGTTAAATCCATATACACGCCGGGTGGCGGTAAAATTTTTTGGGTGATTAGTGCATTCCAGTGACATAAACGTACAGTTTCCAGCCAACGGCAAGCTGCAATTGTACAGTGAGGAAGAGCTAACAGAGGGCGGTCAGGAACGGGGGGAGACATCCGCCTCTTCAGCAGCCAGGCGAAGAAGTACTGGCGAGGAGAGTGGCTTGGTAGCCGGTCTAGAGATAGGTCTGTCTCCTGACCCACACACAGCCGAGGGGGCTAGTAGTGACGCGGAGACCCTAATTGATGATGATGAGGCTGATCGCACTTGGCAGCCTCGTCGTCATCAGGCTATTGCTTCCGCATCATCAGGAGAAGAGGGTGCCAGCTTGCCAGCGAGCAAAACAGTCGGTGGGTTGCCCAGGAGGCAGCAGGGTCGCAGCAGTGTCAGTGGAGCCAAACGGCCACGGAGTAGAGCACCAGCTCCACTGCAGCCTACCACCACGGCCAGTAGTGGTGCCGGTGTGCACAGAGGAAGTAGCAGTCAGCCAGTGAGGAGTAGCGGGGGCAAAGTTTCCTACTCGGCGGTGTGGCAATTTTTTGTCAAGCCGCCCGAGGAAGTAAACGTAGCCGTATGTCGACTATGTGGCCAGAAAGTCAAGCGTGGCCAGGGGGCCAATGTTTGGACTACAGCGTTGCGTCAGCATATGCAGCGTCGCCATTCGGTGGCCTGGGAAAACCGTGATAAAGATACGGCGGTTCTGCCTGCCCCAGCCCCCGCTCCATCACCCACTCCGTTACTTGCTCCGTCACCCGACGTCAATCGCCCTCTATCAGCCAGTCAAGGCTCCAACACCTCTGCTGAGGGGAGTTGTCACTCGTTGGCATCTTCCGCTCGTTCAGATGCTCCTTCTCCTGCTACTCCTCTTCACGGATTCCGTCAGCAGTCTTTCTTGGAATCCGTTTCCAAGAGACAACAGTTTGCGAGCACGCACCCGACGGTGCAGAAGCTGAACGTCCTCCTGTCCAAGTTGCTGGTGCTGCAGTCCCTCCCTTTCCAAGTGGTGGACTCAGCACCTTTCCGAGAAATGATGGCTTGTGCCGAGCCGCGGTGGAGAGTGCCAAGCCGGCATTTCTTCGCCAAAAAGGCAGTGCCAGCCCTGCATTCACATCTAGAAGAGATGGTGGGCCAGTCTTTGAGCATGCAGGATAAATGCATGCACTAGCTGTATGGATTTGAGCACAGGGATCTCTTGTTTGTAGCAACTTGGACAGGTCATGCCGCTTTTGCTTCCACGTTTGCACGTCCTTGGTCCGCCTCTACCACCTCTTCTTCCGCCGTGTCCTCAGCCGCCACCCCCGTGCCAAGTCCCATTACCCGACCGGCATATCACATGTGCAGGGCGCAACGGTGTCACGCTGTGCTGCACCTGGTATGCCTTGGCGAACGTAGTCACACAGGGGAGGAACTTCTGAGCGTAATGAACAGAGAAATCGACAGATGGCTGTCTCCGTGCAAACTGAAAATCGGAACCATGTTGACCGACAACGGAAAGAACATGGTGTCTGCTCTGCGTCAAGGAAGGTTGTGCCATGCGCCATGCATGGCTCACGTGTTTAATCTGGTTGTCAAGCGGTTCCTAAAATCCACCATCCCACTGCAAGACATCCTTAAAATGTCACGTAAACTTTGCATGCATTTCAGCCATTCCTACACCGCAAAGCACACCGTCCTTGAGCTGCAGCGGCAGAACGGAATTCCACAGCATCGCCTGATCTGTGACGTTGCAACAAGGTGGAATTCAACCCTACATATGTTAGACCGCCTTTACGAACAGCGAAAGGCCATCACCGATTTCCTGATGTTACAAGCGGATAAAGGTACTCCCCTGTGTAACTTAGATGTCAGCCATTGGCAGCTCATGCGTGACACCTGCCGCTTGCTCAGGCCCTTTGAGGAGGCCACGCTATTCGTGAGTCGGCAGGACTATGGGATGAACGACGTCATTCCTCTGTTGCACGTCCTGGAACAAATGCTGTTAACAATGGCTGGTCAGGGTGCGGTAGACGTGGCGCACAGATCTCAACGCCACATGACCCCTGTGGGGGCAGGACAGGAAGAAGAGGAGGAGGTAGAGGAGGACATTGGTGCTCCCATTGCTGCTGCCAGGCCCGTAATCTGTCATGGGTCTCTGTACGGCCTCCCATTGCTGCTGTCTCCATCGCCACACTCTGCCATGTGCCACTTTTAGGTCTCCTCACACTGCTGGTGGGTTCCATTTTGTCATAGGGTGCTGGCAGATTACGGGCCTCCCATTGCTGCTGCCAGGCCCGTAATCTGTCATGGGCCCCCGTACCGCCTCCTCATGCTGCTGCCAGGTCCAGAGTGTGTCATGGGTCCCTGTACGGCCTCCCATTGCTGCTGTCTCCATCGCCACACTCTGCCATGTGCCACTTTCAGGTCTCCTCACACTGCTGGTGGGTTCCATTTTGTCATAGGGTGCTGGCAGATTACGGGCCTCCCATTGCTGCTGCCAGGCCCGTAATCTGCCATGGGCCCCCGTACCGACTCCTCATGCTGTGACGTTGCAACAAGGTGGAATTCAACCCTACATATGTTAGACCGCCTTTACGAACAGCGAAAGGCCATCACCGATTTCCTGATGTTACAAGCGGATAAAGGTACTCCCCTGTGTAACTTAGATGTCAGCCATTGGCAGCTGATGCGTGACACCTGCCGCTTGCTCAGGCCCTTTGAGGAGGCCACGCTATTCGTGAGTCGGCAGGACTATGGGATGAACGACGTCATTCCTCTGTTGCACGTCCTGGAACAAATGCTGTTAACAATGGCTGGTCAGGGTGCGGTAGACGTGGCGCACAGATCTCAACGCCACATGACCCCTGTGGGGGCAGGACAAGAAGAAGAGGAGGAGGTAGAGGAGGACATTGGTGCTCAGGAATTATTGAGTGAAATGGGTGGTTTTTCCACTCAGCGGACAGGAGTGGAGGAGCAGGAGCATCTGGTAGAGGAGGAGGAGGAGACAGAGGACCCAGACGCACCGTGGCAGTATGCTGTGGAGATGGAGGCAGGGAGTCCCTCGCATTCCTTGGCACAAATGGCCCATAGCATGCTCGGTTGCTTGCGTAGCGACAGCCGAATAATAACCATCAGACAGAGGGATGACTTTTGGCTGTCCACCTTGTTGGACCCTCGCTACCGTTCAAAAATGGTGGCCTTTTTCACACCTGCTGAGAGGGAGGCCAAAATAAAGTACTATAAAAACCACCTATGTAGTCATGCAGTATATAGCCCTATCGGCCACTTTCTGTCATCCAGTTGCTGTAGCCCCCATCACCACACTGTGCCACGGGCCCTTGTACCGCCTTCTCATACTGCTGCCAGATCCATCCCCTGCCATGTCGTCTGCTCACGCTGCTGGGTTCCAGTTTTAAACCTAGGCCTGTGTATGGCTTCCGAATACTGCTGCCTCCACCGCCACCCTGCGCCATGTGCCTCTGTCGTCTGCTCACGCTGCTGATGGCTTCTGCTTTTTAAACTAGTCCTGTGTATGTCTTCCGAATACTGCTGCCTCCACCGCCACCCTGCGCCATGTGCCACTTTCAGGTCTCCTTACACTGTTGGTGGGTTCCATTTTGTGATAGGGTGCTGTATGGCCTTCCATTGCTGCTGCCTCCACCGCCACCCTGCGCCATGTGCCTCTGTCGTCTGCTCACGCTGCTGACGGCTTCCGCTTTTTAACCGAGGCCTGTGTATGGCTTCCGAATACTGCTGCCTCCACCGCCACCCTGCGCCATGTGCCACTTTCAGGTCTCCTTACACTGTTGGTGGGTTCCATTTTGTGATAGGGTGCTGAATGGCCTTCCATTGCTGCTGCCTCCACCGCCACCCTGCGCCATGTGCCTCTGTCGTCTGCTCACGCTGCTGACGGCTTCCGCTTTTTAACCGAGGCCTGTGTTTGGCTTCCGAATACTGCTGCATCCACCGCCACCCTGCGCCATGTGTCTCTGTCGTCTGCTCACGCTGCTGACGGCTTCCGCTTTTTAACCTAGGCCTGTGTATGGCTTCCGAATACTGCTGCCTCCACCGCCACCCTGCGCCATGTGCCTCTGTCGTCTGCTCACGCTGCTGACGGCTTCCGCTTTTTAAACTAGTCCTGTGTATGTCTTCCGAATACTGCTGCCTCCACCGCCACCCTGCGCCATGTGCCACTTTCAGGTCTCCTTACACTGTTGGTGGGTTCCATTTTGTGATAGGGTGCTGTATGGCCTTCCATTGCTGCTGCCTCCACCGCCACCCTGCGCCATGTGCCTCTGTCGTCTGCTCACGCTGCTGACGGCTTCTGCTTTTTAACCGAGGCCTGTGTTTGGCTTCCGAATACTGCTGCATCCACCGCCACCCTGCGCCATGTGTCTCTGCCGTCTGCTCACGCTGCTGACGGCTTCCGCTTTTTAACCTAGGCCTGTGTATGGCTTCCAAATACTGCTGCCTCCACCGCCACCCTGCGCCATGTGCCACTTTCAGGTCTCCTTACACTGTTGGTGGGTTCCATTTTGTGATAGGGTGCTGTATGGCCTTCCATTGCTGCTGCCTCCACCGCCACCCTGCGCCATGTGCCTCTGTCGTCTGCTCACGCTGCTGACGGCTTCCGCTTTTTAACCGAGGCCTGTGTTTGGCTTCCGAATACTGCTGCATCCACCGCCACCCTGCGCCATGTGTCTCTGTCGTCTGCTCACGCTGCTGACGGCTTCCGCTTTTTAACCTAGGCCTGTGTATGGCTTCCGAATACTGCTGCCTCCACCGCCACCCTGCGCCATGTGCCTCTGTCGTCTGCTCACGCTGCTGACGGCTTCCGCTTTTTAAACTAGTCCTGTGTATGTCTTCCGAATACTGCTGCCTCCACCGCCACCCTGCGCCATGTGCCACTTTCAGGTCTCCTTACACTGTTGGTGGGTTCCATTTTGTGATAGGGTGCTGTATGGCCTTCCATTGCTGCTGCCTCCACCGCCACCCTGCGCCATGTGCCTCTGTCGTCTGCTCACGCTGCTGACGGCTTCCGCTTTTTAACCGAGGCCTGTGTTTGGCTTCCGAATACTGCTGCATCCACCGCCACCCTGCGCCATGTGTCTCTGTCGTCTGCTCACGCTGCTGACGGCTTCCGCTTTTTAACCTAGGCCTGTGTATGGCTTCCGAATACTGCTGCCTCCACCGCCACCCTGCGCCATGTGCCTCTGTCGTCTGCTCACGCTGCTGACGGCTTCCGCTTTTTAAACTAGTCCTGTGTATGTCTTCCGAATACTGCTGCCTCCACCGCCACCCTGCGCCATGTGCCACTTTCAGGTCTCCTTACACTGTTGGTGGGTTCCATTTTGTGATAGGGTGCTGTATGGCCTTCCATTGCTGCTGCCTCCACCGCCACCCTGCGCCATGTGCCTCTGTCGTCTGCTCACGCGGCTGACGGCTTCCGCTTTTTAACCGAGGCCTGTGTATGGCCTTCAATTGAAGCTGCTTCTGCTCCGCCACTCTGCCATTGGACTCTTGATAGTAGTCTCCCCACGCTGCTGCTGGGGGGACTTTTTAACATAGGCCTCTGTATGGCCTTCAATTTTAGCTGCTTACGCTCCGCCACTCTGCCATGGGCCCCTGTACCGCCTCCTCATGCTGCTGCCAGGCCCGTAATCTGCCATGGGCCCCCGTACCGACTCCTCATGCTGCTGCCAGGCCCGTAATCTGTCATGGGCCCCTGTACCGCCTCCTCATGCTGCTGCCAGGTCCAGAGTGTGTCATGGGTCCCTGTACGGCCTCCCATTGCTGCTGTCTCCATCGCCACACTCTGCCATGTGCCACTTTCAGGTCTCCTCACACTGCTGGTGGGTTCCATTTTGTCATAGGGTGCTGTATGGCCTCCCATTGCTGCTGCCTCCACCGCCACACTGTGGCTCCACACTCTGGTTTTGGCCCCGTGACTGCCCAAATGAGTGAAGTGTGCGGTGATTCTAAGATCGACTGTACTAATCTGCATGTCTTACTGACTGACAGTATTATTTCTCTTCCCCAGCAGACTCCAAGGGCATTTAAATTAAAGGTACAGTGTTCTGCACTAATATAAAGGCTCTCTGAAGCCTAGAAACACCCTTTTTATAAGTTAAATTCGCAGCGAATATATTCGGCTCGAAGCGAATTTTTTCCGCGAATTCGGCGAATCAGCCGAACCGAATTTTTGAATAATTCGCTCATCTCTAATGAGAATAATCCATATCGACTTCATGGCTCTAAAAGGAAAGAAAACGCAACATTTTAGTTGATGTCCTTGACTCCATGGAATAGCTTCAGTTGGTTCACATGAACCCATTTATCTCTTGTCTTTTTGCCCTCATCTATTCTGATTTTATATACTGAAGGACTTAGTTTGTCAATAATGGGAAATGGCCCTTTCCATTTTTGGCTTAAGCAGTTGTCCAGCGGACGGAGTTCTAAGAACATGACTCTATCTCCTACTGCCCAAGTACATTCTCGAATCCCTTTGTCAAAATACTCCTTTGCTTTCTTTTGCATCTTACCCATGTGTGCTGCTGCAAACACATGGATCTCCTTTACCGCCTTTTCTAGTTTTAAGAGGTATTGATCCACGGAAAGTCTGTCTATGGTAGGGGTATGCATTTCTAGCCAAAGATGTTCTGGGAGTCTCATCTGCCTGCCTGTCAACACTTCAAAGGGTGTCAACCGGGTAGCGGGTGAGGGTGTCGCTCGAATGGCCATGGCCAGTAAAGGCAATAGATTATCCCAATTTTTACTGTTGATGTGGACAAATTTCTTTAGCATAGTTTTAATCTGCCGATTGGCTCTTTCGACCTGACCTGAAGATTCTGGGTGATATGGGATGTGAAATTTTTGCTCCACTCCCAACATCTCTAGGCACGCTTTCATCACTTTTCCAGTAAAGTGGGACCCCTGATCTGACTCCATGGATGACGGGAGCCCCCATCTACTGAATACCTGTTCCACCAAAATCTTAGCAGTATTCTGTGCAGTGTTACTTTTGGTTGGGAAGATCTCTACACATTTAGAGAACAGATCTGTGACTACCAAAACGTATTTGTTGTTTTTGGAAGTGACTGGCAAGGGTCCCATGTAATCCATTTGTAAGGCATTCCAGGGCCCTTCTTTCAATCGTATTCTTAAAGGGGCATTGATCTTCCTTGGTGCGGGATTAACCTGTGCACAGACAATACAACTGTCACAATACTGTTTCACATCTGTCATCATAGAAGGCCACCATCCTATGTTCTTGAGTCTCTCCAATGTTTTTCCTGACTCTTGATGACCCCCGGTAGGCAGGTCATGCACTAAGTAAATCATGTCATTTCTGTAATTTTCTGGAACCACCCAAGTTATTTCCTCTCCATGATGCAGTAATACTTTTTGGTCTTCTGACAGTGTGAGGCTTTTTATGCATTTTGCCAAAGTATTCCCTTCAGATAGTTCCTGAGTCTCATTTTTCAGTTTCTGAATTATTTCTTTAATGTTGTCATCCTGCCTTTGTATGTCTGAAATATCAGGCACTTCAATGCAGGATTTTGTGAAGGCGCAAACACTGGGGCACAAGGCAGGATCTTGTAAAGTGGAGGGAATTTCCCAGATCTCCCCCCTTTGTGCTCCTTGTTTGGCCAAGCAATCTGCCACGTCATTTTGTTCCCAGTAGGGGGCACTAGTGGAATGTCCTTTTACCTTACATACCCATGGTTTGACTGGCAACTTTTGCACCAATGTGGCAATGTATCGCAAAAGGGATGCATGCTTAAGCGGAGACCCATCTGAGGACATGTACTGGTGGGTGTGCCAAAAGGGCAGAAATTCTGTGAGAGCATTGCACACCCAAGCCGAGTCAGAGTATAAGACAATTTCTTTGTCTCCTTTTATTAATTCTAGGGCATGCGCGATTGCAGCCATCTCAGCGAATTGTGCTGATTTGACTTGGCATGATCGACATATGGATATTTGTGTATTTCCTTTTGGATCACAAATGAAGATGCCAAACCCTGCATGTGGGGAACCATCCACATAAAAACATGATCCATCTGTGAAAATTTGGACTACATCTTCTGGGACTTCTTCCTTTGATGCAAGGGGTCTAAAGAATTGATGGGCATATGACTGTGGGGTGATATCACATTCATGTGGTACTCCCTGGTAAATAAGGCCATGGGCCCTGGTGGAAGGATTATTTGTGTGTTTTACTGTGATGTCTCGATCTTGGAGCAACAGAGCCCAATGGGCCAGTCTAGCATTGGATACATTGCCATCCTTCACTCTGTCTGTTAGTAAAAATTAGGTAGGAGTGTGAGTTGTATGCAAGATGACTGGGTTGAGCCCTATGATGTATGTGAAGTATTTCACTGCCCAAAATGTAACAAGGAGGTGTTTTTCACATAGAGAGTACTTCATCTCCACAGGAGATAATATTTTAGAAGCATATGATATGGGTCTCTGTTGCCCATGAATTTCCTGTGACATAACAGCTGACATGGCTGTATCAGATATTGCAGTCTCAATGTGAAAGGGCAGTTGGTAAACTGGATTGGCTAAAGCTGGTGCTTGCGCTAATGCTTCTTTGAGCTCCTGCACTGCATTGGTGTGTTGCTCAGTCCAGTGCCATTGGGTATCCTTTTTCAACAGATCATATAATGGTGTAGACTTTTCAGCAAATTCAGGAATAAAAGCCCTTGAATAATTCACCAATCCTAGAAAAGATCTCAGAGTGGGGATGCTTACAGGCAGAGGTAATTGTAGAATGGTTTTTACCTTCTCGGTTGCTATCTTACGACCGTTTGCGGTTACTGTAATCCCCAGAAAAGACACAGATTCTTTTAACAATTGTGCCTTAATGGGATTACACTTCAGTCCCGCCTTCTCTAGGATCCGCAGTAGTTCCTCCAATAGCCGCAAATGTTCTTCTTTGTCACTCGTGGCTAATAACAAATCATCAACGTACTGAAAAAGATTCCTTGGAGAAGAAAAATCAGTTAAAATATCTCTCATGGTTGCATGAAATAAAGAAGGAGAATTATGAAATCCTTGCGGAAGACATGTGAATGTATATTGTTTCCCCAAAAACGTAAATGGAAATTTATATTGACATTCTTCTGACAAGGGGAGTGACCAAAAACCATTCGATATATCAAGCACTGTGAAATATTTGTGATTTGGATTCAACATGCTCAAGACGTCGGGGACAGATGCAACTGTGGGGGCGCAATTGTTGGTAACACTGTTTAACTTGCGGTAATCTATTGTTAATCTCCACGAATTGTCAGAATTTTTGCGAATTGGCCATATTGGCGCATTTGTTGTGGATACACATGGTCTGATGACCCTTTGGTCTAGAAGTGAATCTATTGTTTCCTGAATGTGACTGATAGCTTCCTGTGGAAAGGGGTATTGCTTTTGTGGAGCTGCATCTGGCCCACTAATGTGTATTGCTGTGTCTACCTTTCCACAGTCATGCTTATGTGTTGCAAAAGCTCCCTGCTGCCTTCCTATCATGGGCTGCAGAAGATCATGGTCTGGATGATCTTTTAGGATCTGTAAGATGTCATATGTGGAATCGTTACGCTTGATAGCTGCAATTGTATGTGAATCAGGTATCACTATGGTGCTGGAATGATTGTTTTGAACCCCTTGCCATAGTAACAGATTGGTCAAGTCTAACATACATCCATTGGGAATTAAGAAGTCTGACCCCAGGAGGCTGGTTTCATTTGGCAAAGACATTAATGCAAGTGGCTGTTTTACTAATAACTCTCCAATTTGGATTGTCAGTGGTTTAGACAGAGCTGATTCGACAGTGTGCCCAGCAAAGCTCTGGAGATTTAATTGCTTTCCTGAAGACCATGTTGATTTTAATGGGTCTTTGTCATGCAGAATGGAAATGGCAGCCCCTGTATCTAAAACCATAGTTCGTTGACAGCCCCTAATCAATGCTGACACTTGAGGGCGCCCGCACCTATCCAGAGAAATAGGTGCCAAAATTTTGGGGCCTTGTAATTGTCAACATTGAAGGCTTTCCCCCTCTTTTTGGTGTGTTACTTGTGTTTCCTTTCTGGGGCATACCTGCAATGCATGTAACTGTTGCTGTAATTCTGCATAAGTAGGGGCTCTTTGTGTCTCACTGATCTGCTTGCCTTCTGATGCATGGCTATGAGGGTTTCCTCTTCCCCTGCCTCTATAAGCAAACTTCCCCCTAAATCCCCTCCCCCTACCTTGTAAGCTTTTGTTCCAATTGGGGTTGTATGGAGGATTGGATTCCCCTGGGGCATAGGGGCCTTCTATGGTGGTAGTTTTACATTGTAATGCTGCCACCTTCCTGAACAATTGTTTATCTTCTTTTTCTTTAAGCCTGTGTTGTTTATATGATTGGATTGCTTGAAATGATCTATGTATTAATCCGATCACTTCCTCATAGCTGTGTTTTCTGGGATCTATCAAATATTCACATTTTACTCGAATAGCCGGATGGGCATTGTGAATCAATAAGTTTTTATATTCTATATCCTCCCGAGTTGCTTTCCCATTACTAGTGTTATATGTTGCCCACAATCTATTGGCATAAAGTAGAGGGTTTTCCTCGGTATCCTGTTTAATTTGATATGCCACCATCAAACCTATTGCTGAGGGGTTTATAACTAGAGATGAGCGAATTATTCAAAAATTCGATTCGGCTGATTCGCCGAATTTGCGGGAGAAATTCGATTCGATGCGAATTTATTCGCTGCGAATTTAACTTATTAAAAGGGTTTCTAGGCTTCAGAGAGCCTTTATATTAGTGCAGAACACTGTACCTTTAATTTAAGTGCCCTTGGAGTATGCTGGGGAAGAGAAATAATACTGTCAGTCAGTATGACATGCAGATGAGTGCCGTCGATCTTAGAATCACTGCACACTTCACTCATTTGGGCAGTCACGGGGCACGACGAAGAAGAAGAAGAAGAAGAAGCAGAAGAATGAAAAGAAGAATGAAAAGAAGAAGAAGAAGAATGAAAAGAAGAAGAAGAAGAATGAAAAGAAGAAGAAGAAGAATGAAAAGTAGAATGAGAAGAAGAATGAAAAGAAGAATGAGAAGAATGAAAAGAAGAATGAAAAGAAGAAGAAGAATGAGAAGAAGAATGAAAAGAAGAATGAAAAGAAGAAGAAGAATGAAAAGAAGAAGAAGAAGAATGAAAAGAAGAATGAAAAGAAGAAGAAGAAGAATGAAAAGAAGAAGAAGAATGAAAAGAAGAAGAAGAAGAATGAGAAGAAGAATGAGAAGAAGAATGAAAAGAAGAATGAAAAGAAGAATGAGAAGAATGAAAAGAAGAAGAAGAAGAAGAATGAAAAGAAGAAGAAGAAGAATAATAATGAAAAGAAGAATGAGAAGAAGAATGAAAAGAAGAATGAAAAGAAGAATGAGAAGAATGAAAAGAAGAATGAAAAGAAGAAGAAGAAGAATGAAAAGAAGAATGAGAAGAATGAAAAGAAGAATGAAAAGAAGAAGCAGAAGAATGAAAAGAAGAATGAAAAGAAGAAGAAGAAGAATGAAAAGAAGAAGAAGAAGAATGAAAAGAAGAATGAAAAGAAGAAGAAGAAGAAGAATGAAAAGAAGAAGAAGAAGAATGAGAAGAAGAATGAAAAGAAGAATGAAAAGAAGAATGAAAAGAAGAATGAGAAGAATGAAAAGAAGAAGAAGAAGAATGAGAAGAAAAAGAAGAAGAATGAAAAGAAGAAGAAGAAGAATGAAAAGAAGAAGAATGAGAAGAAGAATGAAAAGAAGAATGAAAAGAAGAATGAAAAGAAGAAGAATGAAAAGAAGAAGAATGAAAAGAAGAATGAAAAGAAGAAGAAGAATGAAAAGAAGAAGAAGAAGAATGAAAAGAAGAATGAGAAGAAGAATGAAAAGAAGAATGAAAAGAAGAATGAGAAGAATTAAAAGAAGAATGAAAAGAAGAAGAAGAAGAATGAAAAGAAGAAGAAGAATGAAAAGAAGAAGAAGAAGAATGAAAAGAAGAAGAAGAATGAAAAGAAGAAGAAGAAGAATGAAAAGAAGAATGAAAAGAAGAAGAAGAATGAAAAGAAGAGGAAGAAGAATGAAAAGAAGAAGAAGAATGAAAAGAAGAAGAAGAAGAAGAAGAATGAAAAGAAGAAGAATTCCAGTACAGCAAAAAGTGTATCTGCAGAGAGCTCCGCTATTTCTGACAGTTCTCTGACAGTTCCTTCACATTTACAGCGGTTGAAACATTGTATCTATTTGTTTCCGAATAAAAACATCTGTATCCTAAATGGAAACAAATAGATACAATGTTTCAACCGCTGTAAATGTGAAGGAACTGTCAGAGAACTGTCAGAAATAGCGGAGCTCTCTGCAGTGACACTTTTTGCTGTACTGGAATCGGGGAAAATTCGATTCGTGCATCCGAAGTTTGCTAAAATTCGGATTCGGTGCGAATCGAATTTTTCCTAATATTCGAAACGAATTCCACTTCGCCAAGTTTGATTCGCTCATCTCTATTTATAACCTTCTGCAGTTCTGCCACTGTTTCTTTGTAACTCCCTTTTCCTTCCTTAATTAAATCTGGGAGTGCATTCCAGGTGTGGGCGTCAAGGGTTAATTGTAACACCTTAACCTGGTCACTAGGACTTCTCACACCTAGAAGCTCACACCTTTGTTGTACATTTGTTGCATGTGAAGTAATGTGTTCATTAGATTTAATTTTGCCAATGAAATCAGCCATACTCATAAAGGTTTTTACAGGTTGAGTAGGATATACATTAGATATTACCTCCTTTCCTTCACTGTCAAATCCTAGAAATGTTTGGTTACTTTCAGGAGAGGAGAAGATCTGGGTCCTACCCATGATGGGTACTTTGTCCTGATCCCCATTTGTGGATCTTTCATCCCCAATATCCTCAGTGTCTATAACAATGGTAAACTCTCTATTTTCCCGTGGATCAGCAATTTCTCCCATAGCCACAGGAAAAGGAAAATTTGGATCCATATCTTCTTCTCCCCAATGCTCATCATAGTTTTCCCCAATTTCATAGGCACAGGTAGGTGCAGTTGCACTAATGTGTCCTAATCTGTTTGCCACAGCAGCCTGTCCTTTAAGGATTGAAATGTTTTGTAGCAGATGTGCCTCTCTTTGTTTGCACTGTGTATGATCTATAATTTTTCCCTTTTTTGTTTCCTGTAACTGATCTTAGACAACTTTATATGCACTAATTATGTGGTCCCGTTCAGTCTCAACTTTTTCTAGCATGTCTTTATATTGTATTATTTCTTTTTGAGCTAATTTGCAATTTTTACTATTTTCCTCCTGGGAGGCTTTAACCATTTGATTAAGAGTAGTTAAGGTTTGTACCTGATTGTGTAAAGCTGTGTTTTCTTTTTCCTTTTCAGTTACTTTAACATTGGCATTATCAACTATCTCTTCCAATTGTTGTATTTTAGTACTCATAGCCATGCAGGCAGCATACATGCCTGCCATTGGTATACCTTTAAGCTTTTTATTCTTTTTGGATGTTTTTACCTGTTCTTCAAATAGCTCCTTGACATAGGCCCAAGGAGATTCTTTTAATTTGGCATCACAGGCAAATTCATTGCTCTTATTTTTAAGAGTGTAAGCTGCAACAAAACTTTCTAAACTAGACATGGTAGCCATTATTAATAGATGTTGCACACAATTTATAATTCACAACTTTGAAATTTGCAGTTGGGTTATACTGTGGCAATTGAGATTACAAGCATACAATTAAGGAAGGCAATCCCAAAATATGGTAAACAATAGATAACTCCAGCACACAAAACAATTTTAACCCTAGTCAGAGACCCAAAATATTTTGTACACAAGAGTGGAGTCTGTAATTACAATAAACTCTAACCTGGCTCCTACACCCAAATCACAATAGACCAAGCAGCCAAGTGGAACAATATTGTTGCCCTGCAGTGTTTACTGTAAACACACTGTGAACAATAGTGTAGGTGAGCCTCTGGACAGACAAAATAAATGGTAAACAAGCAGTGTTAGAGCAATAATTACTAAATTCAATTCAAAGTACCAATAACAAATTTAGTTAAAAAAAAAATTGTCAGTGTGGTTCGGCTTTAACCTAAAAGAAAAAAAAAAAAATTTTGCTCAGGTGTATTATAATAGTCTAATGGAAACTTATTTTGCCCTGCAACCAAAAGAAAAACTATCTGCAATATTATTTCCACTCTAACAACTATGAGGTTAGTAAATGCCTTCAACACAGCATTAATTAAAAAAAACTTCTCCTGTAGCTTAGTTTAAACTTGTCAAGAGAGGAAAGCACAACAAAAAAAAAAATAATATTAAATAATAAAAAAAAAATAAAACTAGAAATTAACTAAATAAATAAATGAATTTCGGGATTTTTTTTTTTTTTCAAAACAACAAATACAACACTCTTTCAGTGCCTTTACAAGAAAAACAATAAAACAAAACCCAACAATAATTCAAGAGAAATGAAGCTTGGTAAGCTCAAAAGAAACAAACAAATAAAAACAATATGGTCCCATCAGTACATCCTCCCCATTAAATTGACCGGTTTTTAATGGTTCTTCTAACATACTATTTCAGTATAATTGCGGGACATTTATGAAGAAGAGAAAAAAAAAAATTCTGTGGAGTATCCTCCCTCTTTTTAGAGTTCTTCTAATATCCACTTAAAAATGTAAAAGGTACCTTTTTTTTTTTTTTTAACTAGATAGGGTTGCTGTAACCTTCCAAACTACCGGCAAACTGACTCAGTTTAAAGCCACCCCAATAACCTTAACTTGCATTACGCAAATCTCGGGGTTGTTGTATTAAATACTTTCAGTCTAGGGTCCTGCCGCAGTGGTCGCCAATTATGTTGACCAAATCTATGGAATATGAAATATAATATTTCTCTGATATGATTTGATTAACCTTAATGAGAGTTCTTTGACCAAGAGTGAAAGGTTTAACACAACAACCAAAATTTATTGGTGAATAGTAGGGAGGTCTAAACTAACATACCACAATTAGAGATGAGCGAATTATTCAAAAATTCGATTCGGCTGATTCGCCAAATTTGAGGAAGAAATTCGATTCGATGCGAATTTATTCGCTGCGAATTTAACTTATAAAAAGGGTTTCTAGGCTTCAGAGAGCCTTTATATTAGTGCAGAACACTGTACCTTTAATTTAAATGCCCTTGGAGATGAGGAAGGAGAAGGAGAAGGAGAAGGATGAGAAGAAGGAGAAGGAGAAGGATGAGAAGAAGGAGAAGGATGAGAAGAAGGAGAAGGATGAGAAGAAGAAGGATGAGAAGAAGGAGAAGGAGAAGGATGAGAAGAAGGAGAAGGATGAGAAGAAGGAGAAGGAGAAGAATGAGAAGAAGGAGAAGGAGAAGGATGAGAAGAAGGAGAAGGATGAGAAGAAGGATGAGAAGAAGGAGAAGGATGAGAAGAAGGATGAGAAGAAGGAGAAGGATGAGAAAAAGAAGGATGAGGAGAAGAAGAAGGATGAGAAGAAGAAGAAGGATGAGAAGAAGGAGAAGGATGAGAAGAAGAAGAAGAAGAATGAGAAGAAGAAGAAGGATGAGAAGAAGGAGAAGGATGAGAAGAAGAAGAAGGATGAGAAGAAGAAGAAGGATGAGAAGAAGGAGAAGGATGAGAAGAAGAAGAAGGATGAGAAGAAGAAGAAGGATGAGAAGAAGGAGAATTCCAAGCCGGCAAAAAGTGTATCTGCAGAGCTCCGCTATATCTTAGCGGAGCTCTACAGATACACTTTTTGCCGGCTTGGAATTCTTCTTATTTTCATCCTACTTCTTCTTCTTCATCCTCATCCTCATCCTCAGAAGAAGAAGAAGAGGATGAGGATGAAGAAGAAGAAGAAGAAGAAGTAGGATGAAAATAAGAAGAATTCCAAGCCGGCAAAAAGTGTATCTGCAGAGCTCCGCTAAGTGTATCTGCAGAGCTCCGCTATTTCTGACAGTTCTCTGACATTCACATTTACAGCGGTTGAAACATTGTATCTATTTGTTTCCAAAAATGGAAACAAATAGATACAATGTTTCAACCGCTGTAAAATGTGAATGTCAGAGAACTGTCAGAAATAGCGGAGCTCTGCAGATACACTTAGCGGAGCTCTGCAGATACACTTTTTGCCGGCTTGGAATTCTTCTTATTTTCATCCTACTTCTTCTTCTTCTTCATCCTCATCCTCAGAAGAAGAAGAAGAGGATGAGGATGAAGAAGAAGAAGTAGGATGAAAATAAGAAGAATTCCAAGCCGGCAAAAAGTGTATCTGCAGAGCTCCTCTATTTCTGACAGATACACTTTTTCCCGGCTTGGAATTCTTCTTATTTTCATCCTACTTCTTCTTCTTCTTCTTCATCCTCATCCTCTTCTTCTTCTTCTGAGGATGAGGATGAAGAAGAAGAAGAAGAAGAAGAAGTAGGATGAAAATAAGAAGAATTCCAAGCCGGCAAAAAGTGTATCTGCAGAGCTCCTCTACTTCTGACAGTTCTCTGACATTCACATTTACAGCGGTTGAAACATTGTATCTATTTGTTTCCATTTATGGAAACAAATAGATACAATGTTTCAACCACTGTAATTGTGAATGTCAGAGAACTGTCAGAAATAGCGGAGCTCTGCAGATACACTTAGCGGAGCTCTGCAGATACACTTTTTGCCGGCTTGGAATTCTTCTTATTTTCATCCTACTTCTTCTTCTTCTTCTTCTTCATCCTCATCCTCAGAAGAAGAGGATGAGGATGAGGAGGAAGAAGAAGAAGAAGAAGAAGAAGAAGTAGGATGAAAATAAGAAGAATTCCAAGCCGGGAAAAAGTGTATCTGTCAGAAATAGAGGGGCTCTGCATATACACTTTTTGCCGGCTTGGATTTCTTCTTATTTTCATCCTACTTCTTCTTCTTCTTCATCCTCATCCTCTTCTTCTTCTTCTGAGGATGAGGATGAAGAAGAAGAAGAAGAAGAAGAAGTAGGATGAAAATAAGAAGAATTCCAAGCCGGCAAAAAGTGTATCTGCAGAGCTCCGCTAAGTGTATCTGCAGAGCTCCGCTATTTCTGACAGTTCTCTGACATTCACATTTTACAGCGGTTGAAACATTGTATCTATTTGTTTCCATTTATGGAAACAAATAGATACAATGTTTCAACCGCTGTAAATGTGAATGTCAGAGAACTGTCAGAAATAGCGGAGCTCTGCAGATACACTTAGCGGAGCTCTGCAGATACACTTTTTGCCGGCTTGGAATTCTTCTTATTTTCATCCTACTTATTCTTCTTCTTCATCCTCATCCTCAGAAGAAGAAGAAGAGGATGAGGATGAAGAAGAAGAAGAAGTAGGATGAAAATAAGAAGAAATCCAAGCCGGCAAAAAGTGTATCTGCAGAGCTCCTCTATTTCTGACAGATACACTTTTTCCCGGCTTGGAATTCTTCTTATTTTCATCCTACTTCTTCTTCTTCTTCTTCTTCTTCTTCCTCTTCATCCTCATCCTCATCCTCTTCTTCTTCTTCTGAGGATGAGGATGAAGAAGAAGAAGAAGAAGTAGGATGAAAATAAGAAGAATTCCAAGCCGGCAAAAAGTGTATCTGCAGAGCTCCGCTAAGTGTATCTGCAGAGCTCCGCTATTTCTGACAGTTCTCTGACATTCACAATTACAGTGGTTGAAACATTGTATCTATTTGTTTCCATAAATGGAAACAAATAGATACAATGTTTCAACCGCTGTAAATGTGAATGTCAGAGAACTGTCAGAAATAGAGGAGCTCTGCAGATACACTTTTTGCCGGCTTGGAATTCTTCCTTTTTTCATCCTACTTCTTCTTCTTCTTCATCCTCATCCTCATCCTCAGAAGAAGAAGAAGAATGAAAAGAAGAAGAAGAAGAATGAAAAGAAGAATGAAAAGAAGAAGAAGAATGAAAAGAAGAAGAAGAAGAATGAAAAGAAGAATGAGAAGAATGAAAAGATTCTTCTTCTTCTTCTTTTCATTCTTCTTTTCATTCTTCTTCTTCTTTTCATTCTTCTTCTTCTTCTTCTTTTCATTCTTCTTCTTCTTCTTCTTTTCATTCTTCTTTTCATTCTTCTCATTCTTCTTTTCATTCTTCTCATTCTTCTTCTCATTCTTCTTTTCATTCTTCTCCTTCTTTTCATTCTTCTTTTCATTCTTCTTATTCTTCTTTTCATTCTTCTTCTTTTCATTCTTCTTCCTCTTCTTTTCATTCTTCTTCTTCTTTTCATTCTTCTTTTCATTTTTCTCATTCTTC
Organism: Staurois parvus; assembly: GCF_062004578.1. Taxonomy (NCBI): domain Eukaryota; kingdom Metazoa; phylum Chordata; class Amphibia; order Anura; family Ranidae; genus Staurois; species Staurois parvus. Next base: position 224,832 of record NW_028318936.1, read on the forward strand.
TTTTCATTCTTCTCATTCTTCTTTTCATGAAGAAGAAAAGAAGAATGAGAAGAATGAAAAGAAGAAGAATGAAAAGAAGAATGAAAAGAAGAATGAGAAGAAGAAGGAAAAGAAGAATGAAAAGAAGAAGAAGAATGAAAAGAAGAAGAAGAATGAAAAGAAGAATGAAAAGAAGAAGAATGAAAAGAAGAAAAAGAAGAATGAAAAGAAGAAGAAGAATGAAAAGAAGAAGAAGAAGAATGAAAAGAAAAAGAAGAAGAATGAAAAGAAGAATGAAAAGAAGAAGAAGAATTAAAAGAAGAAGAAGAAGAAGAATGAAAAGAAGAAGAAGAAGAATGAAAAGAAGAAGAAGAAGAATGAAAAGAAGAATGAGAAGAATGAAAAGAAGAAGAAGAAGAATGAAAAGAAGAATGAAAAGAAGAAGAAGAAGAATGAAAAGAAGAAGAAGAATGAAAAGAAGAATGAAAAGAAGAATGAGAAGAATGAAAAGAATGAAAAGATTCTTCTTCTTCTTCTTCTTTTCATTCTTCTTTTCATTCTTCTTCTTCTTTTCATTCTTCTTCTTCTTCTTTTCATTCTTCTTCTTCTGCTTTTCATTCTTCTTTTCATTCTTCTCATTCTTCTTTTCATTCTTCTCATTCTTCTTCTCATTCTTCTTCTTCTTTTCATTCTTCTTCTCATTCTTCTTTTCATTCTTCTTCTTTTCATTCTTCTTTTCATTCTTCTTCTCATTCTTCTTTTCATGAAGAAGAAAAGAAGAATGAGAAGAATGAAAAGAAGAATGAAAAGAAGAAGAAGAATGAAAAGAAGAATGAGAAGAAGAATGAGAAGAAGAATGAAAAGAAGAATGAAAAGAAGAATGAAAAGAAGAAGAAGAATGAAAAGAAGAATGAAAAGAAGAAGAAGAATGAAAAGAAGAAGAAGAAGAATGAAAAGAAGAATGAAAAGAAGAAGAATGAAAAGAAGAAGAAGAATGAAAAGAAGAATGAAAAGAAGAAGAAGAATGAAAAGAAGAATGAAAAGAAGAATGAAAAGAAGAATGAGAAGAATGAAAAGATTCTTCTTCTTCTTCTTTTCATTCTTCTTTTCATTCTTCTTCTTCTTTTCATTCTTCTTTTCATTCTTCTTCTTCTTTTCATTCTTCTTCTTCTTCTTCTTTTCATTCTTCTTTTCATTCTTCTCATTCTTCTTTTCATTCTTCTCATTCTTCTTCTCATTCTTCTTTTCTTTCTTCTTCTCATTCTTCTTTTCATTCTTCTTCTTCTTTTCATTCTTCTTTTCATTCTTCTCATTCTTCTTTTCATTCTTCTTCTCATTCTTCTTTTCATGAAGAAGAAAAGAAGAATGAGAAGAATGAAAAGAAGAATGAAAAGAAGAAGAAGAATGAAAAGAAGAATGAAAAGAAGAATGAGAAGAATGAAAAGAAGTATTCCAGTACAGCAAAAAGTGTATCTGCAGAGAGCCCCGCTATTTCTGACAGTTCTCTGACAGTTCCTTCACATTTACAGCGGTTGAAACATTGTATCTGTTTCCGAATAAAAACATCTGTATCCTAAATGGAAACAAATAGATACAATGTTTCAACCGCTGTAAATGTGAAGGAACTGTCAGAGAACTGTCAGAAATAGCGGAGCTCTCTGCAGGGACACTTTTGCCGGCTGATCGGGAAAAATCCGATTCGCGCACCTGAAGTATGCTAATATTCGGATTCGCCGCAAATCAAATTTTTCCTGAAATTCGAAACGAATTCCACTTCGCCTGGTTCGATTCGCTCATCTCTAACCACAATCTAGCTATTTAACAATAAGAAAAAGAGAAACAAAATGTATATGATTCACCCAATGAATTAAAGCATATACTATTCATACCCTAAACCCACAAACAGCAAGACAGACAACACATACAGCAATCATGTATACATATAAGTGCCAGAGAAATGTCCTGATATTTACCAATGGTGTAGCATGGGGGCCCCCAGGATCGGTGTATCTTCTCTACTGTCTTCCTCCAAAACCTACCCTGATATACACTTATCTCCCATAGACTTGCATGGGGCCATCCTGATTGGTAGAACTATCCAATCCATCTTCCATATCTGACACATCTCATCCAGGATTGGACAGTTTCCCCATCCCATATCGCTTACATAACTCAGCCCCATTCCAGAGCCTCCCCTTTTAGTGATAAAATTACATATGCCAGGTCATGGCACCGAGGCATCTGGATCCAGGCTTTCTCATCAAAATTCCCTCCATTATTGAGAGTTTGGAGGGAACCTTAGGTCATAGCCTGGTTAAACTACATTCCCCAGATAGCCATCACCATTGCATATCTAAAGAGAGGGTACTTTGAAGTGGCCCTCATACCAACAAAGAGATTTAAATGGCCTGGTCTAGATCGTTATGTGGGCCCCATAAAGTCTGAGATAAGGTTGTTAATTTAGTGGTTGCCCCCTCTCACATAATAGAACATTCCTTGTGGCATGCACCTGTTTACACACCAAACATTCCTCCAATACAATACAAAGCTATCTCTACAACTTGATCACTTGTTTCAATGTCTATGTACAACACACCGCTATCAAACCAAGCTCTGATATTTCCAGCTTTGTAACTTGGTTATATAGTTAGAAAAATATCTATTTACAGTTGCTGATGAAGATTATACATAAACCCCTCATAAGTCAACCCTATGGACTGTCCATCATTTTAAAGGGTTTCTCGGGACTGTCCATCATTTTAAAGGATGCCTCAGAACCATCCATAATTTTAGAGGGTGATTCGGGACTGTCCATAATTTTAAAGGGTGCCTTGGGACTGTCCATAATTTTAAAGGGTGCCTCGGGACAGTCCATCATTTTAAAGGGTGTTTCGGGACCGTCCATCATTTTAAAGGGTGCCTTCGGACTGTCTGTATTTTAAAGGGTGCCTCGGGACTGTCCAGCATTTTAAAGGGTTTCTCGGAACTGTCCATCATTTTAAAGGGTGCCTCAGAACCGTCCATAATTTTAAAGGGTGCCTCGGGACAGTCCATCATTTTAGAGGGTGCTCGGAATTGTCCATCACTTTACAGGGTGTCTTGGGACCGTCCATCATTTTAAAGGGTGTCTCGGAACAGTCCATCATTTTAAAGGGTGCCTTGGGACTGTCCATAATTTTAAAAGGTCGCCTTGGGACTGTCCATCATTTTAAAAGGTGTCTCTGGACCGTCCATCATTTTAAAGGGTGCCTTGGGACCGCCCATCATTTTAAAGGGTGCCTTGGGACTGTTCATCATTTTAAAGGGTGCCTCGGGACTGTCCATCATTTTAAAGGGTGCCTCGGGACTGTCCATAATTTTAACGGGTGCCTTGCGACAGTCCATAATTTTAGAGGCTGCTCGGAACTGTCCATAATTTTAAAGGGTGGCTATGGACTGTCCATCATTTTAAAGGGTTTCTCGGGACCGTCCATCATTTTAAAGGGTGCCTCAGGACAGTCCATCATTTTAAAGGGTGATTCGGGACCGTCCATAATTTTAGAGGGTGACTCGGGACTGTCCAGAATTTTAAAGGGCGCCTTGGGACAGTCCATCATTTTAAAGGGTGTCTCAGGACCACCCATAATTTTAGAGGGTGACTCGGGACTGTCCATCATTTTAAAGCGTGCCTGGGGACTGTCCAGAATTTTAAAGAGTGCCTTGGGACTGTTGGTAATTTTAGAGGGTGGCTTGACTGAAAAAAGATTGAGAAACACAGCCCTAGGACCAAGGACCATTATTTTCCCCCAAATAAAATAGGCTAATCATAAAAAAAAGTAATAAAGAAGAAAACACAGTGCATGCAATATTTTATTATTTTTTAATCAGACATTTAGCATTTAGCTAAATGATATTTCACATCAAATGGCTTCCAGTTCATGGCTTAACAGGTTCCAGAAACTTTGCAAGACACTGAACTCAGCAAGCCCGAGGCCGCACCCTTGAGAGCACTTATGCCGAATTTCTTGATTGTGTCCAAAACACCTCTTTTTACTTCTTCATCTACAACGTCCTCTTCCTCTTCATCGGCACCTCTCCTGGAAGAAGACACAGTTATCGTTACATAAAACAACATTGATTACAACATAAAAAAACTGTATTTCCCTGGGAACAAAAATGGGTTTTTTTTTGGACATTATAAAAATAATAATAATAATAATGATAATAATAATAATAACATAAAACAACGTGTATTTTTTTGGAAATAATAATACCATAAAACAACATTGATTATGACATAAAAAAACTGTATTTCACTGGGAACAAAAATGCGTATTTTTTTTGGACATTATAAAAATAATAATAATAACAATAACAACATAAAACTACATTGATTATAACATAAAAAAACTATTTCACTGGAAACAAAAATGTGTATTTTTTAAAAAATAATAATAATATAAAACAACTATGATTACAACATAAAAAAACTTATTTCACTGGGAACAAACATGAGTATTTTTTTGGACATTATAAAAATAATAATAATATTGATAATAATAATAATAATAATAACATAAAAATACATTGATTACAACATATAAAACTGTATTTCACTGGGAACAAAAATTTTGAATTTTTTGGACACAGTGGAGGAGATTTACTAAAACTGGGGAGTGCAAAATCTTAGATTGTAAGCTCCCAGGGCCAGGGCCCTCTTAACCTCTTTGCATTGAACTGTATCATTGCTGCATTGTCTTCCTTTATGTCGCAAAGCGCTGAGTAAACTGTTGGCGCTATATAAATCCTGTATTATTATAATAATAATAATAACATAAAACAACATTGATTATAATATAAAAACATTGTATTTCATTGGGAACAAAAATGTTGATTTTTTTTACATTATAATAATAATAACATAAAACAACATTGATTATATTTAAAAAAAACTGTATTTCACTGGGGAAAAAAAATGTGTATTTTTTGGACACAATGGAGGAGATTTACTAAAACCGGAGAGTGAAAACTCTGGTGAAGCCAATCAGCTACTAACTTCAGCTTGTTCAATTAGCCCCCTTACTCCTAAGGGTAAAATAAATCTTAATGCCCAAGGAAAATTTGACAACTTTGACATGCGTTAGTTAAACCGTACATCCCATCACAACTACTTTGTACATCCAGGTGGATTCTACCGCATTTGTTTTCAGGACAAATTGGGCTTTCGTTTAATGGTAAATGGTAATGGATATCTCTTGATTTTTTTCTTATTATCAAAGGAATACCGGCCCAAAATAGTAAAAAAAAAAAAAGTTTTTTTTTTAATTTAGCTGCATGTTTTTTGTTACTACCATAACTTACCACCAAAGCACAAACCAAAATAAATTCTCCATCTCCTGACAATCGCAGCGATACTATATATGTGTATGTTACCTGTTGTTTGTACCTGTAATAGAGCCCAGAAACAATAGGGCGCATTGGGCGCATATATGGTATATATATATATATATATATATATATATATATGTGTATGTTATTTGTTGCTTGTACCCATAGTACAGCCCAGAAACAATAGGGCGCATTGGGCTTTTTTTTTTTTTCCTTTTGTCCTACCTAAAATACACTGAAATTGACACCAACTGACACTGATACCAATTAAAAAAAAAAAAATCTTTGACCCGGACCCTGACCGAAACACTAACCCTGGCACTGAAGTAGATCAAACCTCAATCTAGGTATTTTTCTTTCTTTTTTTTATTTTTTTTTTTATTTATTTACACACAGCTTTTTGTTTTTTGTTTTTTTTCTCTCTGCAAGGAGAGAGAGAGAGAGATATAATGTATCTCTCTTCTCCATTCAGAGAGAAAAAAAAAAAAAAAAAAAACAATGGGTGGGTTTCACAGTGACTGATTGCTGTGATAGCCAATCAGAGGCTATCACAGCGATCATGTGACCCGGAATCGGGAGTTCCGGGTCCCGATTGTTAGAACGGGACCCGGGGCTCTCAGTGACACCGCGGTCTTTGTGCGTGTGGCGCGATCCCAGCACAAAGACAGGTACTGAGCTGGCTAAGCCAAGACCGGCAGGTCAGTAGTCCAACCACATGCTGGGAAGGTGTCACGGGTCATTTTTTATCCAACACTGTTCCTCTGTACTGTGTGACAGAGCTGTGCAAATTCCAGGACTCAATAAACAGACGTAAAATTATTTGGTAGCTAAAACAACGCTCATACCCACATGAAAAATATATCTTAAATATATTTAGAAACAAAAAATTATACAAACGACATATATTTACAATATATTGTCCTACACGAATATATTTTAACAAGTATTCCAAAAATGTAAATTAAAATATATTTTCCAAAGGCATATATTTAAAAATATATTTTCCAGATATTTTTGAACATCTACATAAAATGCATTTAAACATAGATTTTTAAATATACTTAAAATATATTTTTTTTCCATGTGGGTATATGCAGTTCACCGATATGTTTAGCTGTTTGACCAGAATTAAGTCTATACTTCCCACATGGAAGAAAAATATATTTTAAATATATTTTTAAAAATACAATTCTTACTATATTCTTCCCAAATATATTGACGTTTCAAATACTACAATTTTGGCCATAGTCAATATATTTAAAAAATATATTTCAATATATTTGTGAATATATTATTAAAAATATTTTCAGAACACATGCTACAATATATATCAAAGTGTAATTTGGAATGCATTTAAAAGTATATTTAAAAATCTATTTTAAATGCATTTTTTTAGATGTTCAAAAATATCTGGAAAATATATTTTGAAAAATATATTTTTAAATATATGCCTTTGGAAAATATATTTTAATTGACATTTTTGGAATACATGTTAAAATATATTCATGTAGGCTAATATATTGTAAATATATGTCACATGTATACTTTTTTTTTCTAAATCTATTGAAAATATATTTCTCTTCCATATGGGAATATGCATTTCACCGATATGTTTAGCTGGTTTACCAGAATTAAGTCTATACTTGTATTTAAAAAAGTCTTCTACATACTTACTCTTCCTCACAGAGAGATAAGGTGATGGTCCCAAGAAAGAAAAAGAGCAACAGGGATTTCTTCAAGGTGAACATCTTTGGGCTCTGTGGTCCATTTGGATCCATGGAAAGAAAAAGAAGACAAAATGGAAAATATGACTCAAAAATAATACGAGATCCCGTAATGTTAGCCATACATAAAATGGTTGTTCCAACACAATAAAAGGTCCGAGCTCTAAACCAGTGGTCTCCAAACTGTGGCCTGGGGGGCAGATGTGGCCCTTTGCTTGCCTTTGCCTGGCCCTTGGGGCGCTATTCCATCAATTGACAACAGTGATGGTTCTATTATTCCCATTGATGCCAACAATGAGGCCTTCTTCTTCCCATTATAACCACCCACATGGAAGAAAAATATATTTTAAATATATTTTAAAAATACATTCTTAATATATTCTTCCCAAATATATTGACATATATTTCAGATACTACAATTTTGGCCATATTCAATATATTTCAATATATTTGTGAATATTGAACATCTAAAAAAATGCATTTAAACATAGATTTTTAAATATATTTATAAATGCATTCCAAATTTCACTTTGAAATATATTTCAGCCTGTGTTCTGAATATATTTTTAATAATATATTCACAAATATATTGGAAATATGGCCAAAATTGTAGTATTTGAAATATATGTCAATATGTTTGGGAAGAATATATTAAGAATGTAGTTTTTAAAATATATTTAAAATATATTTTTCTTCCATGTGGGAATTTCCATCAAAATTGTAAAAAAGATTCCCATACAGAATACAAAAACTAAAACGTTACGTGATCCTCATCATAATGTCTCATAATATATGGTTTAATTCTAGGTAGGCCAAGTTTGGTATTTTCTGATTTGAATTTTTTGAATCAGTTTCAATTTTCACATTCATCGTGAAAAACAAACCGTTATGAGAAATATGATAGGAGGAACTTTGCCAGCATTTGGAATAAAAATAAATTAGAGGAGTAATTTATACTTTACCTGAAAGCTGAAGACCGAGGATTATTTTCTTAAAAATAAAATATAATAGAATTAATAATATAATAAAGATATTCCAGCGTATACTTACCAGGGAGGTCAGCTGGTGCTGAGAATGTAGACAGGTGAAAGACTTCAGTGGAAGGTCTACTCTACGAAGAACAGGGTTGGCTTATATAATAGAAGAAACAAGTTGAGTACACAGAAGGTTTAATTAAAAATTAATTTAGAAGTCACATCGTTCTCAGGAAAGCATAACTGATAACACATGAATTTCTGAAAATATTTACCTCGTAGCCTCCAGGTGGGACAAACATCAGCACCCAAGAAGCATTCCAAATATCTCCTGGTCTGCTATTTAGACATGTTTAATTGTGAGAGTTCAAGTGTTTTTTAACTTTTTTTTTCTATTAAATTGGAAATTGGTTTTATTACTCCATGAGAGTCTCTTTCTTCTATTCTTAAGGGCTCGTTCACACTTGGCTGTTTTACCAACGCTTGCCAAACGCCCCTATAGCTAGTGTGAACGTTTGCGGTGCGTTTTTTAACGCTCGGCAAACGCTCCGCAAACGCCGCATGCGCGGTAACTCTGCGGACGCCATTGGGGACAATTGAGTGGGAGAGTTTTTGGAGATCGAGCAGGATCCCAGTGTTGATGTTTTTAGAGCGAAATGTCTCCTTGTTTTGAAGAGGACCCCACACTTTTTTTGTGGTATGGGGTCCACAGGACTGTTGCTGTGGCCAATTGATGATTTTTACTTTTGCCAGTTGTTTATTAATGGTTCTGGCCAATTTTTGTGGCCATTTATTATTTTTTACTTTGGCCAATTGTTGTTTATTAATGGTTCTGGCCAATTTTTGTGGCCATTTATTATTTTTTACTTTGGCCAATTGTTGTTTATTAATGGTTCTGGTCAATTTTTGAGGCCATTTATTATTTTTACTTTGGCCGATTGTTGTTTATTAATAGTTCCAGCCAATTGTTGTTTATTAATGGTTCTGGACAATTGTTGTTTATTAATAGTTCCGCCCAATTGTTGTTTATTAATGGTTCCGGCCAATTGTTGTTTATTAATGGTTCTGGACAATTGTTGTTTATTAATGGTTCCGGCTAATTGTTGTTTATTAATGGTTCTCGCCAATTGTTGTTCATTAATGGTTCCGGCCAATTGTTCTTTCTATTTATTATTTTTTACTTTGGCCAATTGTTGTTTATTAATGGTTCTGGCCAATTTTTGTGGCCATTTATTATTTTGTTACTTTGGCCAATTGTTGTTAATTAATGGATCCGCCCAACTGCTGTTTATTAATGGTTCTGGACAATTATTGTTTATTAATGGTTCTGAACAATTGTTTTTTATTAATGGCTCCGGCTAATTGTTGTTTATTAATGGTTCTGGCCAATTGTTTATTAATGGTTCCGGCCAATTGTTCTTTCTATTTATTATTTTTTACTTTGGCCAATTGTTGTTTATTAATGGTTCCGCCCAATTTTTGTGGCCATTTATTATTTTTTACTTTGGCCAATTGTTGTTTATTAACCACTTGCCGCCCAGCCACCGCATTAAAACGGTTGCAGGGCGGCACTCACAGGCAAAACAACGTTTTAAAACGTAGTTTTGCAAAACAGGTAGGGGGCGCACACGAGGCGCGCGCCCCCCCTACCTGTCCCGCGGGTGTCAGCAGCGGGTCTCTGCCGCCCTGTCACGGCCGGTGATTACCGTTTGTTTTCCCTCGATGACCGGTGATTGCTGACACAGAGCAGGGCTGCATTGGTCACACACAGCCCTGGTCTGTGTCAGTTCTCTGACAGCTCGTGAAAGCTGAAGAGGGAGAGAAGAGTTTCTCTCCCTCGATCAGCTCCCCCCTCCCTCCCCCCCCCGTCCACTACACACCCCTGCCCCCTAATAAAACACTCCCCTCACACACTAAACTCTAAAAATGTTAACCCCTTCCAGCCCAGTGACATTAGTACAGTGTCAGTGATTTTTTTTTCACTGATCACTGTATTGGTGTCACTGGGGATGTCAGTGACCCCAAGTCAGTTCCCCCCAATGACAAAATGTCCGCCGCAGTCCCGCAGTCCTGCCATAAATCGTTGATCGCCGCCATAAGTCACTGATCGCTGCAATATGTTGCTGATCACCGCCATTATTAGTATAAATAAAAATTAAAAATCCCAGTATCTTTCCCGCCATTTGTAAATGCTATAAATTTCATGTAAACCAATTAATTTACACGTATTGGGATTTTTTTTTTGCAAAGACATGTCGCAGAGTGCATTTTGGATGAAATTTGTGACAAAATTTGATTTTTTAATTTTTTTTACTGGACATGTTTTATAGCAAAAAGTCCAAAATATTGTTTTTTTTCTCAAAATTGTCAGCCTTTTTTTTTATAGCGCAAAAAAATTAAAAACGCACAGGCGATCAAATACCACCGAAAGAAAGCTCAATTTGTGGGAAAAATAAGGATGTAAATTTAATTTGGGCGCAGTGTTGCATGACCGCACAATTGTTAAAGTAACTCAGCAACGTAACAGAAAACTTTTCTGTAACCGCTTCCTGACCAACCTACAGCAGAAATACTGCTACAGGGCGGCATGGGTATGCAAAATCACATATATATATATATTAATATATATATATATATATATATACGTGATTCGCGCTCCCGTGGTTTTCACGCCCCTCCCAGATAGCGTCAGATTGCCCGTCAGTACACCAGTCATCACATCTTACCCCTTGATTGCCAGGAGCACGCTCATGTACAATAAACCTCCATTGCTACTATAGTGTCTGAACGGGTCAATATCTTTGATCAGGTCAGCACTATACCAGCGTTCACATTAGTATAGTGTTCCCAATAACACAGCATTAGCGGGATCAGCCCCTGCACCTGCCAACACCTGCGTTTAGCCCCTACGCTTACCCCCCCTTCTCCCCCAGCAAGTGCAGTGTCAGTAGGTCACCGTCACTTGATACATTGCACACAAAACCGCAGTGTTCGCAGAATCAGGCCTGATCTCTGTTAGCACTTAAATTTTGATGACTCTCATATGCAGCAGAGTGCCAGTACTAGTGCCGCTCTACCTTTTGGTGAACTGGCGAGTACCAGCAGTCTAGTAAATCCTGGTCTTTCACATACCTCCTTGATTTTTGGAGCTGTTTTTCACAGAATATCTGTATGCGTTGATTGTGGATCAAAGCAGTTTATATGCACAACAATTTATTGCCGCCAACCCAAATTCAAACTTTGCCAGACCATTCGCATGGAAACTCATTACGGTTTTCAAATTTACTTTTTTTGGGGCCTAACCCTCAACATAGGCATTACTAAAATAAATGAATTGTGGTTGTATTGGTCCGCAGACCCCATTCATCATATCCCGTGTTCTCTGCTGCCATGGCCAGGCATAGATATGAGAGTATAATGTGTTTTATGCATTTCAGCGACAATACACTCTGTCATTCTCGGGGTAACCCTGAATTTGACCGGCTCCACAAAATTCAGCCCCTCGAAAATCACCTTAACCTAAAATTTGCAGATGTCTATACTCCCCAGCAAAACATCTGCATTGATGAGTCCCTGATTAATTTTTCTGGCCGCCTTGCATTCAAACAATTTCTCCCCTGCAAGCGTGCCAGATATGGGGTCAAGATGTAGAAGACCTGTGAGAAGACAACAGGCTATACTTATAAGTTTTGGATTTACGAGGGAAAAGATAGTCACATGGAGCCCCCCAGATGTCCAGACTACATGGGGAGCAGTGGCAATATAGTTTGGGACTTGGTGTCATCATTTCTCCATAGGGGGTACCACTTTTACGTGGACAATTTTTATTCAAGCGTGCCACTATTTAGACATCTATTCAATCTTGGAACTGGCACTTGTGGCAAAGTGTGACCTAATGTGTGCCCACCATTAGAAGGGGGTGGATGCAGGGTGGTATATTCCAATGGTGGGCATAACACACACTTTTTCTGGCAGAGATTTCTTCTTATTTTTTCATTCAGTCCACTGGCTGCATACAAAAAAAAAAAAAAAGAACATAGCATATATACCCAACAAGGACCAGCGATGTATTGGTACATCACTGGATTTGAATGGTTATACCAGGATGATGCCTACAGCTGCAGGCATCATCCTGGTATTATTTTTTTCAGCCGGTGATCGGCTTTCATGTAAAAGCAATCCTAGTGGCTAATTAGCTGCAGGATTGCTTTTACAAGCAGTGGGAGATGATGTCCACCCTCCCCCGCTGCCTTCCACGGCCTTCTCGGGCAGTCCCATGCCATCAGGGGAACCTGAGAATGCAGCCGGTGTTTCTGCCAGCTGACTATAGAGCTGATTGGAGACCAGAATGGTGCCAATCATCTCTATAGTCTAAGAATTCAAAAGCTACAAGCATTTCATCACTTTAGTTTCGCAGGATATAAACAGCGCCATTTGTAAATTGGGAAAGCATCTGATCACACCGATTTTGGTTTGATTAGATAATGTAAGGGCAGAGGAGATATCCAGAGTCTGATAGACCCCAGATTTCTCAAAAAAGAATATGACAATGCCCATTGAAGTTATAGGGGTTATTTGCATTCCCTGTTATACCATTAAAAGTGATAAAAAGAAAATATGAAAGGTACAATGTAAAAATAATAAAAAAAAAATCAAAATAACTAAAAAAAAAAAAAAAAAAAAAAATTGCCCCTCCCATGCGCGCACACCTGTGTGCACAAGCCTTGACCCTGTGCCGTTATGTAAACAGCGCTTGCACCATGCATGTGAGGTATCGCCATGAACATCAGATCAAGAGCAGTAATTATAACACTAGACCTCCTCTGTAAATCTAAAATGGTGGCTTTTAAAGGCTTTTAAAGCGCTGCCTATGGATATTAAAAATGTTTGCAGTTTGTCGCCATTGAACGGGGCATGCGCAGTTTTAAAGCATGTCATGTTTGGTATCTATTTACTCGGCATACCATTATCTTTTATATTTTACCAAACAATTGGCCAATATATTGTGTTTTTGTGCATTAAAAGTAAAAATAGTGTATTTTTTTTTAAAAATTGCTTTTGAAAAATCGCTGCGCGAGTACTATGTGCCATAAAAAAATTGTAGTACCCACCATTTTATTCACTAGGGTGTTTGCTTTAAAAAAATATATAATGTTTGGGGGTTTAAATGAATGGTTCCGGCCAATTGTTGTTTATTAATGGTTCCGGCCAATTGTTCTTTATTAATGGTTCTGGCCAATTGTTCTTTATTAATGGTTCTGGCCAATTGTTTATTAATGGTTCTGGCCAATTGTTTATTAATGGTTCTGGCCAATTGTTGTTTCCATTAATTATTTTTTACTTTGGCCAATTGTGGCCACTTCTTGCATACTGATCCGTGGTGATCTGATCTGTGGTGCCTTTTATATTGTTGTTTTGTTAACCATTTGAATACCGGGCGATTTTACACCTTCCTGCCCAGGCCATTTTTCACGTTTCAACGCTCTCACACTTTGAATGACAATTGCGCGGTCATACAACATTGTACCCAAACTAAAATTTTATCATTTTCTTCACAAAACTAGAGCTTTCTTTTGGTGGTATTTAATCACTGCCGGAATTTTTATTTTTTGCTAAATTATCAAAAAAATACCGAACATTTTGAAAAAGAACACGTTTTTCTTTGTTTCTGTTGTAAAAGTTTTCAAATAAATAATTGTCCTTCATAAATTTAGGCCAAGATGTATTCTACTACATGTCTTTGGTGAAAATAACCCAAATTATTATGTATTTTTTAGTTTGTAGGAAAGTTATAGAGTTCACAAACTATGGTATATATCTGAATATTGATCAATCCTGAAGTACTGACGGCCAATCTAATTTCTTGAGCTCCAAGAATGTCACAACAGTACAGATATCCCCCAAATGACCCCTTTTTGCAAAGTAGACAGTCCGACGTACTTCATAAGAGGCATGGCGAGTTTTTTGAAGTTGTATTTTTTTTGTCATAATTTTTCGGAAAATGAAAAAATGCAAAAAATTATTTTCACTATTTTTTTTTTTACATGCTGTCACCAATGCAGTACAGCGTCGTCATATAACTGGCATGGCGGTGATCAGGGACACTGACTGGTGACAGTATGAAAAAAAACAATTTTTTTTTAATTTTTAATTTTTTATTAAATTGTTTTCTTTTTTTTAAGGTTTTTTTTTTCCATTTTTCACTATGTCCAGAGTAGTACAATGTTACCATAGTAACATTGTACTACTTTGGGGAAGTGATCAGTATTTGGGTTTTTTTTTTTTTACACAATTTGCTTATAGCAAAGAACTACTTTTCTATAAGCAAGCATTCACCTGAATGACATTGATTCATTCAGGGTTTTTTTTTTTTTTTGTGCTTAGCTGTGATTTGGCCACAGCTAATCACTTGACATGTGCATGTGATTAGCTGTGACCATTCACAGCTAGACAGTAGTATACAATTGATGGCATGAATGAAGCCATCCATTGTATACAACTGTCATGTGACCTGCTGTGATTGGTCACAGCAGGTCATATGGTACCGGCAACAGGGCTGATACTCAGATCTGTCATCGGCCGTGTCCAAGGTACACGGCCGGTGACAGATCGCGCCGCTGCGCAGCTCTGCAAGCGCGAAAAAGTGCGCATGTGCAGGAAATGCAGTACATTTTTCCGGCCGCCTTTTGGCTATTGGCCGGGCGTGTATTGGTTAAACTTTATTCAAATGAAAAAAAAAAATAAAACAAACAAAAAGTAGCATAAATTCAAACAGATTTTTTACAATTAAAATAGTTTGATCCTGACTTTGGGAGCATTTTTATATTAACACGTTCATCACAACATCTTTCAACTCCTCCCACAGCACTGCAAAAGTTTCCCTTACCACCTTTGCCTCTGTGCTGACTCCCATTACAAAATAGGAGGAAGGGAGGCAAAATGTTGTCCATACAATATAAAATTATAAAATTAAATCTTTCATTTAATATTTTAATTGAAAAAAGGGTAAAATATTTAGAAGACCATGCTTGGAAAAATTGAATGAAACATGGTCAGGGGCGGACTGACAACTCATGAGGCCCCTGGGCAATAGGGGATCATGGGGCCCCTGTGTCCTTGCCCAAAATCAAAAAAGCCTATGAAAAAGGTACCAGGGGCATCTCATGGGGCCCCCTACTGACTCCAGGCCCTCGGGCACTGCCCGAGTTTCCAAATGGTCAGTCCGCCCCTGAACATGGTACATTTATAAAAAAAAACATTTTATACAGTGATGGAAATGCGTATTTGACCCCATGCTGATGTTGAATGTTTGCCCACTCACAAAGAAATAATCAGTGTAAAAATCAAATGTTCGGTGTATTATAACACTGAGACAGAATAGCAACAAAAATTGTAAAAGAAATGCATGTCTAACATGTTCATGGGAAATAAGTATTTTATCCCCTATCATTCAGCAGGATTTCTGGCTACCAGGTGTCATTCATACAGGTAACAAGCTGAGATTAGAAGCAGTCTCTTAAAGGGAGTGCTACTACTCTCATTTTGTTACCTGTATAAAAGACACCTGTCCACAGGAGCAATCAAACAATCAGATTCCAAACTCTCCACAATGGCAAAGACCAAAGAGCTGTCCAAGGATGTCAGACAAGATTGTAGACCTACACAAGGCTGGACTGGGCTACCAAACTATCGCCAAGCAGCTTGGTGAGAAGGTGACAACAGTTGGTGTAATCATTCGCAAATGGTAGAAACACAAAACAACTGTCAGTCTCCCTAGGTCTGGGGCACCATGCAAGATCTCACCTCGTGGAGTGTCAATGATCATGAGAACAGTGAGGAATCATCCCAGAACTACACGTAAGGATCTTGTCAATGATCTCCAGGCAGCTGGGACCATAGTCACCAAGAAAACAATTGGTAACACACTACACCGACAAGGACTGAAATCCTGCAGTGCCTGCAAGGTCCCTCTGCTCAAGAAATCACATGTCCAGGCCCGTCTGAAGTTTGCCACTGAACATCTGAATGATGCAGAGGACTGGTTGGAAGTGTTGTGGTCAGATGAGACCAAAATCGAGCTCTTTGGCATCAACTCAACCCACCGTGTTTGGAGGAGGAGGAATGCTGCCTATGACCCCAAGAACACCATCCCAACTGTCAAACATGGTGGTGGAAACATTCTGCTTTGGGGGTGTTTTTCTGCTAAGGGGACAGGACAACTGCACCGCATCAAAGGGACGATGGACGGGGCAATGTACCATCAAATCTTGGGTGAGAACCTTCTTCCCTCAGCCAGGCCATTGACAATGGGTCGTGGATGGGTGTTCCAGCATGACAATGACACAAAACACATTGCCAAGGCAACAAAGGAGTGGCTCAAGAAGCACATTAAGGTCCTGGAGTGGCCAGAGTTGACAAACGTCAGCCACCGAACCTTAGTGACATGGAGAGGATCTGCCAAGAGGAGTAGGCCAAAATCCCTCCTGAGATGTGTACAAACCTGATGGCCAACTACAAGACACATCTCACTTCTGTGATTGCCCATAAGGGATTTGCCACCAAGAACTAAGTCATGTTTTGTGAAGGGGATCAAATACTTATTTCCCTCATGAACATGCAAATCAGTGCATCATTTGTTAGACATGCATTTCTTTAGATTTTCTTGTAGCTATTCTGTCTCTCAGTGTTACAATACACCAACCATTCGATTTTTAGACCGATCATTTCTCTGTGAGTGGGCAAACGTTCAACATCAACAGAGGGATTACTTCCGGTTCCAGCGCCGCATGGGGTAGAGAAGACATCCCGCGGCTCCGGAGTGTCTCGCTTATAACTAAAGCCTCCTGCACCGGAGGACTGCGGTATACGGCACGGGAGTCCCCCCCCCCCCTGCCTCCCCCACTCCCGACCATCTATGGAGCGGTACCTACGGCCAGCGGCATCCGTCCAGGATCCCGCTCCCTGCACACAGAGGGACAGGTCTCCCATCCGTGCAGCCAAGATGGCCACTGCTGACAATGCTGCAGACAGCAGCTTACCCACACCAGAACCAGCTACACAGCGCAGCAGCCACAGTTCCTCTACCCTGATGGCCAGCATGGAGACAGAGCGAGGGCCAGACCCAGATCCAGGGTCAGGATACGGCACAGCAGCCTCACACTCTTTTGACAGGACATGCTGAGCACAGTAGTCCCACAGACCAATATGAACAAATCGCACAGGCTGTTGCTTCTCTGTTGCTACCAACCATTACACAAGCAGTAGACAGAGCACTGAACCAGGGAATAGAACAGCTTAGAATAGATTTGGGAGAAAATGCCAAACACGTAACCAAAGTTGAACACCGCCTCTCTGACTTATGCAGGCGCGATCTACACAAGCCAAACGTGAGCAACAGGCCATCCTAGAAAAGCTAGATGACTTAGAAAACCGTTCACGTAGGAACAATCTACAGGTGGTGGGCCTTCCAGAATCTTACAGTTCAGGTCAATTGTCTGAAATCTGCTCTAAACGTATACCCACAGCATTGGGAATTACGACACACTGCCAAGTTGAAAGGGCGCATAGACTGGGTGCCCCCTCGAATGACCAACGTATGCCACGGTCCACAATTGCTAAATATCTTAACTACGCTGACCGAGTGGCCATTCTTAACTCATTTCGTAACTCACGCTCTCTGCAACTGGATGGGCACAAGCTTTTACTGTTTGCTGATTATTCGCCAGAAGTTTCTCGCAAATGCAAATCGTTCCAGTCAATTTATACTACACTATTCCAGAAAGGGGTAAAATTTACCCTTGCCTACCCCGCTACACTTCGCTTCACTACGCCTGCGGGGGAATCCAAATCATTTGTGCACCCAGAGGAAGCCCTTCTTTACTTGCAAAATAACTTTCCTGATGCCGTAGGTCCTCAAGAACCGCCACAAGATCTCGGCCTACGAGACCAACGCAGTCCCAGAAAGTACCCGCCGAAACGCCAACGCATTAATCATGCATCAACAAAACAAAGACCACCTTGACGGCCGAGTCACACTTTACTGGCAAATCTATAAACTGATCTTCATTGCCTATTGATAAAGCCTAGTTTAAATGCAATATTATTGGTTAATTACGCTGTTTAATTTTGCCCTCTTTGAAGTCATGGGCTCTCTCTCATGCTTATAATAGCTCATTTACAATCTGTCTGCATTGTTTTATTATATCTTTGGCTGCTGCGCTGCCATAGATGATGGGTGATCTGATCCCGGCTCTCCTTCACTAATGGCCTATGCTGCCATAGGGGGCTCTACTTTCCTCCTATCTGACTACACACCTCCACGCAGGCTAAAGAAAGGAGATCACATACGGAATAATGTGAAGTCCAGGATAACTATGCAGTTTATTGTTCTTTTTGTTTTTTCGAGTGTCCCATGTTGGGTCGGTCAGATTATTGTATATTCTCATCCCCTTCTCCCTCCCCCTCTTTCTCTTTCCTCTACTTTCTTCTTACTCGGAGACCCCACAACGCCTCTTCCTCCCATGCAGAGTCGAGGGGGCGCAGACCACGAGACTGATTTTACGGATTTGCTGCTCGTCAAGGACGATATCGATACTTTTCTGATCATCTTTACACCTAATTCCTTATGCTTCGGGTGATCTCATGGAATGTTAAGGGCCTGAGATCGCCCCATAAACACATGGCCATTCTTAGATATTTAAAACGCATGAAAACAGATATTGCGTTCCTTCAAGAAACTCACCTAACCCAAACAGACCTTATGCGTATGAAAAAATTATGGGTGGGACAGGTACTGGGGTCGCCATCTCCCTCTGGCAAAGCAGGGGTGATCATCCTTTTTCATAAACGTCTTACACCTGACATTGTCACGTTAGACACAGATGAGGAGGGCCGGTACGTTGCAGCACATGTCATACTAGACTCCTACCTTTTAGTATTGGCCAATATATACACACCAAACTCCTCACCCAAACCTTTTTTTCAGGATTTGTCCTCAAAACTGTCCAACTTTTTACACCTCCCTGTACTAGTAGGAGGTGACTTCAAACTATGTATGCACATACGGGAAGATAAACAAAAACCTTTCATACCGAATTGCCAACTAACCACACCTCCTCATTAGCGCCTACATTATTACACAACTTCACAGAGTCGCTGCAGCTCACAG
The DNA here is from genome assembly GCF_062004578.1 of Staurois parvus. Taxonomy (NCBI): domain Eukaryota; kingdom Metazoa; phylum Chordata; class Amphibia; order Anura; family Ranidae; genus Staurois; species Staurois parvus. The sequence goes on from NW_028318936.1 coordinate 244,043, forward strand.
ATGTGTGGCGACTAGCACACCCAGAGGGGAGGGAATTCATGTTCTTCTCTCCCGTACACCATACTCTGTCCAGAATTGATTATTTCTTTGTCAATCACGCGCATTTACAAAACATCTCAGATGCTGAGATACATGATATAGCGATCTCCGATCACTCCCCGATTTCCATCCGCATATGACATGTGCAAAATAATCACCACTCACGTACCTGGCGTTTCTCCTCTTCTCTAGCACACAATCGGGACTTACTTTGAATACTGAATAATGCTTGGAGCGAGTTTTGTGAAGCAAATGCAGAACACAAAACAAACCCAAAACTTTTTTGGGAGACAGGCAAAGCGGTCTTACGTGGAAGAATCATAGCGTTCACTTCCACATACAAGAAAAACCTTCTCCGCAACTATTCAGCAGCAAGTCTTCGTTTAAGACAAGCACAAAAAGATCTAGCAAATCTTAATTCTCACGAACATAGAACTGCATGGTCAGAGGCCAAGCATCAATTTGACACATGGGCTGCTGCCCAAGAGGCCATACACAAATCATACAATGACCTGCAATTTCATAAATTCAGCAATAAGCCAGGCAAATTGTTATCAAGGCTGTGCAAAAAGCCGTTCACACCTACTCTTTTTACGTCCCTGAGAGATGCACAGGGAATGCTGAAAAGTGACCCTAGACATTATACATGTTTTAGAACACTTCTATCAAACTCTTTATGGCCCGGACCCTATAGACATATCTAAAGCTACCTCCTTCTTGGACCAAGTCACATTGCCATGGTTAGACCCCACCTCACTTCAAGCTTTAAATGCTCCCATTACTATATCGGATGTGTATCTAGCTATTAAATCACTTGCAAACGGTAAAGCCCCGGGCCCTGATGGTTATACAGCCGAATTTTACAAGTTAATGGCTGAATCCCTTTCTCCCACACTACAATCGGTGTTCCAGACCATTCAGGCAGGAGGAGACTACATTCCCTCAGGATCCCAAGCCTACATTAAATTGATAGCCAAAAAAGACAAAGACCCGTTAGAACCTGGATCGTATCGTCCTATATCCCTGCTGAATCTTGATGCAAAACTCATCAAAAATCATAGCCTCCCGCCTAGCAACTATTTTACCTACTCTTATACACCCTTCCCAAGCTGGATTCGTACAAGGGTGCTCAGCAGCTTTGAATATTCGGAAGGTGATATCTGCTTTGAATCAAGCCACGAACGACACACTCCTAGACGCAGCAATAATTTCATTAGATGCCGAAAAGGCTTTTGATAATGTTAGTTTTGAATGGCTTTTTTTAGCGCTCGGAAAGTTTGGATTTGAAGGCCCGTTTATGCATTTGATTCACACCATGTACTCATCTCCAACAGCCCGAGTGGTAGCAGCAGGACACATATCTAACCCTATTCGTCTTCACAAAGGCACTATACAGGGATGCCCTTTGTTCCCGCTACTTTTCAATCTAGCCCTAGAACCGTTAGCACGCTTCCTATTGTCCATGTCTGATCTACATGGCATCAATATTGGACAAGAGGAATTGAGACTCGCGTTGTTTGCGGATGATATTTTAATTTTTACCTCACGCCCCTCCCTCGACTTGCCCTATATCCAACATATTTTCTCTTCCTTCCGCCTTTACTCCGGACTCCGCATTAATTTTTCGAAAAGCGAGGTGCTTCTACTATTCCACTCCCGCCTTCCGTTATGGACTCAAAATTCACAATTCAAAATCGCTCCCAAACATATTACCTATTTAGGTATAAAGATAGGGAAACCTGATTCATCCTTATACATGTTAAACTATACGCCAATAATTACAAAAATTATTGGGGAACTGGACATGTGGAAGGAATTACCACTTTCCCTCCTGGGCAGATCACACCTCTTCAAGATGGTCAGCTTTCCAAAACTCCTTTATCCACTCCAAACCATACCTCTCCTGCTCAAACACAATGACATAGCGAGGCTGAACAGGGCAATATCGACTTTCTTATGGAAAGGCAAACGTCCCCATATAGCATTGGATAAGTTGTTCCTACCAAGATGCGAGGGAGGCTCCGGTCTCCCGAATATTCGCATTTACAATCTTTCTTGTCTACTTCGTATAGATCTAGACTGGCTCACCCAATCCTCCAAATATTCTAACTATCGTTTAGAATCTGCACTAGCATATCCTTATGATCTCTCGGCCCTGTTACACTCCAATGTTAATTCTCTGCCACCCCACTTAAAACATAACCCACTCATCCGCGACACCCTCATTACATGGAGGGAAGTCAGACGCAAATTGGGGGTCTCTCACGCTTCCTTCCTATTCACCAGAACCCCTCTTTTCCTCCCCCTCAATCTCACGATGCATATGATACTTGGCAGTCTCAACAACTAACTTTGGTACAACAATTATATGACATCTCTACGGGTTCCCTGAGACCTCTTAATAGTATTCTACAAAACTATGGACTTCCAGCACATCATTTCTGCTACATACTACAAGTAAGGAATTTTGTCAACTCCATGGCTCCCACTAAATCTACCAGATTTCAATCGACATTCATTGACGTCTTAGCGAACTCTCGCAAATACAACATCTCAACTATATATAGTCCGCTGAATCTTCTTTTTACCAAGCCCTTAGAGACATTCAATACAGTGAAATCCTGGGTCAAAGATTTCAATAATGCACTCACAGCTGACCAATTATTGTCAGGTTTCCAATCCACTTTAATGCCTTTAATAGCAACGAGTTCTGGCGTGAACAACAGCTCAAGATTTTACATCGTGCCTACACATCATGTCTCTACTCCCAAACAAATCCGGCTCTGTCTACCTGCCCTCTGTGTGGAATTCAAAAACCATCCCTACAACACAGATTTTGGACCTGTCCTACTATTTCCGCATTCTGGCAGCAAGTGGTTCATTTCATATCCATCATCACATCTTTCCGACTACCCATCCACCCGCTGCCGTTGCTCTTCGGATTTATGGAACAGCCAATCATTGGTCTCTTCTCTTCACAAACATCATTCTTCAGAGACAACAAATCCTGGATATCAACCTGTCTCTTAATTGCAAGACGTCTCATTCTCCGTCAATGGGTATCCAACTCCCCCCCAACCATGACAGGAGTCAAACAAGAACTCAACTCTCTCTTACGTCTGGACAGGCTTCACCTAATCACCTCTCCGACTACATCAAAGGAATCCCATTACTTTAGAAAATGGAACTCAAATATTACAGGCTCCCTATCCATATAGGAGCAGGCCTTCTTTACCCAGATACGGACTCACTATAACTTTAACTGTTATTCGGCCGTGTGCATTGGTTATTTGTCTAATTGCTCTTGATTGTCTCTAGTTTTCACGTTCTTCTATACTTCGACTCCATAATTATTTTCTCGATCTATGATCCTTTACAAACTCAACACTATTCTTACACAATAGACCCTCATTAGCCGGATGGAGGATGACACTTCCTTCACATCACATTACATCACCCATGGTGGAACCTGTACTAATACATATATAATACATATACAATCTATAATTACTCTTCAATTTCTCTTCCCCACTTTCTAAATACGGATCACTGACCTGTATCTCGTTGCTTTTTCCATATCTCGGTCTTTTGGTCTCCTATTTCTCTATACTATCTCTGAACCTTCGAATATAATCTTCTCTATTCCTGTGTGTTTACTGATTTGAGCCCATACTATCGTATATTTTCCATATTTCACATTCACACCGACTTCTTTCATTATTCACAAACTCCCCCCCCCCTTTCCTACTCATTTCTTTTCTCTTTTTTCTTCTCCTGTCCCTTTTCCCACTGTCATTTATTCCCGCCACCCGATTCCTCAGATGTTCTCTCCTGTACTGTGTTTTGGACACAGTATGGGCGGTATACTGTGGACGTCTATGTACATCTACATTACTTAACATCAGCTACTGGCAAATTACACCATCGTCAGCTCTTAGTCGGATTGCATAATCCCTACTGGATGCTATTATTTTCTCTATGCACAAACCTCTTCCTTCACACCTCCTCATAATACTTTTCCTAACTGTGCATCACGACTAGTATACCTTAGTATTGTAATAACGCCCTTTCCTAACGGCTATCACCGCTCTAGGGTTGTGTTCTGTTTATTTGCCACAATACTATACCCCGCTAGAATTGATGTCACATGGGTACCATAACTGTCTCATTATTTCTATGTGTTTGTAATTTGTTAAAACCTAATAAAATTTTTCTCAAAAAAAAACATCAGCAGAGGATCAAATACTTATTTCCTTCACTGTATACATATACATACTGTATGTTGAAATGTGTTTTTTATATATTACAAAATATATAAAGAATATTTTTAAAAATATATATTTTTTAAATATATTCTTCAGATTTATTTTAACAAATAAAAAAGTCATTTTAACATATATTTTTTACATATATTTGTAAATGCATTCCAAAAATGTGGATTACATGTATTTTTAAAGACACACAGTATATTTGAAAATGTATTTTTAAAAATATTTTTCATATATTTTGTAATATATAAAAAAAATCAGTTCAACATACAGTATAGACCGTATTTTCCGGCGTATAAGACGACTGGGCGTATAAGACGACCCCCTACGTTTCCTGTTAAAATATAGTATTTGGGCTATACTCGCCGTATAAGACTACCCCTCTTCCAATGCACACCAAATGAAAATTAAAAAACAGATTTGATTTCAATATGGTATGGTATTTCAGTATGGTATTCCAATGATGGGGTGCTATTCCTCCCACTGACACCAATGATGGGGCACGATTCCTCGCTCTGACACCAATGATGGGACACTATTCCTTCCACTGACACCAATGATGGGACACTATTCCTCCCACTGACACCAATGATGGGACACTATTCCTCCCACTGTTACCAATGATGGTGCCCCATCATTAGTGTCAGTGTGTGAGGAATAGTGTCCCATCATTAGTGTCAGTGGGAGGAATAGTACTCCAACAGTGTCTGTGGGAGAAATAGTGCCCCATCATTGGTGTCAGTGGGAAGAATTGTGCCCCATCATTAGTGTCAGTGGGAGGAATAGTGTCCCATCATTGGTGTCAGAACGAGGAATCGTGCCCTATCATTGGTGTCAGTGGGAGGAATAGCACCCCATCATTGGTGTCAGTGGGAGGAATAGCGCCCCATCATTGGTGTCAGTGGGAGGAATAGTGCCCCATCATTGGTATCAGTGGCAGGAATAGTGCCCCATCATTGGAATCAGTGGGAGGAAAGGTGCCCCATCATTAGTATCAGTGGGGGGAATAGTGCTCCATCTTTGGTGTCAGTGGGAGGAATCGTGCCCTGTCAATGGTGTCAGTAGGAGGAATAGTGCCCTGTCATTGGTGTCAGTGGGAGGAATAGTGTCCCAACATTGGTGTCAGTGGGAGGAATAGTACCCCATCATTGGTGTCAGTGGGGGAAGGAATAGTGTTTCATCATTGGTGTCAGTGGGAGGAATAGTGCCCCATCGTTGGTGTCAGTGGGGGGGGAGGAATAGTGCCCCATCGTTTGTGTCAGTGGGGGGGGGAGGAATAGTGCCCCATCGTTGGTGTCAGTGGGAGGAATAATGCCCCATCATTAATATCAGTGACACCAATGATGGGGCACTATTCCTCCCACTGACACCAATTACACTTGCTGACCCCTGTTCCAGTATGGTGCTGCTGTAGCCAGCATATATGGTTGCAGCAGCACCTCTGCACGGCACACTTACCGGCCGATCCCTCACTCGATTTTCACGGGGCCGCTCAGCTCCGCCTCTTCGCCGGTGATTGGCCGTCTGTGTGCCTTTCCTGAGCTACAGTTCTGGCGGCCAATCACCGGTGAGGAGGCGGAGCCGAGCGGCCACACGAACATCCAGTGGCCAAACTGAATGAAGGAGCAGCCGCGCTTCCTGGACTGGATCGTCGTGGGACTGGGACCGGAGCCAGGTAAGAAACAGCAGCCCCTGCCCACCCCTGTACTTAGTGTCCCTTCCATTGAAAATACGGTATATAAATATATTTTTAAATATATTAAATACAACCAAAATTTTAGTATTTCAAATGTGTAGATTAAATGCATTTTTAAAGACATACAGTATATTTAAAAATGTAAAAAGAAAAAAAACCTATCTATATATATATATATATATATATATATATATTTATATATATACAGTATATACACCGCGTTCAAAATTATTATGCAAATTCTATTTAAGCGTCACAAAGATTAAATATTTTGTTTTTCAGTTTAACTCATGGATGGCATTGTGTGTCAGGGCTCTTTTGATCACTGAAAACAATCTCGGACACCTGTGATAATTAGATTGGCCAGTGAGCCCAATTTAACCGCAAGCCGCCCAGCCACTGTAGATATACGGCGGCAGGGTGGCACTCGCAGGCAAAACCACGTTTTAAAACGTGTGTTTTGTAAACAAATAGGGGGCGCGCGCGAGGCACGCCGCCACCCTATCTTTCCCGCGGAAAGGACGTAAAGTTTGTTTGGGTGCAGCATTGCATGACCGCGCAATTATCAGTTGAATTAATGCAGCGCCGAGTAGCAAAAAGAGGCCTGGTCATTAAGGGGGGTAAATCCTCTGGAGCTCAAGTGGTTAAGGAAAAACTACTAAAGGACGGTTTTCCATATTATTAAGCAGAGCACCATTTTCAAGCAATATGGGGAAGAAAAAGGATCTCTCTGCTGCCGAAAAGAGTGAAATAGTTCAATGCCGTGGACAAGGTATGAAAACATTAGATATTTCACGAAAACGTAAGCGTGATCATCGCACTATTAAGAGATTTGTGGTTGATTCAGAGCACAGACGGGTTCGTGTAGATAAAGGCACATTGAGGAAGATTTCTACCAGATCCATGCATCGGATCAAGAGAGCAGCTGCTAAAATACCATTACATAGCAGCAAACAGATATTTGAAGCTGCTGGTGCCTCTGGAGTCCCACGGACATCAAGGTGTAGAGTCCTCCAGAGTCTTGCAACTGTGCATAAACCTTCTATTTGGCCACTACTAACCAATGCTCACAAGCAGAAACGGCTGCATTGGGCAGAAAAATACATGAAGACTAATTTTCAAACAGTCCTGTTCACTGATGAGTGCCGTGCAACCCTGGATGGTCCAGATGGATAGAGTAGTGGATGGTTGGTTGACGGCCACCCTGTTCCAACAAGGCTGTGACGTCAGCGAGGTAGTGGTGGAGTCATGATTTGGGCCGGAATCATGGGAACACAGCTGGTTGGCCCCTTTAGGGTCCCCGAAGGTGTAAAGATGACCTCTGCAAAGTATGTGGAGTTTATTACTGACCACTTTCTTCCCTGGTACAGAATGAAGAACTATGCTTTCTGTAATAAAATCATCTTCATGCATGACAATGCACCATCTCATGCTGCAAAGAATACCTCTGCATCAATGGCTGTTATGGGGATAAAAGGAGAGAAAGTCATGGTTTGGCCTCCATCCTCCCCTGACTTCAATCCTATTGAGAACCTTTGGAGCATCCTCAAGCAAAAGATCTATTAGGGTGGGAGAGAGTTTGCATCCAAACAGCAGCTCTGGGAGGCTATTCTGACATCTTGCAAACAAATTCAAGCAGAAACTGTCCAAAAACTCACACGTTCAATGGATGCAAGACTTGTGAAGCTGCTATCAAATAAGGGGTCCTATGTTACAATGTAACGTGACCTGTTAAAATGTTTAAAAAGTTAAAATGTTGTTAAAAGTTTGATTGAAATAGCTTTTGATTTCAGTAAATATGCTGCAAACACAACAAATGACATTTTTCAGTTCTTTACAACCTATAAAGTGTTTTGAAACTTACTGTGCGTAATAATTTGGAACAGTGCATTGTAAGTTTTTTATGTTTAACAAAAATCCTGTTATCATTAGGAGTTTTGTTCAATAAAATGTGAATTGTACTCTTAATAGTTGATAACATGAGAATTATGCTGACTGTTATTTACATCAATTATTTAGGTAAATGAGAAAAATATCATTTGGATAATAATTTGGAACACTGTATATATATATATATATATTATATATATTATATATGATAGATATCTTTTTGACATGCTGCCACTAAAGTAAGTGCAATGGCTACCCTGACTTACATTGCACATGATCACTGCCGCCACAGTACACTGACACCATAGTGACACTGCGCTTGCTCTGGGGACAGTATGTACACAAAATATATAAATTTTAAATAACCAGAGCAAGTGCAGTGTGATTTTGGTGACATTGTACTGCTGTGACTATTGATCAGGGACAATGGCTGCTGCAATGGAGCAGGTGCCAATGTTTCAGATCAATAGAGAGCTTCATGGAATGGGTCTCCATGGCAGAGCAGCTGCATCCAAGCCTTACATCACCAAGTGCAATGCAAAGCGTCGGATTCCGTGGGTGTAAAGCACGCCGCCACTGGACTCTAGAGCAGTGGAGACATGTTCTCTGGAGTGACCAATCACGCTTCTCTGTCTGGCAATCCAATGGACGTGTTTGGGTTTGGCGGTTGCCAGGAAAATGGTACTTGCCTGACTGCATTGTGCCAAGTGTAAAGTTTGGTGGAGGGGGGATTATGGTGTGGGGTTGTTTTTCAGGGGTTGGGCTTGGCCCCCTAGTTCTAGTAAAGGGAACTCTTAAGATGACATTTTGGACAATTTCATGCTACCAACTTTGTGGGAACAGTTTGGGGATGGCCGCTTCCTGTTCCAACATGACTGCACACCAATGCACAAACCAAGGTCCATAAAGACATGGAGGAGCCAGTTTGGGGTGGAGGAACTTGACTGGCCTGCACAGAGTCCTGACCTCAACCCAATAGAACACCTTTGGGATGAATTAGAGCGGAGACTGCGAGGCAGGCCTCCTCCCCCGACATCAGTACCTGACCTGACAAATGTGCTTCTGGAAGAATGGTCAAACCTTCCCATAGACACCCTCCTAAACCTTGTGGACGGCCTTCCCAAAAGAGTTGAAGCTGTTATAGCTGCAAAGGGTGGGGCCAACTCAATATTGAACCCTCCAGACTAAGACTGGGATGCAACTAGAACATTATGCCATCATCTTGTAGTTTTGTTTTGTTTTCAAAGGCCGTGGTTTACTCCCACTTTAAGATTTGCTTGAACCTTTGTCATGAAGGGGTTTATGAAGGGGAGATGGACAATGCAGCCACATATATTAGAGTAAAACTCTGTTTCACCCAACCGAAATTCCTAAGACTTGGGAGATGTCTTTTGATGATGAAACGAGTCAGACAGAGTGGGCGGTTGTGTTCCAGTCCAGAGAGGCCACGCCACCACAAGTAGGAGACAAATATATTATTTAGAGGGCAAGCAAGCATGGAGTAAAGGTTCTGAGTGCAGCCACCCAATACTAGGCTGTGGCCCTCAAGAGGAACCGTGGAAGTGGAGGGTTGGAATAGTTCTCTGGCACATCAATTTATCTCTACAAGTCGAGATTTAAATGGAGCCAACCAGTACAGGGAGATAGTAAAGGGCCCATATGGCCTTCATGGTGATAAGGACATTAATGGACATTTTACATAGCTGCACTAATATCTCTCGGGGCCCCTTGGCCACACAGGCTATTTTCTGGAAAAAAGGGAACTTAACCTTTAGTTTTAAAACCAATTCAACATAGCAGCCTCCATATCTCCGCCATGATTGTTCTACGTTAAGGGAAGATAACCGGACACAGAGACCTCAGTGGACACGGCCCTCAATGACCCACACTGTGCAAAAACAAAACCAGAATAAAAGCGTTGGTTCAAATTCCCACAAACATTTAGATTGAAATGATTCAGTCTGCAGATCAGAATATAATCAGACTCCTCATGTGGGGATAATATTTGTCAGGTAAATATTTCAGCAAATATATGAGATGAGAACTATGTGATATTGAGAAGGATGTGAAACTTTCATGAGAACTGCTGTTAACCACATGCCCTCCAGAAGATTTACCCCCCTTCAGGAGAAAGGTATGGTGGTGATCAAGACACTGGTGTGGTGGTGATCAGGACACTGGTGTGGTGGTGATCAGGACACTAGTGTGGTGGTGATCAGGACACTGGTGTGGTGGTGATCAGGACACTGGTATGGTGGTGATCAGGACAGTGGTGTGGTGGTGATCAGGACACGGGTATAGTGGTGATCAGGACACGGGTATGGTGGTGATCAGAACACGGGTATGGTGGTGATCAGAACACGGATATGGTGGTGATCATAACACTGGTGCTGGTGTATAGTGGTCGGGCCATACCACAATAAGGGACACTGGCTCCATTGACACTACTATGGTGGTGATCAGGATACTGGTGTAGTGGTGATCAGGACACTGGTGTGGTGGTGATCGGGACACTGGTGTGGTGGTGATCAGGACACTGGTGTGGCGGTGAACAGGAAACTGGTGTGGTGGTGATCAGGACACTGGTGTGGTGGTGATCAGGACACTGATATGGTGGTGATCAGGACACTGGTGTGGTGGTGATAAGGACACTGGTATGGTGGTGATCAGGACACTGGTGTGGTGATGATCAGGACACTACTATGGTGGTGATCAGGACATTGGTGTGGTGGTGATCAGGACACTGGTATTGTGGTGATCAGGACACTGGTGTGGTGGTGATCAGGACACTGGTATGGTGGTGATAAGGAAACTGGTGTGGTGGTGATCAGGACACTGGTGTGGTGGTGATCAGGACACTGGTGTGGTGATGATCAGGACACTGGTATGGTGGTGATCAGGACAATGGTGCAGGCAATGATCAGGACACTGGTATGGTGGTGATCAGGACACTGGTGTGGTGGTGATCAGGACACTGGTATGGTGGTGATCAGGACACTAGTATTGTGGTGATCAGGACACTGGTATGGTGGTGATCAGGACACTGGTGTGGTAGTGATCAGGACACTGGTGTGGTGGTGATCAGGACACTGGTATTGTGGTGATCAGGACACTGGTATGGTGGTGATCAGGACACTGGTATGGTGATGATCAGGACACTGGTATGGTGGTGATCAGGACACTGGTATGGTGGTGATCAGGACACTGGTATGGTGGTGATCAGGACACTGGTGTGGTGGTGACCAGGACATTGGTGTGCTGGTGATCAGGACACTGGTATGGTGGTGATCAGGACACTGGTGTGGTGGTGATCTGGAAACTGGTATGGTGGTGATCAGGACACTGCTGCTGGTGTATAGTGGTCTGGCTATTCTGCAATAAGGGACACTGGCTCCGTTGACACTACTATGATGGTGATCAGGACACTGGTGTGGTGGTGATCAGAACACTGGTGTGGTGGTGATCAGGACACTGGTATTGTGGTGATCAGGACACTGGTGTGGTGGTGATCAGGACACTGGTATTGTGGTGATCAGGACACTGGTATGGTGATGATCAGGACACTGGTGCGGCGGTGATCAGGACACTGGTATGGCGGTGATCAGGACACTGGTGCAGGCGATGATCGGGACACTGGTGTTGTAGTGATCAGGACACTGATGTGGTGGTGATCAGGACACTGGTGTGGTGGATCAGGACACTGGTGTGGTGGTGATCAGGACACTGGTGGGGTGTTGGTCAGGACACTGGTGTGATGATGATAAGGACACTAGTGTGGTGGTGATCAGGGCACTAGTGCGGTGGTGATCAGGACACTGGTGCAGGCAATGATCAGGACACTGGTATGGTGGTGATCAGGACACTGGTGCGGTGGTGATCAGGACACTGGTGTGGTGGTGATCAGGACACTGGTGCAGGCGATAATCAGGACACTGGATTAGTTGTAATCAGGACACTGGTGTGGTGGTGATCAGGACACTGGTGTGGTGGTGATCAGGACACTGGTGCAGCGGTGATCAGGACACTGGTGCAGGCAATGATCAGGACACTGGTATGGTGGTGATCAGGACACTGGTGTGGTGGTGATCAGGACACTGGTGTGGTGGTGATCAGGACACTGGTATGGTGGTGATCAGGACACTGGTGTGCTGGTGATCAGGACACTGGTGCAGGCAATAATAAGATTTGGTAAGAGGGAGATCTTCCCATCTCCTCGCTGACACAGAGTGATACTGCTAATGTGCAGGGGGTGATTAGGGTGTGCCCAGGCACACCCTGTGCGCACGCCTATACCTTTCCAGGGTTTTATTTATGTCCTCATCGCAGCTGATTCTTTCATTGGCTTTGGGTGCAGGTGTCGGCATCTTTAGTCGGGGAAACCGGCAGTAAAGCCTTGAAGCCTTGCTTAAACACACGTGTGTGGGTGTCTACATATATTGGGAACACAGATCTCCCTGCCAGGCACAGTGAAAGAGAAGTGCGTAAGCAGGGAGGTCAGGGAGGAAGAACAGAGCTGTATCTATTTTTACATTGTGAGGGGGGAGTCATGAATCGTGTACCTCTGCGGAGCTGAGAACACAATCCATCACTTCCCCTAGTAAAAGCACCACCTAGTGTACATCAAGCACATAGCTAGGCACACACCTAACCCTTTGATCGCCCCTCCCCGCCAGTGTCATTAGTACAGTGATCAGTGTATATTTTTAGCACTGATCACTGTCACTGGTTCTCACAAAGCGGTAGTCAGTGTAAAAATGCCCGCCGCTATAAGTCGCCGATTGCCACCATTACTACTATAAATAAATAACTAAAATTCCAGTATATGTACCAGAGTTTGTAAACGCTATAACATTTATGCAAACTAATCAATATACAAATTTTGGGATTTAAAAAAAAATTCTAGTATATGTACCATAGTTTGTAGACGCTATAACATTTACGCAAACTAATCAATATACAAATTTTGGGATTTAAAAACAAATTCCAGTATATGTACCATAGTTTGTAGATGTTATAACATTTACGCAAACTAATCAATATACAAATATTGGGATTTAAAAAAAAAAATCCAGTATATATTCCATAGTTTGTAGACGCTATGACATTTATGCAAACCAATCAATATACAAATATTTGGATTTGAAAAAAAAAATCCAGTATATGTACCATAGTTTGTATATTGATTAGTTTGCGTAAATGTTATAGCATCTACAAACTATGGTACATATACTGGAATTTTTTTTTTTAAATCCCAATATTTGTATATTGGTTAGTTTGTGTAAATGTTATAGCGTCTACAAACTATGGTACATATACTGGAATTTTTTTTTAAATCCCAATATATGTATATTGATTGGTTTGCATAAATGTTATAGTGTCGACAAACTATGGTATATATACTGGATTTTTTTTTAAATCCCAATATTTGTATATTGATTAGTTTGCGTAAATGTTATAGCGTCTAGAAACTATGGCACATATACTGGAATTTTTTTTTTCAAATCCCAATATTTTTATATTGATTAGTTTGCGTAAATGTTATAGCGTCTACAAATATTGGGATTTGAAAAAAAAAAATTCCAGTATATGTACCATAGTTTCTAGACGCTATAACATTTATGCAAACTAATCAATATACAAATATTGGGATTTAAAAAAAAAAGTCATGTGCATGTAAAGGCAGGCAACCCAATACTGGGGGCAATATAGTGTATATACGCACATACTATATGTCTACTTAAAATTGCATGCAAATATATACAGTGTATATATATATATATAATGCAGACTAGAACATTATGCCATCGTCTTGCAAATATATACAGTATATATATATATATTATTTTATTTATTTATTTTTTTTAAATATATATGCCATCATCTTGCAGTCTTGGGAGATGTCTTTTGATGATGAAACAAGTCAGACAGAGTGGGCGGTTGTGTTCCGGTCCAGAGAGGCCACACCACCACTAGTAGGAGACAAAAATATTATTTAGAGGGCAAGCAAGCATGGAGTAAAGGTTCTGAGTGCAGCCACCCAATACTAGGCTGTGGCCCTCAACAGGAACCCCTGGAAGTGGAGGGTAGGAATAGTTCTCTGGCACATCAATCTATCTCTACAAGTCGGGATTTAAATGGAGCCGACCAGTACAAAATAAAGGAAGATAGTAAAGGGTCCATATGACCTTCATGGTGATAAGGACATTAATGGACATTTTACATAGCTGCACTAATATCTCTCGGGGCCCCTTGGCCACACAGGTTATTTTCTGGAAAAAAGGGAACTTAACCTTTAGTTTTAAAACCAATTCAAACATAGCAGCCTCCATATCTCCGCCATGATTGTTCTACGTTAAGGGAAGATAACCGGACACAGAGACCAAAGTGGTCACGGCCCTCAATGACCCACACTGTGCAAAAACAAAACCAGAATAAAAGCGTTGGTTCAAATTCTCACAAACATTTAGATTGATTATATTCTGATCTGCAGACTGAATCATTTCAGACTCCTCATGTGGGGATAATATTTGTCAGGTAAATATTTCAGCAAGTACATGAGATGAGAACTATGTGATATTGAGAAGGATGTGAAACTTTCATGAGAACTGCTGTTAACCATATGCCTTCCAGAAGATTTACCCCCCTTCATGACCAGGTCATTTTTTTTGCTATTCAGCGCTGCACTACTTTAAATGATCAGGACATTGGTGTGGTGGTGATCAGGACACTGGTGTGGTGGTGATCTGGACACTGGTGTGGTGGTGATCTGGACACTGGTGTGGTGGTGATCAGGACACTGGTATGGTGGTGATCAGGACACTGGTGTGGTGGTGATCAGGACACTGGTATGGTGGTTATAAGGACACTGTTATAGTGGTGATCAAGACACTGGTGCAGGCGATGATCAGGACACTGGTATGGTGGTGATCAGGACACTGGTGTGGTGGTGATTAGGACACTGGTGTGGTCGTGATCAGGACACTGGTGTGGTGGTGATCAGGACACCGGTATGGTGATGATCAGGACACTGCTGTGGTGGTGATAAGGACACTGCTGTGGTGGTGACAAGGACACTGGTATGGTGGTGATCAGGACACTGGTATGGTGGTGATCAGGACACTGGTGTGGTAGAGATCAGGACACTGGTGTGGTGGTGATCTGGAAACTGGTATGGTGGTGATCAGGACACTGCTGCTGGTGTATAGTGGTCTGGCTATTCTGCAATAAAGGACACTGGCTCCGTTGACACTACTATGGTGGTGATCAGGACACTGGTGTGGTGGTGATCAGAACACTGGTGTGGTGGTGATCAGGACACTGGTGTTGTGGTGATCAGGACACTGGTGTGGTGGTGATCAGGACACTGGTGTGGTGGTGATCAGGACACTGGTGTGGTGGTGATCAGGACACTGGTGTGGTGGTGATAAGGACACTGGTATGGTGGTGATCAGGACACTGGTGTGGTGGTGATAAGGACACTGGTATGGTGGTGATCAGGACACTGGTGTGGTGGTGATAAGGACACTGGTGTGGTGGTGATAAGGACACTGGTGTGGTGGTGATAAGGACACTACTATGGTGGTGATCAGGACATTGGTGTGGTGGTGATCAGGACACTGGTATTGTGGTGATCATGACACTGGTGTGGTGGTGTTCAGGACACTGGTATGGTGGTGATCAGGAAACTGGTGTGGTGGTGATCAGGACACTGGTGTGGTGGTGATCAGGACACTGGTGTGGTGGTGATCAGGACACTGGTGTTGTAGTGATCAGGACACTGATGTGGTGGTGATCAGGACACTGGTGTGGTGGTGATCAGGACACTGGTGTGGCGGTGATCAGGACACTGGTATGGTGATGATCAGGACACTGGTGCGGCGGTGATCAGGACACTGGTATGGTGGTGATCAGGACACTGCTGCAGACGATGATCGGGACACTGGTGTTGTAGTGATCAGGACACTGATGTGGTGGTGATCAGGACACTGGTGTGGTGGATCAGGACACTGGTGTGGTGGTGATCAGGACACTGGTGGGGTGTTGGTCAGGACACTGGTGTGGTGATGATAAGGACACTAGTGTGGTGGTGATCAGGGCACTGGTGCGGTGGTGATCAGGACACTGGTGCAGGCAATGATCAGGACACTGGTATGGTGGTGATCAGGATACTGGTGCGGTGGTGATCAGGACACTGGTGTGGTGGTGATCAGGACACTGGTGCAGGTGATGATCAGGACACTGGATTAGTTGTAATCAGGACACTGGTGTGGAGGTGATCAGGACACTGGTGTGGTGGTGATCAGGACACTGGTGCACCGGTGATCAGGACACTGGTGCAGGCAATGATCAGGACACTGGTGTGGTGATCAGGACACTGGTGTGGTGGTCATCAGGACACTGGTGTGATGGTGATCAGGACACTGGTATGGTGGTGATCAGGACACTGGTATGGTGGTGATCAGGACACTGGTGTGCTGGTGATCAGGACACTGGTGCAGGCAATGATAAGAGTTGGTAAGAGGGAGATCTTCCCATCTCCTCGCTGACACAGAGTGATACTGCTAATGTGCACGGGGTGATTAGGGTGTGCCCAGGCACACCCTGTGCTCACGCCTATACCTTTCCAGGGTTTTATTTATGTCCTCATCGCAGCTGATTCTTTCACTGGCTTTGGGTGCAGGTGTCGGCATCTTTAGTCGGGGAAACCGGCAGTAAAGCCTTGAAGCCTTGCTTAAACACACGTGTGTGGGTGTCTACATATATTGGGAACACAGATCTCCCTGCCAGGCACAGTGAAAGAGAAGTGCGTAAGCAGGGAGGTCAGGGAGGAAGAACAGAGCTGTATCTATTTTTACATTGTGAGGGGGGAGTCATGAATCGTGTACCTCTGCGGAGCTGAGAACACAATCCATCACTTCCCCTAGTAAAAGCACCACCTAGTGTACATCAAGCACATAGCTAGGCACACACCTAACCCTTTGATCGCCCCTCCCCGCCAGTGTCATTTGTACAGTGATCAGTGTATATTTTTAGCACTGATCACTGTCACTGGTTCTCACAAAGCGTTAGTCAGTGTAAAAATGCACGCTGCTATAAGTCGCCGATTGCCACCATTACTACTATAAATAAATAACTAAAATTCCAGTATATGTACCATAGTTTGTAAACGCTATAACATTTATGCAAACTAATCAATATACAAATTTTGGGATTTAAAAAAAAATTCTAGTATATGTACCATAGTTTGTAGACGCTATAACATTTACACAAACTAATCAATATACAAATTTTGGGATTTAAAAACAAATTCCAGTATATGTACCATAGTTTGTAGATGTTATAACATTTACGCAAACTAATCAATATACAAATATTGGGATTTAAAAAAAAAAATCCAGTATATATTCCATAGTTTGTAGACGCTATAACATTTATGCAAACCAAGTGTCGACAAACTATGGTATATATACTGGATTTTTTTTTTAAATCCCAATATTTGTATATTGATTAGTTTGCGTAAATGTTATAGCGTCTAGAAACTATGGCACATATACTGGAATTTTTTTTTTCAAATCCCAATATTTGTATATTGATTAGTTTGTGTAAATGTTATAGCGTCTACAAACTATGATACATATACTGGAATTTTTTTTTAAATCCCAATATATGTATATTGATTGGTTTGCATAAATGTTATAGTGTCGACAAACTATGGTATATATACTGGATTTTTTTTTTAAATCCCAATATTTGTATATTGATTAGTTTGCGTAAATGTTATAGCGTCTACAAATATTGGGATTTGAAAAAAAAAATTCCAGTATATGTACCATAGTTTCTAGACGCTATAACATTTATGCAAACTAATCAATATACAAATATTGGGATTTAAAAAAAAAAGTCATGTGCATGTAAAGGCAGGCGACCCAATACTGGGGGCAATATAGTGTATATACGCACATACTGTATGTCTACTTAAAATTGGATGCAAATATATACAGTGTATATATATATATATAATGCAGACTAGAACATTATGCCATCGTCTTCCAAATATATACAGTATATATATATATATTTTTATTTTTTTTATTTTTTAAATATATATGCCATCATCTTGCAGTCTTGGGAGATGTCTTTTGATGATGAAACAAGTCAGACAGAGTGGGCGGTTGTGTTCCAGTCCAGAGAGGCCACACCACCACTAGTAGGAGACAAAAATATTATTTAGAGGGCAAGCAAGCATGGAGTAAAGGTTCTGAGTGCAGCCACCCAATACTAGGCTGTGGCCCTCAACAGGAACCCCTGGAAGTGGAGGGTAGGAATAGTTCTCTGGCATATCAATCTATCTCTACAAGTCGGGATTTAAATGGAGCCGACCAGTACAAAATAAAGGAAGATAGTAAAGGGTCCATATGGCCTTCATGGTGATAAGGACATTAATGGACATTTTACATAGCTGCACTAATATCTCTCGGGGCCCCTTGGCCACACATGTTATTTTCTGGAAAAAGGGAACTTAACCTTTAGTTTTAAAACCAATTCAACCATAGCAGCCTCCATATCTCCGCCATGATTGTTCTACGTTAAGGGAAGATAACCGGACACAGAGACCAAAGTGGTCACGGCCCTCAATGACCCACACTGTGCAAAAACAAAACCAGAATAAAAGCGTTGGTTCAAATTCCCACAAACATTTAGATTGAAATGATTCAGTCTGCAGATCAGAATATAATCAGACTCCTCATGTGGGGATATTTGTCAGGTAAATATTTCAGCAAATACATGAGATGAGAACTATGTGATATTGAGAAGGATGTGAAACTTTCATGAGAACTGCTGTTAACCACATGCCCTCCAGAAGATTTACCCCCCTTCATGACCAGGCCATTTTTTTTGCTATTCAGCGCTGCACTACTTTAAATGATCAGGACACTGGTGTGGTGGTGATCAGGACACTGGTGTGGTGGTGATCTGGACACTGGTGTGGTGGTGATCAGGACACTGGTGTTGTGGTGATCAGGACACTGGTGTGGTGGTGATCAGGACACTGGTATGGTGGTGATCAGGACACTGGTGTGGTGGTGATCAGGACACTGGTATGGTGGTTATAAGGACACTGTTATAGTGGTGATCAAGACACTGGTGCAGGCGATGATCAGGACACTGGTATGGTGGTGATCAGGACACTGGTGTGGTGGTGATCAGGACACTGGTGTGGTGGTGATTAGGACACTGGTGTGGTCGTGATCAGGACACTGGTGCAGGCGATGATCAAGACACTGGTGTGGTGGTGATCAGGACACCGGTATGGTGATGATCAGGACACTGCTGTGGTGGTGATAAGGACACTGGTATGGTGGTGACCAGGACACTGGTATGGTGGTGACCAGGACACTGGTATGGTGGTGACCAGGACACTGGTGTGGTGGTGACCAGGACACTGGTGTGGTGGTGATCAGGACACTGGTATGGTGGTGATCAGGATATTGGTATGGTGGTTATAAGGACACTGTTATAGTGGTGATCAAGACACTGGTGCAGGCGATGATCAGGACACTGGTATGGTGACACTGGTGTCAGGGCTCTGTCCTCAGCAGAGGTGTTAGGAGACCTGGCACCCCTGCCAGTACCTTGCATGGCCGCAGAAGTTCACATCGGCTCACATTTGGCTCCAAACGGCCTATATAAGTGTTAGATAATGAGTTTATGTGAAATCTCCATTAATGGATTTAAATAATGTTATAATTACAAGTATATTTTAGTTGATGGAAATATACAGTATTTAAACCATTGAGTGTTTTGCAGCATCAAAACTTTCTAGCTTCCATACTGGTGTAAAAAGTTATACCAAAGAGTATAGATTTTTCCACTATATACATTCTGGCCTTTTGTTGTCTCCTTAGCATATCTCACATGAGTTTTAAACAGCAACCTTCTTTGAACTTCCAATCAGGCTGCGCCCAATATACATTGGCTAGGTACAGTGTCCAATTAGTGAGCATTATATTAGCCTCAGTACAGACAGGAGGGGGGGATAGAAGGCCTGGTCACCCAGCTGGAGGTCTCTTTGTGATGAGACACACACAGCAGGCAGGATGCCTAAACCTGAAGTTGAGAGGTAAACTAACTTCATACTTGTATTGTACATTGTATTTTAAACATGGTTTTGTGGGTAAATTGTAAATAACTGTACATTGTGTTGTAAATACTGCTTAGTGTGTAATTTGTATATTATGTACCTGTCAGGGAACGAAAAGATTGCCGCGGCACATGAATCTGCGCATGCGCAGGATCCCGACAAGGCATACAGGCAGGCGGGCACTAGGACCCAGGCGCGCCTGTCACCAATGACAGCGCAAGCAGGCACTAGGACCCAGGCGCGCCTGTCGGCGCTGGGTGGGCTATTTAAACGGGCCACTGCAGGATCCAAATTGCCGTATGGTCTTATTCCTCTGCCTGTGATTCCTTATCCTGAGTTGTTTCCTGTTGCGGAACCCAGCCTGCTCCTGACTATCGTGACCTTCTCCTGCCCTGACCCCTGGCTTGTCTCTGGATATTCTTCTGCCTGCTCCTGATCGTTCTGACCTCCTGTTGCTGAACCTGGTCTGTGACCCAACTATCCCTCTGCCTGCTGTTCTAGTCTGCTCTGCCTTCTCAGATATCGAACCCGGCCCCCCTAACACCGCCCCCATCTTAAGCCATCCGGACTCCTCTCTTCCTTACATTTTGGAAGTAGATGCATCCGAAAACGCAGTAGGGGCAGTCCTTTCACAGCGGAAAGACCTTACAAAAACTAATGCACCCAGTAGCCTTCTTCTCTAGGAAACTCACCCCAGCTGAAAGGAACTACGACGTTGGGGACCGGGAACTCTTGGCAATAAAGACAGCATTAGAGGAATGGAGATATTTGCTGGAAGGGGCCATGCATCCAATTCTGATATACACTGACCACTAGAATATTTAAGGACTGCTAAATGTCTCAAACCACGCCAGGCTAGATGGGCTCTGTTCTTCTCCAGATTCGTCTTCCATATAACCTACAGACCAGGATCCAAAAACACTAAGCCAGATGCGCTTTCACGCATGTTCGAAGATCCAAAGGAATCTCCAATAACGGACACTATTCTGCCAGCAGGAAATGTCTTACTGTTATAATCTGAACTTTTGTCTCATTTGCAACAAGCATCAGTGGGAGCAGCCAGCCCACCTGGTATCATGGCACAGAGCAGGGAAGGACTTCTGTGGAAAGGGGAGCAAATTCTGGTATCCGAAGGGGCACAAACTCTTGTTCTGGGTTACTGCCATGATCACCCATTAGCAGGCTATTTCGGGGTCTCTAAAACACTGGAATCAGCCCAACGTGCATTCTGGTGGCCTAACATTGCGAAGGATTGCAAATCATATATAATGACTTGCACCATCTGCAATCGAAACAAAACCTCTCGAAACAAGGCCTGGGGTTTACTAAAACCCCTGCCAGTACCTGAAAATGATAAATATGGACTTTATAGTAGAACTTCCACTCTCCCAAGGACATACTGCCATTTTTGTAGTAGTGGACCGGTTATCAAAGATGGCCCACTTTTTGCCACTAAGGAATACACCCTAAGGAATACAGAAACTGCTCAAATTTTCATTAAGGAAATCGTAAGGCTCCACGGAGTTCCTATGAGCATTGTCTCGGACCGGGGAGTACAGTTTACTTCAAGATTTTGGAAGGCACTATGTGAAACCTTGGAAATTAAGTTATTCTTCTCCTCTGCCTACCACCCACAAACAAACGGACAGACTGAACGAACCAATCAGACTCTGGAACAATACATCAGATGTTACACTTCCTTTCTCCAGGATGATTGGGCGTCACTCTTGCCTCTGGCAGAGTTTGCGTATAACACTAGTCATTCTACCACTAAACAATCTCCATTTTTTGCTAACCATGGGTTCCACCCTACCTTTTTACCTGGCCTAGTCCCAGAAACTTCTGTACCTGCTGCTAAGAACATGATACATTTTTTTGTCTCTAACAATAAATTGTTACAGGAGGTGGTTGCAAAAGCCCAGGAGGACAACAAGAGGGTCTTCGACAGAAGGAGAAGGGGGGAACTGATTCTGCACCCAGGAGACCAGGTCTGGTTGGCTACAACTAATCTGAAGATGGCATGCCCTTCGAAGAAGTTGGCACCAAGATTTGTGGGTCCATTTCCGGTAAGACGCAGAATTAACAATGTCTCATACGAATTGGCACTTCCGGAATCCATTAGAGTACACCCAGTTTTCCACGTGTCACTACTGAAGCCTGCAATACCCGATCCATTCCCTAATCGTAGGTCAAGGCCCCCTGAGCCCATAACTGTGGATGGGGAAGAATAATTTGAGGTTGAGGCTGTTGTGGACTGTAGAAAAAGGAGGGCTCAGATACAGTATCTTATTAAGTGGAAGGGTTATGGTCCAGAGGAGAATTCATGGGAACCAGCCCAGAATGTTCATGCCGCAGACCTAGTTCAGGAATTTTTTCACAGTCACCCACAAAAGAGGAGCCAATTGGGCATCCGGAGGCTGCCCATGGGGGGGGGGCAATGTCAGGGAACGAGAAGATCGCCGCAGCGCATGAATCTGCGCATGCGCAGGATCCCAACAACGCATACAGGCAGGCGGGCACTAGGACCCAGGTGCACCTTTCACCAATGACGGCGCAAGCAGGCACTAGGACCCAGGCGCGCCTGTCGGCGCCGGGTGGGCTATTTAAACGGGCCACTGCGGGATCCAAATTGCCGTATGGTCTTATTCCTCTGCCTGTGATTCCTGATCCCGAGTTGTTTCCTGTTGCCGAACCCAGCCTGCTCCTGACTATCGTGACCTTCTCCTGCCCTGACCCCTGGCTTGTCTCTGGATATTCTTCTGCCTGCTCCTGATCGTTCTGACCTCCTGTTGCTGAACCTGGCCTGTGACCCGACTATCCCTCTGCCTGCTGCTCTAGTCTGCTCTGCCTTCTCGGATATCGAACCCGGCCCGCCTGACTCCGCTACCTGCCGCACGGATCCATCCGCATCCTGCTCTTCACGTCACGTCAGGCTCACTACTAAAGTACGTGACACTAGCGGTCTCCTCTACCGCAGCTGGGCATACCTGGGGGCCGCGACCTGGTCTCAGCCTGCTCCAAGTCCATCCCCACCATCAGGGGCTCTGGTGAACAAGCAGACTGGGGCTTAGACCTCGTGCCCTGGGGAAACCCCAAACTTTGGACCTATAGAGCTACTGCTAGAGTCGTGACAGTACCTCTATCAATAAATGTATATTGCAGATGGAACTACCTCTTTTGTGTAGGAACTCTCAGATCTAGCTGGATATATGTAAATACTCCTACAAGGATTGGGGTGTATTCAGGGGCAGACTGACCATTTGGAAACTCGGGCACTGCCCGAGGGCCCGGGGTCAGTAGGGGGCCCCATGAGATGCCCCTGGTACCTTTTTCAAAGGCTTTTCTGAGTTTGGGCAAGGACACAGGGGCCCCATGATCCCCTATTGCCTGGGGGCCCCATGAGTTGTCAGTCCGCCCCTGGGTGTATTCACAAATATACGTAACCGAGTCAACAACAAGGAAGTCTTGCCCTACTCTCAGGTGCAGGGTGATCTCTGGCTTCCCAGTACCCTGTTTCCTGTGCTATTGTGATCTGTGATTTCCTGATACTGACTTGGCTTGCTTTTGAACCTTTCTTCTCTGCTTAACCATGGTTCTGACATCAGCTTGGCTAACGTATATTCCATCTTTGCTCCTCTGTGTATGATGATAATAAATGAAAAAATAAAAAAAAAAAGAACAGACGTATCTTGGAGATGTACTGTCAGGGTCCTGTCCGCGGCAGAAGTTCTGGAAGATCTGGCATTTCTACCAGTACCCTGCATGGCCACTGAAGCATGCATCAGTTTGGTGCCAGACGGCCTTTATAAGGAGGCTCATCACTTCCTCAAGTAGCTGGATGTTCTATAGCTCCCTATACCTTGTTCCTGTTTCCTGTGTTATTGTGATCTGTGATTTCCTGATACCGACTCGGCTTGCTCCGGGACCAGTCTACTCTGCTTAACTCCTGACCTGACCTCGGCTTGGCTACAGATACTGTTTCTCTCTTGCTCCTCTGTGTATGAAATCGGCTATCCCATCTGACTACATCTGCTCTGATTTCCACCTGGTACCTGACCTCGTCTTTAAACTGGCTATCCTGTGATCCTCTGTTTCCCGGAAGACTTGCATACCTCGCACAGGCACCACCTGTCTGCAGATCCCATCTCAGTGCATCAGCTGTGCTCCTGGGTGGACCACCAAGGAGCACTCCTACAGGCGACCTATGTCACTTTGGGACTGACTCCTGCTGTCCCACTCTCAGGGGAGTCTGGAACTTAGCCACAAGGGAAGCCCTCTCTCCATTGGCCTCTAACACCAGGTACGTGATAGTATCAACCAGCCATTATGTCTGAGGCCGACAGAGGTGTTTCCGCATTAGAGGCCCTGTGCCAACAGATGACGGCACTTACGCAAGCAGTTAAGGATCTGCAGGAAGGATATTTTCAGCTGGAAGGACGTCTTCACTCACGCACTACGGCTGCTACTTCTGCAGACCAGAATCCGCTTGCTGGTCCTATCCCTACAGTTGCATCAGCCAGTTCGCCTTCCACTGCTACACCCGCTGTGGTGCTACCGCCTCCAGAGACCAGGGTCCCCACTCCTGAACGCTTCCTAGGGGACCGACGTAAATTCTGAGCCTTCAAGAACACCTGTGAGCTGTATTTCGCACTGCAACCAAGGACCTTCTCACTTGAGGCAGTTAAAGTGGGGTTCATCATTTCCCTTCTATCTGACGAACCGCAATCATGGGCACACAGCTTACTAGAACAAAAGAACCCATCACTCAACTCAGTGATCACATTTTCTGAAGCCATGACAGCTCTCTATGATGACCCCCGAGGACCACCACTGCCAAATCCGCCCTTCATTCACTACAACAAGGCCGACAGACTGTGGAGGACTACATTGGGGAATTCTGCAAATGGTCAGCCGATACCTGGTGGAACGAAGCAGTCCTAAAATACCAGTTCTGTCTAGGCCTGTCTGAGTCCCTTAAGGATGAATTAGCTAGGGTGGAAGCTCCCTCCTCCTCGGAGAACCTAATTCAGCTCCCTACCCAATTGGATCAATGGCTACAGGAGAGATGTTCTGAACGTACCCAGACCTTTCACCCCACGTGGGTTCTGCCGAGGGTTCCAAGACCAGTGGCTTCTGCCCCTATTCCTCCGCCCATCTTCACTTCTGAAGTAGAACCCATGCAAATTGGCCTTCTCCGACCTGCTTTAACTCCAGAGGAAAGATTACGCAGACAACAAGGCAACCTATGCCTTTACTGCGGGGCCATGGGTCATTTCTTGTGCAACTGCCCAGTGCTACCAAGTAAGTCCAGCCAGCCTCATCCTTCATATCTCCAGTTATCCGGAACCCAAACCACCCATGTCATTCTATCCATGTCATTACAGGTGGCTGGAAAGGAAGTCAAGTTGCGGGCAATCATTGATTCGGGAGCCTGTAATTGTTTCTTGGACATCAACCTTGCCAATAACTTCTTCCTAAAACACAAAGGCTCAATGTGCTACTAGCAGATGGCACCACTCCTAGCTCAGTATCCGTTACCCAAGAAACCATTCTCATGCTAGCAACAACTGACTCCGGCCATCAGGAATTCATCTGCTTCGATGTCCTTAGATCGCCTATGTTTCCAGCCATCCTAAGAATACCTTCGTTGCAAGCTCACAATCCACAAATCAACTGGCTCAAGAAAGAAGTCACCTTCCCATCAAATTACTGCCTTCAGCACTGCGGCACCTCCACACCCACCAATTTTCCTGTGTGCCTCTCAGTTTAGTCTACTTCAGATGCCATTCAATCCGTTCCCCCTGCCTACCACCGTTTCCTTGACGTATTTGATAAGAAGAAGGCCCACACTTTACCAGCTCCTCGATCATATGACTGCCCTATTGAGCTGCTTCCAGGGGCAGAAATACCGTTTGGGCAAATCTTCCCATTGACCAAACTAGAACTGGAAGCCCTCCGGCAATATATCGCCGAAAACCTGGCCAAGGGGTTCATCCGTCCCTCTTCCTCACCTGCCGGGGAAGGTATTTTCTTTGTTGTGAAAAAAGATCAGTCTCTCCGTCCCTGCATCGACTATAGGGAACTCAACAAGATCACCATTAAGAATCGGTACCTACTCCCTCTTGTTCCCAAGTTATTTCAGAGGTTTCGGACAGCCCAAGTGTTCACGAAACTAGACTTACGAGGGGCCTACAATTTAGTTCACATTAGGGAAGGCGATGAGTGGAAGACCACTTTTAGAATGCGCTCTGGGCACTTTGAGTACCTAGTGATTTGGATTATGCAATGCCCCTGCAACATTTCAACACTTTGTGAATTACATCTTCAGGGAATATCTCGATCTCTTTTTGATTGTCTACCTGGACGGCATCTTGATT
Source organism: Staurois parvus (assembly GCF_062004578.1). Taxonomy (NCBI): domain Eukaryota; kingdom Metazoa; phylum Chordata; class Amphibia; order Anura; family Ranidae; genus Staurois; species Staurois parvus. Next base: position 270,455 of record NW_028318936.1, read on the forward strand.
TTCTCCAACTCATTGGAACTCCACCAAGACCATGTTAAGAGGGTATTGACTACGCTGAGGACACATGGGCCCTGATTTACTATTGTGCCTGGGCGCATTTCTGTGGGTGTTAGATTTCCAGAGTTATGAAAAAACTCTATTAATATTTCTAGGTTCTTGTAGATGGTTGTGGGAAGAAATCCTTATGGAAGCCAGGTCAGTATAAGCAGTGTGACTTTATTTGATCACACACCAATAATACAAAGTCAATAAAAAACAGTAAATTCAGATATATGTAGCTTAAAATGAAATAAAAATAAAGAATATAAGTTGCTTGTTCCTTGAATATTAGAAGAAAATGTAGTTCCTTTGAAAACCTTAAATAGAAGATTTTCAGGCCTAGTTTCTTCCTTTGTTCAATGTTAACCTCTTGCCATGTGCTGTCTTTGTGTAAGTATCTGAAGTGTAGGTATGTCTGAATGAAGTGAAGTGTATAGAAGGTAGGAGAAACTGAACCTCGTTCTTTGAAAAGCTGCATACTTAAAATGCATGAGAAATTAGGTCCTCCCATTAAGCTTTGTTTCAAATTCGCGGGCTCCTTAAACTCCCATAGTCACTCCCAGCTTAACTAAAGACATGTGTTCCTATTCAAACCACCAAGTCATTATCATGATTGACATGCAGGCTCTGAAAGAAGGTCTCTGGAGTTACATACAACTGTCGAAATCCATGATTTATGACTACAATTTAAACTCTCAGACTCATTATAAGAATTCAAAATATGGTATACTGTTACATAGAGTATTTTAAAAGAAAACATGAATTTAAACCTCTGCTGATTACCTTTAGCTCAGACACAAATAATTCACATCTGACCACTGAAATGCAAAACCTCACATTCACATCCAATTAAGAGGGTATTTTCTGCCAGCATATATTTCAGAACTACTAAAGACCGAATTAAAGTTTGGATATTAAAAATTAATATTACATTCCCCTCTGAAATATGAAATTCATATTAATATATAGCAAGCACACATCATTTATATCACAAACACTCAGGTTTTGATTTAGTAATCTCAAATGTATCATTATTTGTAACTGAGTCAGCATAACCAGAAAGTATTTTTCTCTGAAGTATATTTTGTAATAGATTATCTCCTTTCCTAATTTCACTTCTAATTCGCTTATAGAAACTGTTCATTTTACACATCAAACATAATTGAAATATAATACATAATATGATAATAATAAAAATAATTATTACAGGATGTAATAAAATATTTCCTGCTGCAGATGCAATTGAAGTTTTTCCCAACATTGATACAGTACGTTTAAATTTTGACCACCAAGAATGACCTGAAAATTGAGACCATTCATGTTCTATATCTTTTAAACTCCCTTGTTCATGTTTAAATAATATTTCTGCTTTTTGGAGTTCATCTGATAAAGCTATCAGTAAACCTTCATCTTTTTGAATAACATTTGCCCAATCTCTCCATGGGAATTCATCCACTTAAGATATATTGTACTGTAAGGGAAGAGCACTTATATTTTTCATAAGCATGTTTGTTAAATTCATTCTCAGCCCATTAACACTTATTGCTGAAATATCTCCTTCTATACAGAACAAACCTCGACTTAAGTTTTCTGTATGTGTACAAGAAGAAAAGAAGGATTGAACCCTTTCTGAGTTAGACATAACTTGAAAACAAACTTTCTTTTTATCTACAATTGAGATTAACTCAGAAGTGGTTTTAACCTTTTCTATCCTTGCTGAACATAGAGTATGGTTATGGTAACAAGAATGAAATATACCTTTGTCTTGATTAGGTAAACAAATCACTTTAGACTGAAATTGTAAACATGAAGACAGATCTAATTGTTCTAACTCAAAATTATTATCAGTAAATGCAAAATCTGTATATTGCAGATGATAATATAGTAACTGTGTGTTGCTAACTGGTAATCCCAAGACAGTGATTGGAACCAATATTTGTTCTTTTCCTGCTACAGGAATCATTGAAGAACTATAACATATGTTCTGATAACATCCAATCCACTTATTTACCCACAGATCAGTATGGTTTATGGCATATACATACTCTCTTGATAAATTTTGTACAATACCTATAGGAGTTATTCCACTTTGAAAAGCTTGAGCTATTATTTTAAAATTTGTGGAATATTCCATCTGAATTTCTAAAAATGCTCTGGCTATATGGGAATGCCGTTCACTTGACATTAAATTAAGAGTAATATTCTCTAAGTGTAATATAGATGGACCCATAATATTGGCTGTTTTAATCACCATATTTTCCAATATTTGATTCAAGTTTCTTTGTACTTTAATACTATTGCTTCCCACTAAACCGGCTGTCTCAAGATCAGACTTTAATGTACTAATGTCCATACTATTTGTAATACTACCAATAGTACCTATTCCTCCTAAAATACCTTCAACTATACCACGTTTATTCCTGTGAGGATTCCTAATATCAGTACCAAACCATCTTTCAATACCTAATTCCATGTTAACCAGATGTTCTTTACATTGTGGAAACCTTGTTGAGATTTTCCATTCTGAAATGTTAAAGTTCCACAATATAATAACAAACTTTCCTTCTCTCAACAGGAGTCTGGTTTGGAAATGGTTAATTTGGAAGGGACTGGCTGGAATAAATTTCTTATCCGTACACTGTGTTCTTTTAGGGGATAGTACAATTACATTTGTATTTACACATTTCTTTGGATAATTTTCTATTAATATGCAGCATTCATATATACCTGTATCATTAATAGATATAGTGTTTTGATGATACACAAAGTTATCATTATCCCAGTTCAAATTACCAAAAATACTTTTATGGATAACATCAGTTTTATCATGAAGAAAACTTCCCAAAAATTCACCATTCCTTTTCCAAGTTAATAATGAATTTTGAGGTAGGTGTATTTGTATACTACACATCAAATTCAGATTATCCTTTCCTTCTACAAGTCTTAATGATTGAGGAGATATTTTTATCTCTGGGACAATCAAATCTACCACAGTAACAATTACTTTGACTTTAGTTTGAACCAAAGCTCTTGTCACTTGGAAATCCCATATTTTCACTATGTCCTCTTTTTCATTACCATTTATATTCAAATGTTCAGGATCAAGAAAGTGTGAATAACTTTGTAATTGATACCAAATATCTGTTTTAGAACTTCCTATTTTTCCAGTATTTAACATGTCTATGGAAATATCTCCTGACCAAATAGTAGGTTCATTTCCCTTTAAAACTATTAACCAGTATCCCATATCGGATAAATTACATTCAAAGTTACTAGTTTCGTTATTGATCCTATAAGATCCTTGCATTTTAACAAATTTTGATTTAGACTCTATTTTAGCTCTAACTTCAATATCATTATTATGAACGAAATACAATTCCGAACAACAAATTCTACCATAACCTATGCACATATATTCTAGCAAGTCTTCAGCTGTATTAATGTTACTGTCTTTAGGAAAAAATCTTTTGTTCCTAATAAGTGTAGTGTCTTTCTTATGTAGGGCTTCAGTCTTGTTAACTTCTGTATTGCTGGAAAAGTTTATGTTGTAGATTACTAATATTGTCATTGTCACTAGAGATGAGCGAAGTATTCAAAAATTTGATTCGACTGATTCGGCGAATTCGTGGACAATATTTGATTCGAGTCGCATATATTCGCTGTGAATTTAACTTAAAAAAGGGTGTTTCTAGGCTTCAGAGAGACTTAATATTAGTGCAGAACACTGTACCTTTAATTTAAATGCCCTTGGAGTCTGCTGGGGAAGAGAAATAATACTGTCAGTCAGTATGACATGCAGATGAGTGCCGTCGATCTTAGAATCACCGCACACTTCACTCATTTGGCCAGTCACGGGGCCAAAACCAGTGTTTGGAGCCACAGTGTGGCGGTGGAGGCAGCAGCAATGGGAGGCCATACAGCAACCTATGACAAAATGGAAACCAGCAGGAGTGTGAGGAGACCTCAAAGTGGCACATGGCAGAGTGGGAGCAATGGGAGGTGGTACAGGGACCCATGTCACACTGTGGACCCAGCAGCAGCGTGACGAGGCGGTACGGGGGCCCATGGCAGATTTGGGGCCTGGCAGCACCTATGGGAGGCCTGTAATCTGCCAGCAACCTATGATAAAATGGAAACCAGCAGGAGTGTGAGGAGACCTGAAAGTGGCACATGGCAGAGTGGGAGCAATGGGAGGCGGTACAGGGACCCATGTCACACTGTGGACCCAGCAGCAGCGTGACCAGGCGGTACGGGGGCCCATGGCAGATTACAGGCCTGGCAGCAGCAATGGGAGGCCCGTAATCTGCCAGCACCCTATGACAAAAAATGGAACACACCAGCAGTGTGTGAGGAGACCTGAAAGTGGCACATGGCAGAGTGTGGCAATGGAGACAGCAGCAATGGGAGGCCGTACAGGGACCCATGAGAGACTCTGGACCTGGCAGCAGCATGAGGAGGCGGTATAGGGGCCCATGGCAGATTAGGGACCTGGCAGCAGCTATAGGAGGCCCGTAATCTGCCAGCACCCTATGACAAAAAATTGAACACACCAGCAGTGTGTGAGGAGACCTGAAAGTGGCACATGGCAGAGTGTGGCGATGGAGACAGCAGCAATGGGAGGCCGTACAGGGACTCATGAGAGACTCTGGACCTGGCAGCAGCATGAGGAGGCGGTATAGGGGCCCATGGCAGATTAGGGGCCTGGCAGCAGCTATGGGAGGCCCGTAATCTGCCAGCACCCTATGTCAAAAAATTGAACACACCAGCAGTGTGAGGAGACCTGAAAGTGGCACATGGCAGAGTGTGGCGATGGAGACAGCAGCAATGGGAGGCCGTACAGGGACCCATGAGAGACTCTGGACTTGGCAGCAGCATGAGGAGGCGGTATAGGGGCCCATGGCAGATTAGGGGCCTGGCAGCAGCTATGGGAGGCCCGTAATCTGCCAGCACCCTATGACAAAAAATGGAACACACCAGCAGTGTGAGGAGACCTGAAAGTGGCACATGTTTGGGGCATAATTCATGGCGGATTTAGTCAGTTGTGTCAGGAACTGGTGGTTTGAAATCCAGACTAATCCACGCCTGATTCATTTTCACAAACGTGAGTCTCTCCACACTTTGGGTGGACAGTCGTGTCCTCCGCGGAGTTGCAATACCTCCTGCCGCACTAAACACGCGCTCCGATGCCACGCTACTGGCCGGGCATGACAGCCTTTCAAGGGCAAATTCAGCTAGTTGGGGCCAAAGGTCAAGTTTCGTTGCCCAGTAGTCAAGGGGATAGTCTACCTCGGTTGGCAGGGTGCTGTCCAAGTAGGCCTAAGCCTGTTGTTTGAGGTCCTGCTCCAGGTCCACCTGATGCTGCTGCTGCTGCTGCGGCTGGTTATTAGTTTCCTCACTGCGCTGGTGAAGAAAGCTACTCATCATCGACTGCAGACTGAGGCAGCTGCTGCTGGTGGAGCTGCCACTGCTCCTACCACCCCACCCCTCCCCTGCTGCCATGGCAGCGTAACGCGAGCGCACAGGGCCCACAGTGTCTGAGAATGGACGTTGGCGCAGACAGGCAGAGACCAGCTGACTACATAGGTGGTTTTTATAGTACGTTATTTTGGCCTCCCTCTCAGCAGGTGTGAAAAAGGCCACCATTTTGGAACGGTAGCGAGGGTCCAACAAGGTGGACAGCCAAAAGTCATCCCTCTGTCTGATGGTTATTATTCGGCTGTCGGTACGCAAGCAAGCGAGCATGCTATGGGCCATTTGTGCCAAGGAATGCGAGGGACTCCCTGCCTCCATCTCCACAGCATACTGCCACGGTGCGTCTGGGTCCTCTGTCTCCTCTTCCTCCTCCTCTACCAGATGCTCCTGCTCCTCCACTCCTGTCCGCTGAGTGGAAAAACCACCCATTTCACTCAATAATTCCTGAGCACCAATGTCCTCCTCTACCTCCTCCTCTTCTTCCTGTCCTGCCCCCACAGGGGTCATGTGGCGTTGAGATCTGTGCGCCACGTCTACCGCACCCTGACCAGCCATTATTAACAGCATTTGTTCCAGGACGTGCAACAGAGGAATGACGTCGTTCATCCCATAGTCCTGCCGACTCACGAATAGCGTGGCCTCCTCAAAGGGCCTGAGCAAGCGCAGGTGTCACGCATGAGCTGCCAATGGCTGACATCTAAGTTACACAGGGAGTACCTTTATCCGCTTTTAACATCAGGGAATCTGTGATGGCCTTTTGCTGTTCGTAAAGGCGGTCTAACATATGTAGGGTTGAATTCCACCTTGTTGCAACGTCACAGCATGAGGAGTCGGTACGGGGGACCATGGCAGATTACGGGCCAGGCAGCAGCAATGGGAGGCCCGTAATCTGCCAGCACCCTATGTCAAAAAATTCAACACACCAGCAGTGTGTGAGGAGACCTGAAAGTGGCACATGGCAGAGTGTGGCGATGGAGACAGCAGCAATGGGAGGCCGTACAGGGACCCATGAGAGACTCTGGACCTGGCAACAGCATGAAGAGGCGGTATAGGGGCCCATGGCAGATTAGGGGCCTGGCAGCAGCTATAGGAGGCCCGTAATCTGCCAGCACCCTATATCAAAAAATTCAACACACCAGCAGTGTGAGGAGACCTGAAAGTGGCACATGGCATGAGACACTGTGGACCTGGCAGCAGCATGAGGAGGCGGTACAGGGGCCCATGGCAGATTAGGGGCCTGGCAGCAGCTATGGGAGGCCCGTAATCTGCCAGCACCCTATGTCAAAAAATTCAACACACCAGCAGTGTGAAGAGACCTGAAAGTGGCACATGGCAGAGTGTGGCGATGGAGACAGTAGCAATGGGAGGCCGTACAGGGACCCATGACAGACTCTGGACTTGGCAGCAGCATGAGGAGGCGGTATAGGGGCCCATGGCAGATTAGGGGCCTGGCAGCAGCTATGGGAGGCCCGTAATCTGCCAGCACCCTATGTCAAAAAATTCAACACACCAGCAGTGTGTGAGGAGACCTGAAAGTGGCACATGGCAGAGTGTGGCGATGGAGACAGCAGCAATGGGAGGCCGTACAGGGACCCATGACAGACTCTGGACTTGGCAGCAGCATGAGGAGGCGGTATAGGGGCCCATGGCAGATTAGGGGCCTGGCAGCAGCTATAGGAGGCCCATAATCTGCCAGCATCCTATGTCAAAAAATTCAACACACCAGCAGTGTGTGAGGAGACCTGAAAGTGGCACATGGCAGAGTGTGGCGATGGAGAGAGCAGCAATGGGAGGCCGTACAGGGACCCATGAGAGACTCTGGACCTGGCAGCAGCATGAGGAGGCGGTATATAGGGGCCCATGGCAGATTAGGGGCCAGGCAGCAGCTATGGGAGGCCCGTAATCTGCCAGCACCCTATGTCCAAAAATTCAACACACCAGCAGTGTGTGAGGAGACCTGAAAGTGGCACATGGCAGAGTGTGGCGATGGAGACAGCAGCAATGGGAGGCCGTACAGGGACCCATGAGAGACTCTGGACTTGGCAGCAGCATGAGGAGGCGGTATAGGGGCCCATGGCAGATTAGGGGCCTGGCAGCAGCTATGGGAGGCCCGTAATCTGCCAGCACCCTATGACAAAAAATGGAACACACCAGCAGTGTGAGGAGACCTGAAAGTGGCACATGTTTGGGGCATGATTCATGGCGGATTTAGTCAGTTGTGTCAGGAACTGGTGGTTTGAAATCCAGACTAATCCACGCCTGATTCATTTTCACAAACGTGAGTCTCTCCACACTTTGGGTGGACAGTCGTGTCCTCCGCGGAGTTGCAATACCTCCTGCCGCACTAAACACGCGCTCCGATGCCACGCTACTGGCCGGGCATGACAGCCTTTCAAGGGCAAATTCAGCTAGTTGGGGCCAAAGGTCAAGTTTCGTTGCCCAGTAGTCAAGGGGATTGTCTACCTCGGTTGGCAGGGTGCTGTCCAAGTAGGCCTAAGCCTGTTGTTTGAGGTCCTGCTCCAGGTCCACCTGATGCTGCTGCTGCTGCTGCTGCGGCTGGTTATTAGTTTCCTCACTGCGCTGGTGAAGAAAGCTACTCATCATCGACTGCAGACTGAGGCAGCTGCTGCTGGTGGAGCTGCCATTGCTCCTACCACCCCACCCCTCCCCTGCTGCCATGGCAGCGTAACGCGAGCGCACAGGGCCCACAGTGTCTGAGGATGGACGTTGGCGCAGACAGGCAGAGACCAGCTGACTACATAGGTGGTTTTTATAGTACGTTATTTTGGCCTCCCTCTCAGCAGGTGTGAAAAAGGCCACCATTTTGGAACGGTAGCGAGGGTCCAACAAGGTGGACAGCCAAAAGTCATCCCTCTGTCTGATGGTTATTATTCGGCTGTCGCTACGCAAGCAAGCGAGCATGCTATGGGCCATTTGTGCCAAGGAATGCGAGGGACTCCCTGCCTCCATCTCCACAGCATACTGCCACGGTGCGTCTGGGTCCTCTGTCTCCTCTTCCTCCTCCTCTACCAGATGCTCCTGCTCCTCCACTCCTGTCCGCTGAGTGGAAAAACCACCCATTTCACTCAATAATTCCTGAGCACCAATGTCCTCCTCTACCTCCTCCTCTTCTTCCTGTCCTGCCCCCACAGGGGTCATGTGGCGTTGAGATCTGTGCGCCACGTCTACCGCACCCTGACCAGCCATTATTAACAGCATTTGTTCCAGGACGTGCAACAGAGGAATGACGTCGTTCATCCCATAGTCCTGCTGACTCACGAATAGCGTGGCCTCCTCAAAGGGCCTGAGCAAGCGCAGGTGTCATGCATGAGCTGCCAATGGCTGACATCTAAGTTACACAGGGAGAACCTTTATCCGCTTTTAACATCAGGAAATCTGTGATGGCCTTTTGCTGTTCGTAAAGGCGGTCTAACATATGTAGGGTTGAATTCCACCTTGTTGCAACATCACAGCATGAGGAGTCGGTACGGGGGCCCATGGCAGATTACGGGCCTGGCAGCAGCAATGGGAGGCCCGTAATCTGCCAGCACCCTATGACAAAAAATTCAACACACCAGCAGTGTGTGAGGAGACCTGAAAGTGGCACATGGCAGAGTGTGGCGATGGAGACAGCAGCAATGGGAGGCCGTACAGGTACCAATGAGAGACTCTGGACCTGGCAGCAGCATGAGGAGGCGGTATAGGGGCCCATGGCAGATTAGGGGCCTGGCAGCAGCTATAGGAGGCCCGTAATCTGCCAGCACCCTATGTCAAAAAATTCAACACACCAGCAGTGTGAGGAGACCTGAAAGTGGCACATGGCATGAGAGACTGTGGACCTGGCAGCAGCATGAGGAGGCGGTATAGGGGCCCATGGCAGATTAGGGGCCTGGCAGCAGCTATGGGAGGCCCGTAATCTGCCAGCACCCTATGTCAAAAAATTCAACACACCAGCAGTGTGTGAGGAGACCTGAAAGTGGCACATGGCAGAGTGTGGCGATGGAGACAGCAGCAATGGGAGGCCGTACAGGGACCCATGACAGACTCTGGACTTGGCAGCAGCATGAGGAGGCGGTATAGGGGCCCATGGCAGATTAGGGGCCTGGCAGCAGCTATGGGAGGCCCGTAATCTACCAGCACCCTATGTCAAAAAATTCAACACACCAGCAGTGTGAGGAGACCTGAAAGTGGCACATGGCATGAGAGACTGTGGACCTGGCAGCAGCATGAGGAGGCGGTATAGGGGCCCATGGCAGATTAGGGGCCTGGCAGCAGCTATGGGAGGCCCGTAATCTGCCAGCACCCTATGTCAAAAAATTCAACACACCAGCAGTGTGTGAGGAGACCTGAAAGTGGCACATGGCAGAGTGTGGCGATGGAGACAGCAGCAATGGGAGGCCGTACAGGGACCCATGACAGACTCTGGACCTGGCAGCAGCATGAGGAGGCGGTACAGGGGCCCATGGCAGATTAAGGCCTGGCAGCAGCAATGGGATGCCCGTAATCTGCCAGCACCCTATGACAAAATGGAACCCTGGGCTGGGGCAGGCAGAACCGCCGTATCTTTATCACGGTTTTCCCAGGCCACCGAATGGCGACGCTGCATATGCTGACGCAACGCTGTAGTCCCAACATGGGCCCCCTGGCCACGCTTGACTTTCTGGCCACATAGTCGACATACGGCTACGTTTACTTCCTCGGGCGGCTTGACGAAAAATTGCCACACCCCCGAGTAGGAAACTTTGCCCCCGCTACTCCTCACTGGCTGACTGCTACTTCCTCCGTGCACACCGGCATCACTACTGGCCGTGGTGGTAGGCTGCAGTGGAGCTGGTGCTCTACTCCGTGGCCGTTTGCCTCCACTGACACTGCTGTGACCCTGCTGCCTCCTGGCAGCAGCAATGGGAGGCCGTACAGGGACCCATGACACACTCTGGACCTGGCAGCAGCATGAAGAGGCGGTACAGGGGCCCATGGCAGATTACGGGCCTGGCAGCAGCAATGGGAGGCCCGTAATCTGCCAGCACCCTATGACAAAAAATGGAACACACCAGCAGTGTGTGAGGAGACCTGAAAGTGGCACATGTTTGGGGCATGATTCATGGCAGATTTAGTCAGTTGTGTCAGGAACTGGTGGTTTGAAATCCAGACTAATCCACGCCTAATTCATTTTCACAAACGTGAGTCTCTCCACACTTTGGGTGGACAGTCGTGTCCTCCGTGGAGTTACAATACCTCCTGCCGCACTAAACACGCGCTCCGATGCCACGCTACTGGCCGGGCATGACAGCCTTTCAAGGGCAAATTCAGCTAGTTGGGGCCAAAGGTCAAGTTTCGTTGCCCAGTAGTCAAGGGGATTGTCTACCTCGGTTGGCAGGGTGCTGTCCAAGTAGGCCCAAGCCTGTTGTTTGAGGTCCTGCTCCAGGTCCACCTGATGCTGCTGCTGCTGCTGCGGCTGGTTAGTAGTTTCCTCACTGCGCTGGTGAAGAAAGCTACTCATCATCGACTGCAGACTGAGGCAGCCGCTGCTGGTGGAGCTGCCACTGCTCCTACCACCCCACCCCTCCTTTGCTGCCATGGCAGCGGAACGCGAGCGCACAGGGCCCACAGTGTCTGAGGATGGACGTTGGCGCACAAAGGCAGAGACCAACTGACTACATAGGTGGTTTTTATAGTACGTTATTTTGGCCTCCCTCTCAGCAGGTGTGAAAAAGGCCACCATTTTTGAACGGTAGCGAGGGTCCAACAAGGTGGACAGCCAAAAGTCATCCCTCTGTCTGATGGTTATTATTCGGCTGTCGCTACGCAAGCAACCGAGCATGCTATGGGCCATTTGTGCCAAGGAATGCGAGGGACTCCCTGCCTCCATCTCCACAGCATACTGCCACGGTGCATCTGGGTCCTCTGTCTCTCCTCCTCCTCCTCTACCAGATGCTCCTGCTCCTCCACTCCTGTCCGCTGAGTGGAAAAACCACCCATTTCACTCAATAATTCCTGAGCACAAATGTCCTCCTCTACCTCCTCCTCTTCTTCCTGTCCTGCCCCCACAGGGGTCATGTGGCGTTGAGATCTGTGCGCCACGTCTACCGCACCCTGACCAGCCATTGTTAACAGCATTTGTTCCAGGACGTGCAACAGAGGAATGACGTCGTTCATCCCATAGTCCTGCCGACTCACGAATAGCGTGGCCTCCTCAAAGGGCCTGAGCAAGCGGCAGGTGTCACGCATGAGCTGCCAATGGCTGACATCGAAGTTACACAGGGGAGTACCTTTATCCGCTTGTAACATCAGGAAATCGGTGATGGCCTTTCGCTGTTCGTAAAGGCGGTCTACCTTGTGTAGGGTTGAATTCCACCTTGTTGCAACGTCGCAGATCAGGCGATGCTGTGGGATTCCGTTCTGCCGCTGCAGCTCAAGGAGGGTGTGCTTTGCGGTGTAGGAATGGCTGAAATGCATGCAAAGTTTACGTGACATTTTAAGGATGTCTTGCAGTGGGATGGTGGATTTTAGGAACCGCTTGACAACCAGATTGAACACGTGAGCCATGCATGGCGCATGGCACAACCTTACTTGACGCAGAGCAGACACCATGTTCTTTCCGACATGGTTGGAGACAACCCACCGACTGTTTTGCTCGCTGCCAAGCTGCCACCCTCTTCTCCTGATGATGCGGAAGCAATAGCCTGATGACGACGAGGCTGACAAGTGCGATCAGCCTCATCATCATCAATTAGGGTCTCCGCCTCACTACTAGCCCCCTCGGCTGCGTGTGGGTCAGGAGACAGACCTGTCTCTAGACCGGCTACCGAGCCACTCTCCTCGCCACTACTTCTTCGCCTGGCTGCTGAAGAGGCGGATGTCTCCCCCCGTTCCTGACCGCCCTCTGTTAGCTCTTCCTCACTGTACTGGATGACACCGGGAGCACTAGCCTCTGGATGCGAATAGTGCTGCCTCGACCCCTTCCTCTGCTGCCACGTCTGCTCGCTCCTAAAACATTGCCTCCTCTGCCACTCCTCTGCATGTTGTCTGACATACTCTTTAATTAAACGATTCTGTGTCCCTGAGTAACAATTCTGTGTCCCTGAGTAACGTTTCTGTGGCCCTAAGTAACAGTTCTGTGGCCCTCAGTAACAATTCTGTGTCCCTCAGTAACAATTCTGTGTCCCTCAGTAACAATTCTGTGTCCCTCAGTAACAATTCTGTGTCTGTCCCTGAGTAACAATTCTGTGTCTGTCCCTGAGTAACAATTCTGTGTCCCTGAGTAACGTTTCTGTGGCCCTAAGTAACAGTTCTGTGGCCCTCAGTAACAATTCTGTCTGTCCCTGAGTAACAATTCTGTGTCTGTCCCTCAGTAACAATTCTATGTCCCTGAGTAACAATTCTGTGTCTGTCCCTGAGTAAGAATTCTGTGTCTGTCCCTGAGTAACAATTCTGTGGCCCTAAGTAACGGTTCTGTGGCCCTCAGTAACAATTCTGTGTCCCTGAGTAACGTTTCTGTGGCCCTAAGTAACGGTTCTGTGGCCCTCAGTAACAATTCTGTGTCCCTGAGTAACAATTCTGTGTCTGTCCCTGAGTAACAATTCTGTGGCCCTAAGTAACGGTTCTGTGGCCCTCAGTAACAATTCTGTGTCCCTGAGTAACAATTCTGTGGCCCTAAATAACGGTTCTGTGGCCCTCAGTAACAATTCTGTGTCCCTGAGTAACAATTCTGTGTCTGTCCCTGAGTAACAATTCTGTGGCCCTAAGTAACGGTTCTGTGGCCCTCAGTAACAATTCTGTGTCCCTGAGTAACGTTTCTGTGGCCCTAAGTAACGGTTCTGTGGCCCTCAGTAACAATTCTGTGTCCCTGAGTAACAATTCTGTGTCTGTCCCTGAGTAACAATTTTGTGGCCCTAAGTAACGGTTCTGTGGCCCTCAGTAACAATTCTGTGTCCCTGAGTAAGAATTCTGTGGCCCTAAGTAACGGTTCTGTGGCCCTCAGTAACAATTCTGTGTCCCTGAGTAACGTTTCTGTGGCCCTAAGTAACAATTCTGTGGCACTCAGTAACAATTCTGTGTCTGTCCCTGAGTAACAATTCTGTGGCCCTAAGTAACGGTTCTGTGGCCCTCAGTAACAATTCTGTGTCCCTGAGTAACGTTTCTGTGGCCCTAAGTAACAATTCTGTGTCCCTGAGTAACAATTCTGTGTCTGTCCCTGAGTAACAATTCTGTGGCCCTAAGTAACGGTTCTGTGGCCCTCAGTAACAATTCTGTGTCCCTCAGTAACAATTCTGTGGCCCTAAGTAACGGTTCTGTGGCCCTCAGTAACAATTCTGTGTCCCTGAGTAACAATTCTGTGTCTGTCCCTGAGTAACAATTCTGTGGCCCTAAGTAACGGTTCTGTGGCCCTCAGTAACAATTCTGTGTCCCTGAGTAACAATTCTGTGGCCCTAAGTAACAGTTCTGTGGCCCTCAGTAACAATTCTGTGTCCCTCAGTAACAATTCTGTGTCTGTCCCTGAGTAACAATTCTGTGGCCCTAACTAACGTTTCTGTGGCCCTAAGTAACAGTTCTGTGGCCCTCAGTAACAATTCTGTGTCCCTGAGTAACGTTTCTGTGGCCCTAAGTAACAATTCTGTGGCCCTCAGTAACAATTCTGTGTCTGTCCCTGAGTAACAATTCTGTGGCCCTAAGTAACGGTTCTGTGGCCCTCAGTAACAATTCTGTGTCCCTGAGTAACAATTCTGTGTCTGTCCCTGAGTAACAATTCTGTGGCCCTAAGTAACGGTTCTGTGGCCCTCAGTAACAATTCTGTGTCCCTGAGTAACAATTCTGTGGACCTAAGTAACAGTTCTGTGGCCCTCAGTAACAATTCTGTGTCCCTCAGTAACAATTCTGTGTCTGTCCCTGAGTAACAATTCTGTGGCCCTAACTAACGTTTCTGTGGCCCTAAGTAACAGTTCTGTGGCCCTCAGTAACAATTCTGTGTCCCTGAGTAACGTTTCTGTGGCCCTAAGTAACAATTCTGTGGCCCTCAGTAACAATTCTGTGTCTGTCCCTGAGTAACAATTCTGTGGCCCTAACTAACGTTTCTGTGGCCCTAAGTAACAGTTCTGTGGCCCTCAGTAACAATTCTGTGGCCCTGAGTAACGTTTCTGTGGCCCTAAGTAACAATTCTGTGGCCCTCAGTAACAATTCTGTCTGTCCCTGAGTAACAATTCTGTGGCCCTAACTAGCGTTTCTGTGGCCCTAAGTAACGATTCTGTGTCCCTGAGTAATGTTTCTCTGTCCCTAAGTAACGTTTCTCTGTCCCTAAGTAACGTTTCTCTGTCCCCAAGTAACGTTTCTGTGGCCCTAACTCTGTCCCTAATACAGAGCGGTCTGCCTCTCTTGAATGACTGGAGGCAAATGAAGAATTCTAAAATGGCCGCCATTTATAGCTCGACCATTACACAGTGCTGGCTGGCTGGCTGCTGATTGGCTAATGCGATCACATGTCATTAAGGAATGCATTATGGGTCAGCGCGCCTTGTCTGTGCGCCTTCCCAGACATCCCCGCTCCGTCGCCGCACATGTCCGCCGCCATTTTAGGAAAAATTTCGATTCGCGCGTCCGAAGTAGGCTATTTTTCGGATTCGGCGCGAATCGAAAATTTTCCAATATTCGAAACGAATTCCACTTCGCCTACTTCGATTCGCTCATCTCTAATTGTCACTAAGAAAAAGATCAATCCTGTGATAACTCTTTTCTTTCTACTGCTTTGATTTTCCTTATGTTCTTTTGTTGCAATGTTTATTTTTCTCTGGAATCTGCGATGCTTTGTTTCTTCCGGATTTTTGAAATCCATGTCTGCAAAAGAAATGCAGTATCATTATCTCGGTATAAACAATTTGCATTGGTCACTGTGCACCCACATTGTTTGTTGTCTGCGCGCATTTTTTACTGAATTAAGAGGTCTTTGCACTTGTACCATTACTCCTTGAACATTCAAAATATCAAATGGACCTTCCCAGTTGCTTTGCCATGGTCCAGTTTTTCTGAAAGTTTTTACCATTACTTGTCCTCCTTTTTCGAACTTAGAAGAATGTGGAGGAACCATTTTTTGCATGCGAGTAGCTGCATGTGGTACAATAGTGTTCAGATTGTCTTGCAACATCTGTAACCACTTTGTTTTTTCTATTGCCTCTTTTTGCGGCGTTGACAAGAACGGTTCATGGGGAAAAACAATACGCATTTTCCTTCCTGTCATTAACTCAAAAGGAGAATACTGTGTTGCAGAAGATGTACTTCTGACACTCATCAGAACCAATGGTACAGCATCAACCCAAGTATTTCCTCTGTCTAATAACATTTTTGCAATCCTTGATTTGACAGTCCTATTCATTCTTTCCACAATACCTGCAGATTGTGGATGATAGGGCACATGAAATCTCTGTTGTATACCCAAGATTTTACACATTGCCTGCATAATTTTACCTGTGAAGTGGGTTCCTCTGTCACTACTGAGGTTTGTTGGCATACCCCAGACTGGAAAAACATGATTAATTAGCATTTTAGCAGTTGTTAATGCATCATCTTTGCGAACAGGCAAGATTTCAATCCATTTCGAAAAAACATCAACTACAACTAAAGCATACCTGTACCCATTTTTACCTGTAGGTAACGGTCCTATATAGTCTAGTTGTAATGTGGACCATGATCCATCTGCTGGAGGAGTTCTTTGTAATGGAGGTTTTTGACCCTTTGGTCGAGGATTCACTTGAGCACAGATTAGACAAGATTGAACTACACTGTCTACCGTTTCTTCCATTTTGTCCCAGTAAAATTTTTCCTTGAGTATTTCAAGCAATCTTTGTTTATCTATGTGACCTAGGCTTTCGTGATTGTATTTTGTAAATTCTACCTGTAGATGCTGCGGTATAACAGGATGCAGAAACCCGTTTAAGTCATGAAACAAAATTCCGTATTCAAATACAAAGGGAAATTTTGGATCAACCTGAGAAGCAGAAAGAGATGGATCCCTTTTCTGTTCTTCTGCAAAGGAGGGAATCTGTGTGTCTGTCTTCCTAACAACATTAACTGAGACTGGTTCAGACTGAATCACTGGTACTCCATGTAAAGCTGCTTCCTTTGCTAAGAGATCAGCTGTTCTATTGCCTACACTCATCTCATCATTGTCCTTCCTATGAGATGGAATTTTTACAATTGCATAGGCAAAAGGATTTTTCTCTGCTAGCTTAAAAATTGATTCAAGTGTCTCTTTGTGCACTAGAACTTTGTTAGATGCATCTACAAAACCTCTACGTTTCCAAATTGGTAAATAATCTGTCAGGGAACGTACAACATATGAACTGTCACTGTAGATCACTAATGGACTTCTGTTCTCTTCCTTGTCTAATGTCAACACAGTTTTTACAGCTTCAAGTTCTGCCCTTTGAGCTGAAAAATGTCCTGGCAATTTGTGCTGTATGGAATAATTACGCTCTGGATACCAAATTGAATATCCACTGTAATAATTACCTGACATACAGTATCTAGAACCATCAACAAATACAGGTTCATCAATTTTCTCTGCCTCTCTACGGAAAAGAGGAGAGGAAGTTTCTTGGACTTCACATAGACATTCATGTTCTAACCCGTTGTATTCCATCAACTGAGGTAGGACATACTTGGCATTATGTTCAACCTGTATTTGCTTAGGTGATAGAGCCAACAACCATTGAGAAAATCTTTGGTTGGAAACTCCCGGAACATTTTTCTCAAAAAGAAACTTCAATGTGCTATGTGGAGTTTGTAGAATAATTTTGTTGAATCCTACAATATGCTCTGTTGCTTTTACTGCATAATGTACTCCCACATGTTGTCTGACACAATCATCAAAACCTCTCTCTACTGGGGTAAGAAGACGTGAGAAGTATCCAAGACTTCTCCAGACTCCTCCCTGTTTCTGAATCAAAACAGCTGAGATTGCAGTTTCTGAAGCATGCACTTGCAAAGCAAATGGTGCTTGCTTATCAACAGTAGCCAAAGCTGGAGCTGTTTGCAAATCATTTTTCAACATCTCAAAAGCTTTTTGCTGTATTTCTGTCCAGGGACCAAATACATTTTCCTCATTGTACTTCAACAAATCATACAATGGTTTGGCTTTTTCTGCAAATGATTCGATAAAATCTCTAGAGAAATTTACCAAACCCAAAAACTGTCTCAGTGCTTTGAATGTTGTTGGTACAGGAAGAGACGCAATAGACTCAATTCTTTCCTGTAAAGGCTGTCTCTTTCGTGGACCAATCAGAACTCCAAAAAATTTTACTTCATTTTTCATGAGCTGAACTTTGCGTGTATTCAGCTTGAGACCTTCATCTTGCAGAAGTGTAAACAATTCTGCTAAGAGAGTCCTGTGTTCAGTTTCAGAATCCGTCATAAGCAAGATATCATCTACATATTGAATTAAACAATCAGGTCTAGAAAATTTAGACAAAACATTTGCTAATGCCTGATGAAATATAGATGGAGAAGAATGAAAGCCTTGAGGAAGACGATTGAAACAATACTGGACATTTCTATGGATAAAAGAAAACTTGTATTGGCAACTCTCAGCCAATTTAATACTAAAAAATCCATTTGCAATGTCTAGTACAGAGAACACTTTCGCATTTGCATTTATTTGTGACATGATGTCTGGAGTTTCTGCCACAATGGGTGTACAACTTGGAGTGTATTTGTTTAGCATTCTTAGATCTATCAATAATCTATATGCACTAGGGTCATCACGCTTTGCCACTACCCACAAAGGATTATTAGTAACTGAATTGGCTTTCCTGATGATACCCTGTTCCAAAAATTCTTGTATGATTACTGATACAGGTTCATCAGATTCTGGCGGCAACTTGTATTGTTTTAATGGGGGATGGTCTTTGCCTTGAATATTAACTTCAATATTTTTGAACAGTCCAGCTTCATTTTTACCTTGACTCCACAGTTTTTTGTGTAGTTGTACTAACTGTTTCAATTCCAAATTATCTCCAGTATCTGGCCATTTATAGTCAGCATCAATTGCTTCTGTCAAACAGATGCTACCGACTTCACAATAATCTGCTGGGTCAATTACCATAGGCTTACGATTAGCAGAGCCTTGCCAAACAATGCCATTGGCTAAATCAAGTATCCACCCTCTTTGAGACAAAACATCAGCACCAATAATGTTCTCTGATCCTTGACAATACCAAAAGTCTATTTCCGTTTGCGAACATCCTGGTATTTCAAAAGACACATTTTTACATTTTTTGCTTGAACATCACCTTTTCCATTGAAACCTACAACTGTGCATACTGTTGCATTAGAAGGAATTGGTATTTTCATACCTAAAACACTTATTTGAGCTCCAGAATCTAACAAAATTGAAGATTTCTGACCATTAATTTTAGCTTTTACATAAGGGCGCCCACACTTGTCTAAACAAATTGGAGCTACATATTCCAGACAATGGAGTTCAACTTCCTTTTCTTTTGCTAGTCATGGTGAAGGTAATAGTGGCTGTCTTGAAGTATTGGATGACTGTGAGTTGTTCACATTTCCTCCATTACTAATTGACATTTCACTAATCTCTCTGATCAGAGGAGCGTAGGGTGAAGATGACTTAACTTCCTGTGAACGAATTGGAGCTGACGGTTCAGGAGAAATAAGTCCATTTTCTTTACCCAAATTTCTCATCTGAATGTCTTTCAAAAACTTCCTACACTGCCATTTCAAATGCCCTGGTTTTGCACAATAGTAACAAGTGAGTGGTCTTTGATTCCCTTGTCTTACTCTGTCATTCCTGCGGGGGGCAGCATTTCCTGTCTTGAATTTATCCTGACTGTCATTCTTAGGATAATTATTCTCAATTAAAGCAATTTTTGGTCTTACATTATTTAGCTTTAATTGTCTCCTAACTTTGTCAATAACATAAGCAACGTCATCCAAATTATCCTTTTCATTAGCAATCAATAAAGATGCTGGATCAAGGTACTTAAATTTTTTTACAAAATCCTTGACCATAGCAGGGGTCTCATCTTGTAAATTAAAAATCATCCTGTATGCTTTAGAAAATCTGATCCTAAAGTCAAATGGATCATCATTAATAGTAGCTCTTAAGGAGTCTAAAATTTCCAAACTAGGTGTCTCCTCTCCTGTTGTGAACAGTAATAACTGTCGTAATCTATCAGTAGCATTGCTATGAATTTCCATATCATCCTCATTCATGAAAGGAGTCTTGACTAACCTACGAGCCATAAAACTGGGGATCCACAACCCAAAAATGCGATTTCTTTGCTCATCAGTTAATTGAAACCTATCTCAAAAATTCTCAAAAACATCGGAATTATGGAAAGAATTTTCTCTCATGTTATATGCCGGTATATCCTTCAATATTTTCATTAACTGATCCTGAATCTGTAACTTCAACTTAGATGCTCTAGCAAGTAATTTCTGTCTCTGAACAGTAGTCTCACTGCCTTCCTCATCCCTGGGTGAGTCTGGGATATATGAGGCCTGGGCAGTTTCTGATTGCTTTTTTCTAGATACCACAGCTATTTGCTTATTTCTTAATATTGCAACATTTTGAGATTCAATTTCTTGCTCAAGATGTTCAATATAGGTACAAAACGTTTCACAGTTTGCACAATTGGATTCAACAGTATCCTGCATGTCTGTACTCTGTAAGACATTTTTGCTATCTGTCTTAACAACACAAACCACATTTTTCTCTGGCACTTCAAACACCATAGAATTGAAAACTCTAACTAGCTTCATAATGTTACGCAATTTTCTTTTCATCTTATTAAACGTAAATCTAGAGCTATCAATATCAACATTAGCCTGCATACATTGATCATACATAGCTTTCCATAAACCAGTATCAGAAGCATGGCTAGCTAAACCTTGAAATTCCAATTTACTTTCATTAGCTAATGAATCAATAAATTCCATTTTTCTACTCACCGAATGTAGTAAGTTTTCTCTTTTGTCCTGGCTTAGGGACTGTTCTGGTCACCACTTGAATCCTCAGATCTCCACAACCAACGTTTTCCGTTCCAGGTTCTGCAATCTTTCCGAAGCTTAATCAATAGAAATAGTTCATCTCAATCCCCTCTGAAGAAGCGAGGAGAAATGGAAAAAACGTGGAAAAATCGAATGGCTGGCACTCGCCAATAATGTTAGATTTCCAGAGTTATGAAAAAACTCTATTAATATTTCTAGGTTCTTGTAGATGGTTGTGGGAAGAAATCCTTATGGAAGCCAGGTCAGTATAAGCAGTGTGACTTTATTTGATCACACACCAAAAATACAAAGTCAATAAAAAAACAGTAAATTCAGATATATGTAGCTTAAAATGAAATAAAAATAAAGAATATAAGTTGCTTGTTCCTTGAATATTAGAAGAAAATGTAGTTCCTTTGAAAAGCTTAAATAGAAGATTTTCAGGCCTAGTTTCTTCCTTTGTTCAATGTTAACCTCTTGCCATGTGCTGTCTTTGTGTAAGTATCTGAAGTGTAGGTATGTCTGAATGAAGTGAAGTGTATAGAAGGTAGGAGAAACTGAACCTCGTTCTTTGAAAAGCTGCATACTTAAAATGCATGAGAAATTAGGTCCTCCCATTAAGCTTTGTTTCAAATTCGCGGGCTCCTTAAACTCCCATAGTCACTCCCAGCTTAACTAAAGACATGTGTTCCTATTCAAACCACCAAGTCATTATCATGATTGACATGCAGGCTCTGAAAGAAGGTCTCTGGAGTTCTTATGTTACATATAACTGTCGAAATCCATGATTTATGACTACAATTTAAACTCTCAGACTCATTATAAGAATTCAAAATATGGTATACTGTTACATAGAGTATTTTAAAAGAAAACATGAATTTAAACCTCTGCTGATTACCTTTAGCTCAGACACAAATAATTCACATCTGACCACTGAAATGCAAAACCTCACATTCACATCCAATTAAGAGGGTATTTTCTGCCAGCATATATTTCAGAACTACTAAAGACCGAATTAAAGTTTGGATATTAAAAATTAATATTACAGTGGGCTAATATCTAATTTTTATGAGCGACCGTCTACTTTTACCCCAGAATGAGATTTACTATTGAGCAGCGTCCATAAGTAGGCGTCCAATCGAATTTACTAACGAGACACACGCCCGGAATCAGACTCACAAAGCAGACTTGCTAAGAGGCACGTCTAACACCATGAAAAATCACTGCAGAGACATGTTCACTTTGAAATTTGCTTTGCCAAATATCAGGACTTCACTTTAAACAATATCTGCCATTTCCAAAAAAATTAAGGTGTTAAAAATAGTTTTTTTAAAGCAAATCAACACAGTAAAAAACTAGACGCCCATGCAGTGTCTATGGCCGGATATAACTGAGCATGTGCAGAACACATTTTAGACATCCTCTGTGGGTACTTGCTTTTTAGCCACTGCTCAATAGTAAATCTCAGTGTGGATTCCTCTGACAGCCGGCACTCGGTCGCGTCTACTGTGCTTAACAAACAGCACTAGGCATATCTTTATGTATTCTAATTTGATTTCCTTAGTTCTAATGATTTCTATTTTTGTTTCTTATCCTTTATAATTATTTCTGTAATGATTTTACTTATTTCGAAGGTCTAGATAATATTTATTTTGACAGCTGAATGTAAAAATAAAGGTCCGCAATAAAAAAAAAAAAAAAAAAAAACAGCATGGGTCCCCCTTCTCATCCATACCAAGCCCTTCAGGTCTGGTATGGATATTAAGGGGGAACTCCACACCGTAATTTAAAAAAAAAAACAGCGCGGGGACCCCCTCAATATCCATACCAGACCCTTATCCGAGCATGCAGCTGGTCAGGAAAGGGGGGGGGGGACGAGCGAGCGCCCCCCCCCCTCCTGAACCATACCAGGCCACATGTCCTCAACATGGGAGGGGTGCTTTGGAGCAGGGGGGGCTCCCCCTCCCCCCAAAGCACCTTGTCACCTTGTCCCCAACTAGCTGAATGCAGGAGACAGTCTGACAGTTCTTATATAGGTATGGGGCGGGGCCAGCTGGGTACAGCAAGCATGTGACATGGGGCGGGTCACTCGGATGATGTCCCCGGCTGGCCTCGCCCCTAACCTATTTAAGAACTGTCAGCTAGCCTTTTTTTCACAAGGCTGGAAGCCTCCGACGGGAGCGGAACTTTTCTTTTTTCTGGTCGCCGCCGTGATTGACGTTGGATGTACTTCAGGGACATTGTTTTAATAAAGGACTTGTCAAAGACCCTGTACTGTGTTTTTTTTACACCACACTTTGTTTTTTTGTGAATGAGTCGCGGGACCATGTACCATTCACGTAGGGGGGGGTCGGGATCTGGGGGCCCCCTTGTTAAAGGGTGCTTCCAGATTCTGAAAAGCCCCCCGCCCGCAGACCCCCACAACCACCGGCCAGGGTTGTGGGGAAGAGGCCCTTGTCCTCATCAACATGGGGACAAGGTGCTTTGGGGCGAGCCCCCCTGCCCCAAAGCACCCCCCCATGTTGAGGGCATGTGGCCTGGTATGGTTCAGGAGGGGGGGCGCTCACCCATCCCCCCCCTTTCCTGACCTGCCGGGCTGCATGCTCGGATAAGGGTCTGGTATGGATATTGAGGGGGTCCCCACGCTGTTTTTTTTTTTTTAATTTTGGTGTGGAGTTCCCCCTTAATATCCATACCAGACCTGAAGGGCTTGGTATGGATGGAAGGAGGGAACCACGCTGTTTTTTTTATTATTTATTTAATTCACAGAAATAATTTTAAAATTCAGCTGTCAGTGGGAAACCCCGATGACAGCTGAAACAT
Organism: Staurois parvus; assembly: GCF_062004578.1. Classification (NCBI taxonomy): domain Eukaryota; kingdom Metazoa; phylum Chordata; class Amphibia; order Anura; family Ranidae; genus Staurois; species Staurois parvus. The sequence goes on from NW_028318936.1 coordinate 293,786, forward strand.
TCCTTCTGTCCCTGCATAGAGCTCCGCTATTATATTTGACATTAAAAAGTATAGAGACATTGTATCTATTTGATATAGATGTTTTTATTCGGATACATATAGATACAATGTTGCAACCTTTATACTTTTTAATGTCAAATATAATAGCGCAGCTCTCTGCAGGGACAGAAGTAATTACTTTGCTATTATATTTGCCATAGACGGGCGAAAATCGGACAATTTTTTTTACCATTGGCGGTAACGTCGGCCCATTGAACAACCGATTTTTTGTTTTTTGTTTTTTTTTTAAAAACGGTCAGTTTTCGCCCCATCTATGGCCTGCATTTTTCTTTTTCTTCTTTTTCTTATTCTTTTTTTTTTTATTCTTTTTCATTTTCTTCTTCTTTTTCTTGCAGGTCATGGCTCATGTGCAGATTTTTTATCTATTAAAAGATCAGCCAATTTGCCGATCATTGCAGCTAAAATCGGCCGATCTGCAAAATCGTCCGATTTTTATCCAAATTTACCAATTAAAAAAAGTGGCAAAATCCACAAAAATGGCGGACCAATTAACCCACTAACGGCCCGAAAATCAGCCGATTTTTTTTCGGACTATTTTAGACCTATCTAAAGCAGGCCATAGATGGGTCTAAAATCGGCCAATTTTTCTGCCGAAAAAAAAATTGAACGATTTTCAGGCCGTTAGTGGGTTAATTGGTCAGCCATTTTTCAGGATTTTGGCACTTTTTTTTATCAGTAAATTTGGGAAAAAATTTTTCCAACTTTACTGATAAACAAAATATGCTAAAATCCCGAAAAATGGCCGACCAATTATCCCACTAATGGAAGAGGCCCTTGTCCCCATTAACATGGGGACAAGGTGCTTTGGGGGGGAGCCCCCCTGCCCCAAATCATCTGCCCATGTTGAGGGCATGTGGCCTGGTATGGTTCAGGAGGGGGGGCGCTCGCTCGTCCCCCCCCCTTTCCTGACCTGCTGGGCTGCATGCTCGGATAAGGGTCTGGTATGGATTTTGGGGGGATCCCCAAGCTGTTTTTTATTTAATTTCGGTGTGGAGTTACCCCTTAATATCCATACCAGACTCGAAGGGCTTGGTGTGGATGGGAGGGGGGACCCCATGCCATTTTTTATTTATTATGGTGCTGGTTTTTAAATGTAATTCTCCCTTTTTTTTTTTCTTCACTATAGCTCAGAAATTCACCTGTCACTTCCCCCAGCTAAAAGAGAGTTTTCTTGGAATTTATATCACTAAAGGAAACAATGTTTACTTTGAGTTTATTAAAAGATACAAAGTTTTCTGTAACTTCGGGGAAAGTGACTTCTAAGCTTGTGAACTATAGTGAAGAAAATAAAAAGGCTGGCATTTGCATTTGAAAATCGGCGCCGACATACACTTTGTATTGCGAAAAAAATTATTAACAATTGGGTAAACTGAGGCATTATTTTCAATGGATTTTCATTCGTAAACCAAAAATTACGTTAACCGAGGCATTGGTAAACCGAGGTACGCCTGTATTAGTATTGCAATCGTTTGTATTGGGATACATAGAACCAATACATCTGAATTGGCAACATAGCACAACACTTGTGTCACATTTGAGATATCTGGCTAGTTACACTGACCTTGCCCAGGGACCTAGGATTGATTCACACCACAGAAATACAGGCAGGTTTAGTGTTCAACAGCTCTGTGGATTAGTGGTTAGCACTACTGCCTCACAGCGCTAGGGTTGTTGGTTTGAATCCCAACCACAGCAATGAATTTGCATGATCTCTGTGTGACTACCCTAACATACATGTGCTGGTGGCAGCATCTTTGCTTTCTGTTTAAATTATCCCTAGAATGTGAATTAGAATGAGGCCTTGTCTGTTCAAACATCTTTAAAGTAGCACCTTATGTGAATGTCAAACCATGGGATGAGATAAGGGCCTGGACTAATGATTGATTGGATAATGCTGGTTTGCACTCCACATCCTTTGGGAAAGTTTGTCAAACCATGAGAAGAGTGAGCGAAAGAGATGGATTAAAAAAAAAAAAAAAATGGCATGGAGTCCCTGCCCCCCCAAATCCATAACAGACCCTTATCTGAGCATGCAGATACCACATGCCTTCAAAGATTTATTTCCTTTGTTGAATTGTGCTTTTTGTTGGCAATTTCACCGTGTTTTCTGTAGATGTACCAATGAGCTATTGCGTTTTCAATTGTGTTTTGCATTGCGATTTCTATTGTAGTCTATATGTGAAATCGCTACAAAATGCTGAAAAAATTAGACAAGAACTACTTTTGAAATTGTGCTGCAGCAAATCGCTTACGTTAAGACACTCACATCCACATTCATTAGATCGGATATCAGGTACAATTTCAATTCTTAAATCGCACCTGAAATCGTGCACCCTGGATGCGACTTGGCATGCGATTTGCATGGCATGCGACTTGCAAATTGTATGCCAAGTCGCACCCTATTGTCTGCTATTACAGCAGTCACATGGGTGCATTTCCGACACTGATTTCTATAGTAGTACATGTACTACTTTTGTGACGATTTGCATAGATATCTGTGTCAGATGTCTTGCAAATCGTAAGGAAATCAGCATCTTCACTGTACGTCGCACAATTTCTAAATCAGCTTTGATGTGACCGCGGTGTAAGGCCTTTTTATGTTTGATTTCCTGAGTGTTTTTCCAATTTATGGGAAATGCTGCATACTAGCAAAAGTGAATTGACATTTTCAGTATTGCATGCAAGATGTGGTCATGTGACTGCCTTAACTCATGCGATAATCTGGAGTGAATTGTGCCCATAGGGCCAAGAAATATTGCCAATAGGGTTCCCTTTCACATTCCTGTTCAATGTTCTGTTGTATGCTGCACAGGTACACTTCACTGTGGCTTTCTTTCTGACTCTGATTTGTGGGGCCTGTATACCAAGGGTTAACGCAGGTGGGAAGAGAATTAATCAGGTGCAAACACTTTCTCTGACCAAATGAATGACATTGGTGGGTGTGGCCTACCTTATATATAGAGATGCAGTTGTGGCTGATTTTTTTCCTGGTATAGGCACATTGTTTCTGCAAGTCCTTGTCTGTGGTGGTTTGGGGAGGAAGAGATATTGTGGTGAATTGCCCCAGGCCGCACGCTGTGTTTTGATGTGGGCTGTAAAGGTTTTGCATGTTCTTCCTTCTAAGGTGTTTGTGTGTTATTGTACAATGATTGTGTTTATTATCTTTGCATTGTAATCCTAACACATGTCCATTGCTCTGCTCTTCCAAGTTTTCTTTATTTAGAATGAAATGCAGTTTTCAGACAAACATGGTGAGAAATGTATGTGTGGGGGATTTGGGGAGGGGGGAGGTGTTTATATTTTGGCATGTATGTATTTTTATATTGATATTTCGATCTGCAGCTTCTGTGAATAAGCCCAAGTTATTGATATTAACCATTTGTTTCCTGCTGTAACCTGTGAAAGCACAGTTCATTATAAGTATAATCTTTTAGATTGTAAGCTCTTATGAGCAGGACCGTTCTATGTTAGCAACATCAATCCTGCTTTTTTTTTTTTTTTACACCAAATAAATGTGGAATCTGTATTTGATCAATAAACATTTGTACTATATTTTTGGGGGGGATTATTTCATGTTCTAGTTGAATGTTGCACAGTGGCTAAATGGTTAGCACTTCCACCTGGCAGACCAAGGGTCATTGGTTCAAATCCCAGCCATGGCACCTCCTGCCTGGAGGTTGCATGTTCTCCCTGTGCCTGTTTCCTCTGGGTACTCCAGTTTCCTTCCACACTCTAAAGACATGCCGGATAGGTTAATTGGATCCTGTCAAAATTGGCCCTAGTATATGTATGAATGTAAGTTGGGGCTCTTAGTACGCCCCTTGAGGGTTAGGGACTGATGTGAATTTACCACATCTATATGTAAAGCGCTGCGTAAATTAACAGCGCTATATAAGTATCTGAAATATACTAGCAGCCCTAACACTTATTTTTGCTAGCTATATAATATGCCCAAATCTTCCTTGTTAGAGCGCACATGTGCAAGTATGTCCAAAATAACAAACCAAAAGCCCCCTATTGCACGACAAGACCATATTATGTACCAATGAATAGGTCATGTTCAATGTGCAGCTAGCTATTCTTTTTCTACAATCCTCTTAACAGTAATAAATTGGGCCCCCAATTTATGTTGACTTTGGGTCTTTACTGGCAAATATATATTCGCCAATGTCATATACACAGTATAGCTTCAAGCATACATTCACCAATGCCAAATCTACAATAGAACTGCAAACATATATTTGCGAATGTCATATACACAATAGAGCCGCATGTAAAATTGCTATGGTGCACAAATAAACGCCAAGATGGCTGTTGGAGAAGGCGCTAGAGCAGCTGTCATACCGGAAATACGTCATGACGTTTGTGGAAGGATGTTTGCACACACCCGGAAGTGTGAGTGGATGGGAGTGTAGTTAGGAGAGTTTAGTGATAATTTGCAAGTCTATTTTTTTCGTTTTTGAATTGTTCTTTTGTGGAATTCCAGACCACATCTGGACATGGCGAGATCGCTGTTCTCCACCGAGGAGCTGATCCTCATTTGCTGGGGAAACATTACTAATAATTGTTGTATTTTCAGTTGAAAACATGTCCATTTCCTAGATCCATTGAGGTACATAGCAGAGGTTCAAGGTTCTTCCTAACTATACAGGTGGCACAGACACAAGCATACACCCAGGGCCACTGTTAGATATTATGGGGCCCCGTACAGCATACCTGACAGCCCCCCACTGCCAGAGAAAATATCCAAATTATATTTATGGTAAAAATACACTAAAAACATTATTAATGGACATAATCCCAACCATATTCCTGTGAAATCTAAATGATAAAACTGTACTGTTCATAAATAAAGCTGTGTGTGTAATTGAGGTTTTGGGGCTCATGGGTGCTGTGGCCTGTAGAGTGGGAATCAGTGGTTTGTTTTTGTGGCTATCGCCGTTTGCAGGCAACCTATGTTACACTATGGAATTGCTGCAGGTCATAATTTGACAAGCATATGGGTGCAGGTGTACAGCCCTGAACACAGACAGTGAGCATTCAGGGCCACTTCCCCAAGCCTTCACACCTGTCAGATTAAAACCTGTGTTCATACAGCTGCTGTGTCCCCATAGTGTAACAGGTGGCTCTAGCCACATAAACAACCCACTCATTCATGCTATACAGGCCAGAGGACCTGTGTGAATGGGGCATTTTTTATTTTTTTTTTTCCTCAGCTCATTAATTTCAATGGCCTGCCTAATGTGTGGGAACATGCAAAAATACTGCAGTCATATTATTTTAAAAGTGTGTTGCACCTAACCGTGCACATCTGCAAAGGGCATCACATTTCTTTGCTGTGCTGGAAAATGTGTGTTCTTGCATGCATTTCTGCACCACCAATGGTGTGAACAAGTCTTAAGGGCCAGTTCACACTATAGAAACAGCCTAGATGTGTTCCTGATGCGTTTTTGCATGCCCGTTTGGCATGTATGTTTTAGTGTGTTCCAGTACATTTTGGATGCGTTTTGGACACGTTGCATTGCATTTTTGTATCCCTTCCAGTTAGTTTTTTCTACTTTTTTTTTATTCAATTTAATTAGGGACATGTGTGTTTTTGTACATTCAAGGACATTTCAATGTGTTCCAGTACAGTTCTGTGCAGAAACAATGCAGCGTGGTCAACTTTGTTTACAGCACCTGCAATGCGCTGATGTGAACTATGACATTGACAACCATATAACCTTCTTTCTGTGCATTTGTGATGCCGAAAAAGCAACTGAAACACATGAAGTGTGAACTGGCCCTAAAGATTATTAGAGGTAAGGGAACAGGACTGACCAGGGATTGTGAATTCAGTCAGACTAGTGGTGATATACAATCAGCAATCATATAATAATGTGAGATCTGAGCTGTAGGTGATAGAAAATGACACATTCACTTGATCAGTAAATAGTTAAAAAGAGTGGGGCGGTGATCCATAGATTTGCATATGGGACAGGTGATGATGGGGTGTCAAATTCAGGTACCCGCCCCCCCTACCGAAAGGTCAGCATTCATCTCCTGTACTGTCCACAGTCTCTGGTCATCTCCTGTACTGTCCGAAGTCTCTGGTCATCCCCTGTACTGTGTCCGCAGTCTCTGATTATATCCTGTACTATGTCTGCAGTCTCTGGTCATCTCCTGTACTGTGTCCGCAGTCTCTGATCATCTCCTGTACTATGTCCGCAGTCTCTGGTCATCTCCTGTACTATGTCCGCAGTCTCTGGTAATCTCCTGTACTATGTCTGCAGTCTCTGGTCATCTCCTGTACTGTGTCCGCAGTCTCTGATCATCTCCTGTACTATGTCTGCAGTCCTTTAGATCAGAATTTTTTTTCCTGTTTTCTGCCTCTAAAACCTAGGTGCGTCTTATGGTCAGGTGTAGAGATGAGCGAAGTATTAAAAAATTTGATTCGGCTGATTCGGCGAAATCGAGGAATAAATTCGATTCGAGGCGAATATATTCGCTGCGAATTTAACTTATAAAAGGGTGTTTCTAGGCTTCAGAGAGCCTTCATATTAGTGCAGAACACTGTACCTTTAATTTAAATGCCCTTGGAGTCTGCTGGGGAAGAGAAATAATACTGTCAGTCAGTATGACATGCAGATGAGTGCCGTCGATCTTAGAATCACCGCACACTTCACTCATTTGGGCAGTCACGGGGTCAAAACCAGAGTGTGGAGCCACAGTGTGGCGGTGGAGGCAGCAGCAATGAGAGGCCATACAGCACCCTATGACAAAAATGGAACCCACCAGCAGTGTGAGGAGACCTGAAAGTGGCACATGGCAGAGTGTGGCGATGGAGACAGCAGCAATGGGAGGCCGTACAGGGACCCATGACAGACTATGGACCTGGCAGCAGCATGAGGAGGCAGTACAGGGGCCCATGGCAGATTACGGGCCTGGCAGCAGCAATGGGAGGCCCGTAATCTGCCAGCACCCTATGACAAAAAATGGAACACACCAGCAGTGTGAGGAGACCTGAAAGTGGCACATGGCAGAGTGTGGCGATGGAGACAGCAGCAATGGGAGGCCGTACAGGGACCCATGAGAGACTCTGGACCTGGCAGCAGCATGAAGAGGCGGTACAGGGGCCCATGGCAGATTACGGGCCTGGCAGCAGCAATGGGAGGCCCGTAATCTGCCAGCACCCTATGACAAAAAATGGAACACACCAGCAGTGTGAGGAGACCTGAAAGTGGCACATGGCAGAGTGTGGCGATGGAGACAGCAGCAATGGGAAGCCGTACAGGGACCCATGAGAGACTCTGGACCTGGCAGCAGCATGAGGAGGCGGTACTGGGGCCCATGGCAGATTACGGGCCTGGCAGCAGCAGTGGGAGGCCCGTAATCTGCCAGCACCCTATGACAAAATGGAACACACCAGCAGTGTGAGGAGACCTGAAAGTGGCACATGGCAGAGTGTGGCAATGGAGACAGCAGCAATGGGAGGCCATACAGGGACCCATGAGACACTCTGGACCTGGCAGCAGCATGAGGAGGCGGTACAGGGGCCCATGGCAGATTACGGGCCTGGCAGCAGCAATGGGAGGCCCGTAATCTGCCAGCACCCTATGACAAAAAATGGAACACACCAGCAGTGTGAGGAGACCTGAAAGTGGCACATGGCAGAGTGTGGCGATGGAGACAGCAGCAATGGGAGGCCGTACAGGGACCCATGAGAGTCTCTGGACCTGGCAGCAGCATGAGGAGGCGGTACTGGGGCCCATGGCAGATTACGGGCCTGGCAGCAGCAGTGGGAGGCCCGTAATCTGCCAGGACCCTATGACAAAAAATGGAACACACCAGCAGTGTGAGGAGACCTGAAAGTGGCACATGGCAGAGTGTGGCGATGGAGACAGCAGCAATGGGAGGCCGTACAGGGACCCATGAGACACTCTGGACCTGGCAGCAGCATGAAGAGGCGGTACAGGGGCCCATGGCAGATTACGGGCCTGGCAGCAGCAATGGGAGGCCCGTAATCTGCCAGCACCCTATGACAAAAAATGGAACACACCAGCAGTGTGAGGAGACCTGAAAGTGGCACATGGCAGAGTGTGGCGATGGAGACAGCAGCAATGGGAGGCCGTACAGGGACCCATGAGACACTGTGGACCTGGCAGCAGCATGAGGAGGCGGTACTGGGGCCCATGGCAGATTAGGGGCCTGGCAGCAGCTATGGGAGGCCCGTAATCTGCCAGCACCCTATGACAAAAAATGGAACACACCAGCAGCAGTGTGAGGAGACCTGAAAGTGGCACATGGCAGAGTGTGGCGATGGAGACAGCAGCAATGGGAGGCCGTACAGGGACCCATGAGAGACTCTGGACCTGGCAGCAGCATGAGGAGGCGGTACTGGGGCCCATGGCAGATTACGGGCCTGGCAGCAGCAGTGGGAGGCCCGTAATCTGCCAGCACCCTATGACAAAAAATGGAACACACCAGCAGTGTGAGGAGACCTGAAAGTGGCACATGGCAGAGTGTGGCGATGGAGACAGCAGCAATGGGAGGCCGTACAGGGACCCATGAGACACTGTGGACCTGGCAGCAGCATGAGGAGGCGGTACTGGGGCCCATGGCAGATTACGGGCCAGGCAGCAGCAATGGGAGGCCCGTAATCTGCCAGCACCCTATGACAAAATGGAACACACCAGCAGTGTGAGGAGACCTGAAAGTGGCACATGGCAGAGTGTGGCGATGGAGACAGCAGCAATGGGAGGCCGTACAGGGACCCATGAGACACTGTGGACCTGGCATCAGCATGAGGAGGCGGTACAGGGGCCCATGGCAGATTACGGGCCTGGCAGCAGCAATGGGAGGCCCGTAATCTGCCAGCACCCTATGACAAAAAACGGAACACACCAGCAGTGTGAGGAGACCTGAAAGTGGCACATGTTTGGGGCATGATTCATGGCGGATTTAGTCAGTTGTGTCAGGAACTGGTGGTTTGAAATCCAGACTAATCCACGCCTGATTCATTTTCACAAACGTGAGTCTCTCCACACTTTGGGTGGACAGTCGTGTCCTCCGCGGAGTTACAATACCTCCTGCCGCACTAAACACGCGCTCCGATGCCACGCTACTGGCCGGGCATGACAGCCTTTCAAGGGCAAATTCAGCTAGTTGGGGCCAAAGGTCAAGTTTCGTTGCCCAGTAGTCAAGGGGATTGTCTACCTCGGTTGGCAGGGTGCTGTCCAAGTAGGCCCAAGCCTGTTGTTTGAGGTCCTGCTCCAGGTCCACCTGATGCTGCTGCTGCTGCGGCTGGTTAGTAGTTTCCTCACTGCGCTGGTGAAGAAAGCTACTCATCATCGACTGCAGACTGAGGCAGCCGCTGCTGGTGGAGCTGCCACTGCTCCTACCACCCCACCCCTCCCCTGCTGCCATGGCAGCGGAACGCGAGCGCACAGGGCCCACAGTGTCTGAGGAACGACGTTGGCGCACAAAGGCAGAGACCAACTGACTACATAGGTGGTTTTTATAGTACGTTATTTTGGCCTCCCTCTCAGCAGGTGTGAAAAAGGCCACCATTTTTGAACGGTAGCGAGGGTCCAACAAGGTGGACAGCCAAAAGTCATCCCTCTGTCTGATGGTTATTATTCGGCTGTCGCTACGCAAGCAACCGAGCATGCTATGGGCCATTTGTGCCAAGGAATGCGAGGGACTCCCTGCCTCCATCTCCACAGCATACTGCCACGGTGCGTCTGGGTCCTCTGTCTCCTCCTCCTCCTCTACCAGATGCTCCTGCTCCTCCACTCCTGTCCGCTGAGTGGAAAAACCACCCATTTCACTCAATAATTCCTGAGCACCAATGTCCTCCTCTACCTCCTCCTCTTCTTCCTGTCCTGCCCCCACAGGGGTCATGTGGCGTTGAGATCTGTGCGCCACGTCTACCGCACCCTGACCAGCCATTGTTAACAGCATTTGTTCCAGGACGTGCAACAGAGGAATGACGTCGTTCATCCCATAGTCCTGCCGACTCACGAATAGCGTGGCCTCCTCAAAGGGCCTGAGCAAGCGGCAGGTGTCACGCATGAGCTGCCAATGGCTGACATCTAAGTTACACAGGGGAGTACCTTTATCCGATTGTAACATCAGGAAATCGGTGATGGCCTTTCGCTGTTCGTAAAGGCGGTCTAACATGTGTAGGGTTGAATTCCACCTTGTTGCAACGTCGCAGATCAGGCGATGCTGTGGAATTCCATTCTGCCGCTGCAGCTCAAGGAGGGTGTGCTTTGCGGTGTAGGAATGGCTGAAATGCATGCAAAGTTTACGTGACATTTTAAGGATGTCTTGCAGTGGGATGGTGGATTTTAGGAACCGCTTGACAACCAGATTGAACACGTGAGCCATGCATGGCACATGGCACAACCTTCCTTGACGCAGAGCAGACAGCATGTTCTTTCCGTTGTCGGTCAACATGGTTCCGATTTTCAGTTTGCGCGGAGACAGCCATCTGTCGATTTCTCTGTTCATTACACTCAGAAGTTCCTCCCCTGTGTGACTAGGTTTGCCAAGGCATACCAGGTGCAGCACAGCGTGACACCGTTGCGCCCTGCACATGTGATATGCCGGTCGGGTAATGGGACTTGGCACGGGGGTGGTGGCTGAGGACACGGCGGAAGAAGAGGTGGTAGAGGCGGACATCTTTTCTGGACCAACGACATGCAAACGTGGAGGCAAAAGCGGCGTGACCTGTCCAAGTTGCTGGTGCGGCTGTGCCGGCACCACGTTCACCCAGTGGGCCGTAAATGACATGTACTGTCCCTGACCGTTGTTACAGCTCCACACGTCGGCGCTGCCGTGCACTTTGGCAGAGACCGACATGCTCAAAGACTGGCCCACCATCTCTTCTACATGTGAATGCAGGGCTGACACTGCCTTTTTGGCGAAGAAATGCCGGCTTGGCACTCTCCACCGCGGCGCGGCACAAGCCATCATTTCTCGGAAAGGTGCTGAGTCCACCACTTGGAAAGGGAGGGACTGCAGCACCAGCAACTTGGACAGGAGGACGTTCAGCTTTTGCACCGTCGGGTGCGTGCTCGCAAACTGTTGTCTCTTGGAAACGGATTCCAAGAAAGACTGCTGACGGAATCCGTGAAGAGGAGTAGCAGGAGAAGGAGCATCTGAACGAGCGGAAGATGCCAACGAGCGACAACTCCCCTCAGCAGAGGTGTTGGAGCCTTGACTGGCTGATAGAGGGCGATTGATGTCGGGTGACGGAGCAAGTAACGGAGCGGGTGATGGAGCGGGGGCTGGGGCAGGCAGAACCGCCGTATCTTTATCACGGTTTTCCCAGGACACCGAATGGCGACGCTGCATATGCTGACGCAATGCTGTAGTCCCAACATGGGCCCCCTGGCCACGCTTGACTTTCTGGCCACATAGTCGACATACGGCTACGTTTACTTCCTCGGGCGGCTTGACGAAAAATTGCCACACCGCCGAGTAGGAAACTTTGCCCCCGCTACTCCTCACTGGCTGACTGCTACTTCCTCCGTGCACACCGGCACCACTACTGGCCGTGGTGGTAGGCTGCAGTGGAGCTGGTGCTCTACTCCGTGGCCGTTTGCCTCCACTGACACTGCTGCGACCCTGCTGCCTCCTGGGCAACCCACCGACTGTTTTGCTCGCTGCCAAGCTGGCACCCTCTTCTCCTGATGATGCGGACGCAATAGCCTGATGACGACGAGGCTGCCAAGTGCGATCAGCCTCATCATCATCAATTAGGGTCTCCGCCTCACTACTAGCCCCCTCGGCTGCGTGTGGGTCAGGAGACAGACCTGTCTCTAGACCGGCTACCGAGCCACTCTCCTCGCCAGTACTTCTTCGCCTGGCTGCTGAAGAGGCGGATGTCTCCCCCCGTTCCTGACCGCCCTCTGTTAGCTCTTCCTCACTGTACAGTGGGGCTGAGCCCACAGCATGCGATACTTCGCTTGGTGAGGGAACACCAAAGGACAGGGGCAGGTAGAGGACACGTGATTTCAGTGGGCTTGCTCCCGGGCCATGCCAACTAACGGTTGTGTCTGACGTACCCACCGACCGTTGGCTGTAGGTGTCAGAGGTGACCTGGGAAGAGGAAGACGACCGAGCCAACCAATCGATGACGGCAGGGTTGTCGGTGGAGACACGACCGCTGGATGACACCGGGAGCACTGGCCTCTGGCTGCGACTAGTGCTGCCTCGACCCCTTCCTCTGCTGCCACGTCTGCTCGCTCCTGAAACATTGCCTCCTCTGCCACTCCTCTGCGTGTTGTCTGACATACTCTTTAATTCAACGATTCTGTGTCCCTGAGTAACGATTCTGTGTCCCTGAGTAACAATTCTGTGTCCCTGAGTAACAATTCTGTATCCCTGAGTAACGATTCTGTGTCCCTGAGTAACAATTCTGTGTCCCTGAGTAACAATTCTCTGTCCCTCAGTAACGATTCTGTGTCCCTGAGTAACAATTCTGTGTCCCTGAGTAACAATTCTGTGTCCCTCAGTAACAATTCTGTGTCCCTCAGTAACAATTCTGTGTCTGTCCCTGAGTAACAATTCTGTGTCCCTCAGTAACAATTCTGTGTCCCTCAGTAACAATTCTGTGTACCTCAGTAACAATTCTGTGTCTGTCCCTGAGTAACAGTTCTGTGTCCCTGAGTAACAATTCTGTGTCCCTGAGTAACAATTCTGTGTCCCTGAGTAACAGTTCTGTGTCCCTGAGTAACAATTCTGTGTCCCTCAGTAACAATTCTGTGTCCCTCAGTAACAATTCTGTGTCCCTCAGTAACAATTCTGTGTCTGTCCCTGAGTAACAATTCTGTGTCCCTCAGTAACAATTCTGTGTCCCTCAGTAACAATTCTGTGTCTGTCCCTGAGTAACAATTCTGTGTCCCTGAGTAACAGTTCTGTGTCCCTGAGTAACAATTCTGTGTCCCTGAGTAACAGTTCTGTGTCCCTGAGTAACAATTCTGTGTCCCTGAGTAACAATTCTGTGTCCCTGAGTAACAATTCTGTGTCCCTCAGTAACAATTCTGTGTCCCTCAGTAACGATTCTGTGTCCCTGAGTAATGATTCTGTGTCCCTGAGTAACAATTCTGTGTCCCTGAGTAACAATTCTGTGTCCCTCAGTAACAATTCTGTGTCCCTCAGTAACGATTCTGTGTCCCTGAGTAACAATTCTGTGTCCCTGAGTAACAATTCTGTGTCCCTCAGTAACAATTCTGTGTCCCTCAGTAACAATTCTGTGTCCCTCAGTAACAATTCTGTGTCTGTCCCTGAGTAACAATTCTGTGTCCCTCAGTAACAATTCCGTGTCTGTCCCTGAGTAACAATTCTGTGTCCCTGAGTAACAGTTCTGTGTCCCTGAGTAACAATTCTGTGTCCCTGAGTAACAGTTCTGTGTCCCTGAGTAACAATTCTGTGTCCCTGAGTAACAATTCTGTGTCCCTCAGTAACAATTCTGTGTCCCTCAGTAACAATTCTGTGTCTGTCCCTGAGTAACAATTCTGTGTCCCTCAGTAACAATTCTGTGTCCCTCAGTAACAATTCTGTGTCTGTCCCTGAGTAACAATTTTGTGTCCCTGAGTAACAGTTCTGTGTCCCTGAGTAACAATTCTGTGTCCCTGAGTAACAATTCTGTGTCCCTGAGTAACAATTCTGTGTCCCTTAGTAACAATTCTGTGTCCCTCAGTAACAATTCTGTGTCCCTCAGTAACAATTCTGTGTCTGTCCCTGAGTAACAATTCTGTGTCCCTGAGTAACAGTTCTGTGTCCCTTAGTAACAATTCTGTGTCCCTGAGTAACAGTTCTGTGTCCCTGAGTAATAATTCTGTGTCCCTGAGTAACAATTATGTGTCCCTGAGTAACAAATCTGTGTCTCTCAGTAACAATTATGTGTCCCTCAGTAACAATTCTGTGTCTGTCCCTGAGTAACAATTCTGTGTCCCTCAGTAACAATTCTGTGTCCCTCAGTAACAATTCTGTGTCTGTCCCTGAGTAACAATTCTGTGTCCCTCAGTAACAATTCTGTGTCCCTCAGTAACAATTCTGTGTCTGTCCCTGAGTAACAATTTTGTGTCCCTGAGTAACAGTTCTGTGTCCCTGAGTAACAATTCTGTGTCCCTGAGTAACAATTCTGTGTCCCTGAGTAACAATTCTGTGTCCCTTAGTAACAATTCTGTGTCCCTCAGTAACAATTCTGTGTCCCTCAGTAACAATTCTGTGTCTGTCCCTGAGTAACAATTCTGTGTCCCTGAGTAACAGTTCTGTGTCCCTTAGTAACAATTCTGTGTCCCTGAGTAACAGTTCTGTGTCCCTGAGTAATAATTCTGTGTCCCTGAGTAACAATTATGTGTCCCTGAGTAACAAATCTGTGTCTCTCAGTAACAATTATGTGTCCCTCAGTAACAATTCTGTGTCTGTCCCTGAGTAACAATTCTGTGTCCCTCAGTAACAATTCTGTGTCCCTCAGTAACAATTCTGTGTCTGTCCCTGAGTAACAATTCTGTGTCCCTCAGTAACAATTCTGTGTCTGTCCCTGAGTAACAATTCTGTGTCTGTCCCTGAGTAACAATTCTGTGTCCCTCAGTAACAATTCTGGGTCCCTCAGTAACAATTCTGTGTCTGTCCCTGAGTAACAATTCTGTGTCCCTCAGTAACAATTCTGTGTCCCTCAGTAACAATTCTGTGTCTGTCCCTGAGTAACAATTCTGTGTCTGTCCCTGAGTAACAATTCTGTGTCCCTCAGTAACAATTCTGTGTCCCTCAGTAACAATTCTGTGTCTGTCCCTGAGTAACAATTCTGTGTCCCTGAGTAACAATTCTGTGTCCCTGAGTAACAATTCTGTGTCCCTGAGTAACAATTCTGTGTCCCTCAGTAACAATTCTGTGTCTGTCCCTGAGTAACAATTCTGTGTCTGTCCCTGAGTAACAATTCTGTGTCTGTTCCTGAGTAACAATTCTGTGTCTGTCCCTGAGTAACAATTATGTGTCCCTCAGTAACAATCTGTGTCCCTCAGTAACAATTCTGTGTCCCTGAGTAACAATTCTGTGTCTGTCCCTGAGTAACAATTCTGTGTCTGTCCCTGAGTAACAATTCTGTGTCTGTCCCTGAGTAACAATTATGTGTCCCTCAGTAACAATTCTGTGTCCCTCAGTAACAATTCTGTGTCTGTCCCTGAGTAACAATTCTGTGTCTGTCCCTGAGTAACAATTCTGTGTCCCTCAGTAACAATTCTGTGTCCCTCAGTAACAATTCTGTGTCTGTCCCTGAGTAACAATTCTGTGTCTGTCCCTCAGTAACAATTCTGTGTCCCTCAGTAACAATTCTGTGTCTGTCCCTGAGTAACAATTCTGTGTCTGTCCCTGAGTAACAATTATGTGTCTTTCCCTGAGTAACAATTCTGTGTCTGTCCCTGAGTAACAATTCTGTGTCTGTCCCTGAGTAACAATTCTGTGTCTGTCCCTGAGTAACAATTCTGTGTCCCTCAGTAACAATTCTGTGTCTGTCCCTGAGTAACAATTCTGTGTCTGTCCCTGAGTAACAATTCTGTGTCTGTCCCTGAGTAACAATTCTGTGTCCCTCAGTAACAATTCTGTGTCTGTCCCTGAGTAACAATTCTGTGTCCCTAAGTAACGTTTCTGTGGCCCTAAGTAACGGTTCTGTGTCCCTAAGTAACGATTCTGTGTCCCTAAGTAACGTTTCTGTGGCCCTAAGTAACGTTTCTGTGGCCCTAAGTAACGTTTCTGTGGCCCTAAGTAACCATTCTCTGGCCCTAAGTAACGTTTCTGTGGCCCTAAGTAACGTTTCTGTGGCCCTAAGTAACGATTCTGTGGCCCTAAGTAACGTTTCTGTGGCCCTAAGTAACTTTTCTGTGTCCCTAAGTTACGTTTCTGTGTCCCTAAGTAACGATTCTGTGGCCCTAAGTAACGTTTCTGTGGCCCTAAGTAACGTTTCTGTGTCCCTAAGTAACGTTTCTCTGGCCCTAAGTAACGTTTCTCTGGCCCTAAGTAACGTTTCTGTGTCCCTAACTCTCTCCCTCAATACAGCCAGGTCTGCCTCTCTTGAATGACTGGAGGCAAATGGAGAATTCTAAAATGGCCGCAATTTATAGCTCGACCATTACACAGTGGTGGCTGGCTGGCTGCTGATTGGCTAATGCGATCACATGTCATGAATGAATGCATTATGGGTCAGCGCGCCTTGTCTGCGCGCCTTCCCAGAGATCCCCGCTCCATCGCCACACATGTCGCCGCCATTTTTGGAAAAATTTCGATTCGCGCATCTGAAGTCTGCTAATCTTCGGATTTGTCGCGAATCGAAATTTTCCTAATATTCGAAACGAATTCCACTTCGCCAAGTTCGATTCGCTCATCTCTAGTCAGGTGCGTCTTATGGAGCGAAAAATACGATAAGTGTGAAAATGTTTAACATTTGAAAATAGAATGTATGACATTCATTAGTAAATGCATTAGTTTCCTGATCATTTTGGAGAAACAGCAAAAAAAAAAAAAAAATAACAATTCTAATATAGGTGTACTATTTGTTACATTCTAAATATTCTCTTTTGCTAACACAAACTCCAATGCTATAAAGCCCACGCTTGTACGCCATCTAGCGAACATATCCGGTATTGCACCTAAAAATGTGCCAGACGGGATTCCACATTTACTAATAGCAAAGCAGAAGTTTGTCAATGAGATTACTAGACACCGCTCAGAAGACTGACAGGTCTTGATTGATTTAATTGAGTCTGCCTGAATGGTCAGAGTCTGCTAGTAGACTCATGTCTCAGGGCCATAATCTCCACTGAAGGAATCTCCATGGATCCTCAGAAAATCTCCGCCATCTTGGATTGGCCTGAACCTACTGACAAGAAAGGAGTCCAAAGATTTGTGGGCTTTGCCAACTTCTATCGGAAGTTTATCAAGGGCTTTTCAACCATTATTGCCCCTATTACTCAACTCACTCACCAGCATACACGTTTTCTCTGGAGCCAGGAAGCACAGACAGCCTTCGAGCAATTAAAAAAGCAATTGACATCTGCTCCTGTATTAAAACACCGGGAACCAACACTTCCCTTCATCCTGGAGGTGGACGCATCGGAGGTGGCCACAGGAGCTGTGCTCTCGCAACGCCAAGACCCAAAAGCTCTGCTCCATCAGGTAGCCTTTTGCTCCAGGAAACTAAGCCAAGCTGAAAGGCACTACGACGTAGGCGACGGAACTTCTGGCGATCAAAACAGCTTTCGAAGAATGGAGGTACCTATTGGAAGGAGCTATTCACCTGATTATGATCTTCATAGATCATAAGAATCTGGAATATTTAAGATTCGCCAAGTGCTTAAGACCACGGCAAGCTAGATGGGCCTTATATTTCTCCAGGTTATATTTTCATATCGCTTACCGCCCAGGATCCAAAAATGGGAAGGCAGATGCTCTATCCCATATGTTCCCGGATTCAGTTGAACCTTCGCCCCCCGATACCATCCTGTCTGCCCAAAATGTTTTGTTAATCCAGCCCCGTCTGAAGTTTTCGATTGAACAAGCCTCTGCACGGTGCGCCAAACCCGAACAGGACTCGTTAAGGAGGCAGAATGGCTTTCTTTGGCACCAGGATAAGATCTTTGTACCCCAGGAGGTAAGATCCCAAGTTTTCAAGACATTCCACGACCATCAACTTGCTGGTCACTTCGGAGCCTGAAAACAATGGAACTAATCCAGCGATCCTTTTGCTGGCCCAACTTAAGTCAAGACTGCAGAGCCTATGTAAAATTCTGCACAGTGTGTCTATTCAGCAAGGGAGACAAAACCAAGGCATGGGGGTTGCTGAGGCCCCTCTTCAGCAGACTTCGGATGCGCGAATCGAAATTTTCCAAAAATGGCGGCGACATGTGTGGCGACGGAGCGGGGATCTCTGGGAAGGTGCGCAGACAAGGCGCGCTGACCCATAATGCATTCATTCATGACATGTGATCGCATTAGCCAATCAGCAGCCAGCCAGCCAGCACTGTGTAATGGTCGAGCTATAAATTGCGGCCATCTTAGAATTCTCCATTAGCCTCCGGTCATTCAAGAGAGACAGACCTCTCTGTATTAGGGACAGAGTTAGGGCCAAAGAGACTTTAGGGCCACAGAATCGTTACTTAGGGACACAGAATTGTTACTCAGGGACACAGAATTGTTACTCGGGGACACAGAACTGTTACTCAGGGACACAGAATTGTTACTCAGGGACAGACACAGAATTGTTACTCAGGGACACAGAATTGTTACTGAGGGACACAGAATTGTTACTGAGGGACACAGAATTGTTACTCAGGGACACAGAACTGTTACTCAGGGACACAGAATTGTTACTCAGGGACAGACACAGAATTGTTTCTGAGGGACACAGAATTGTTACTGAGGGACACAGAATTGTTACTGAGGGACACAGAATTGTTACTCAGGGACAGACACAGAATTGTTACTGAGGGACACATAATTGTTACTGAGGGACACAGAATTGTTACTCAGGGACACATAATTGTTACTCAGGGACACAGAATTATTACTCAGGGACACAGAACTGTTACTCAGGGACACAGAATTGTTACTAAGGGACACAGAACTGTTACTCAGGGACACAGAATTGTTACTCAGGGACAGACACAGAATTGTTACTGAGGGACACAGAATTGTTACTCAGGGACAGACACAGAAATGTTACTGAGGGACACAGAATTGTTACTGAGGGACACAGAATTGTTACTCAGGGACACAGAACTGTTACTCAGGGACACAGAATTGTTACTCAGGGACACAGAACTGTTACTCAGGGACTCAGAATTGTTACTCAGGGACAGACACATAATTGTTACTGAGGGACACAGAATTGTTACTGAGGGACACAGAATTGTTACTCAGGGACAGACACAGAATTGTTACTGAGGGACACAGATTTGTTACTGAGGGACACAGAATTGTTACTCAGAGACACAGCATTGTTACTCAGGGACACAGAATTGTTACTCTGGGACACAGAACTGTTACTCAGGGACACAGAACTGTTACTCAGGGACACAGAATTGTTACTCAGGGACAGACACAGAATTGTTACTGAGGGACACAGAATTGTTACTCAGGGACAGACACAGAATTGTTACTGAGGGACACAGAATTGTTACTGAGGGACACAGAATTGTTACTCAGGGACACAGAATTGTTACTCAAGGACACAGAATCGTTACTCAGGGACACAGAATCGTTACTGAGGGACACAGAATTGTTACTGAGGGACACAGAATTGTTACTCAGGGACACAGAATTGTTACTCAGGGACACAGAACTGTTACTCAGGGACACAGAATTGTTACTCAGGGACACAGAACTGTTACTCAGGGACACAGAATTGTTACTCAGGGACAGACACAGAATTGTTACTGAGGGACACAGAATTGTTACTGAGGGACACAGAATTGTTACTGAGGGACACAGAATTGTTACTGAGGGACACAGAATTGTTACTCAGGGACAGACACAGAATTGTTACTGAGGGACACAGAATTGTTACTGAGGGACACAGAATTGTTACTTAGGGACACAGAACTGTTACTCAGGGACACAGAACTGTTACTCAGGGACACAGAATTGTTACTCAGGGACACAGAATTGTTACTCAGGGACACAGAACTGTTACTCAGGGACACAGAATTGTTACTCAGGGACAGACACAGAATTGTTACTGAGGTACACAGAATTGTTACTGAGGGACACAGAATTGTTACTGCGGGACACAGAATTGTTACTCAGGGACAGACACAGAATTGTTACTGAGGGACACAGAATTGTTACTGAGGGACACAGAATTGTTACTGAGGGACACAGAATTGTTACTCAGGGACACAGAATCGTTACTGAGGGACAGAGAATTGTTACTCAGGGACACAGAATTGTTACTCAGGGACACAGAATTGTTACTCAGGGACACAGAATCGTTACTCAGGGACACAGAATTGTTACTCAGGGACACAGAATTGTTACTCAGGGACACAGAATCGTTACTCAGGGACACAGAATTGTTGAATTAAAGAGTATGTCAGACAACACGCAGAGGAGTGGCAGAGGAGGCAATGTTTCAGGAGCGAGCAGACGTGGCAGCAGAGGAAGGGGTCGAGGCAGCACTAGTCGCAGCCAGAGGCCAGTGCTCCCGGTGTCATCCAGCGGTCGTGTCTCCACCGACAACCCTGCCGTCATCGATTGGTTGGCTCGGTCGTCTTCCTCTTCCCAGGTCACCTCTGACACCTACAGCCAACGGTCGGTGGGTACGTCAGACACAACCGTTAGTTGGCATGGCCCGGGAGCAAGCCCACTGAAATCACGTGTCCACTACCTGCCCCTGTCCTTTGGTGTTCCCTCACCAAGCGAAGTATCGCATGCTGTGGGCTCAGCCCCACTGTACAGTGAGGAAGAGCTAACAGAGGGCGGTCAGGAACGGGGGGAGACATCCGCCTCTTCAGCAGCCAGGCGAAGAAGTACTGGCGAGGAGAGTGGCTCAGTAGCCGGTCTAGAGACAGGTCTGTCTCCTGACCCACACGCAGCCGAGGGGGCTAGTAGTGAGGCGGAGACCCTAATTGATGATGATGAGGCTGATCGCACTTGGCAGCCTCGTCGTCATCAGGCTATTGCTTCCGCATCATCAGGAGAAGAGCGTGCCAGCTTGGCAGCGAGCAAAACAGTCGGTGGGTTGCCCAGGAGGCAGCAGGGTCGCAGCAGTGTCAGTGGAGGCAAACGGCCACGGAGTAGAGCACCAGCTCCACTGCAGCCTACCACCACGGCCAGTAGTGGTGCCGGTGTGCACGGAGGAAGTAGCAGTCAGCCAGTGAGGAGTAGCGGGGGCAAAGTTTCCTACTCGGCGGTGTGGCAATTTTTCGTCAAGCCGCCCGAGGAAGTAAACGTAGCCGTATGTCGACTATGTGGCCAGAAAGTCAAGCGTGGCCAGGGGGCCCATGTTGGGACTACAGCGTTGCGTCAGCATATGCAGCGTCGCCATTTGGTGGCCTGGGAAAACCGTGATAAAGATACGGCGGTTCTGCCTGCCCCAGCCCCCGCTCCATCACCCGCTCCGTTACTTGCTCCGTCACCCGACGTCAATCGCCCTCTATCAGCCAGTCAAGGCTCCAACACCTCTGCTGAGGGGAGTTGTCGCTCGTTGGCATCTTCCGCTCGTTCAGATGCTCCTTCTCCTGCTACTCCTCTTCACGGATTCCGTCAGCAGTCTTTCTTGGAATCCGTTTCCAAGAGACAACAGTTTGCGAGCACGCACCCGACGGTGCAAAAGCTGAACGTCCTCCTGTCCAAGTTGCTGGTGCTGCAGTCCCTCCCTTTCCAAGTGGTGGACTCAGCACCTTTCCGAGAAATGATGGCTTGTGCCGCGCCGCGGTGGAGAGTGCCAAGCCGGCATTTCTTCGCCAAAAAGGCAGTGCCAGCCCTGCATTCACATGTAGAAGAGATGGTGGGCCAGTCTTTGAGCATGTCGGTCTCTGCCAAAGTGCACGGCAGCGCCGAAGTGTGGAGCTGTAACAACGGTCAGGGACAGTACATGTCATTTACGGCCCACTGGGTGAACGTGGTGCCGGCACAGCCGCACCAGCAACTTGGACAGGTCACGCCGCTTTTGCCTCCACGTTTGCATGTCGTTGGTCCAGAAAAGATGTCCGCCTCTACCACCTCTTCTTCCGCCGTGTCCTCAGCCACCACCCCCGTGCCAAGTCCCATTACCCGACCGGCATATCACATGTGCAGGGCGCAACGGTGTCACGCTGTGCTGCACCTGGTATGCCTTGGCAAACGTAGTCACACAGGGGAGGAACTTCTGAGTGTAATGAACAGAGAAATCGACAGATGGCTGTCTCCGCGCAAACTGAAAATCGGAACCATGTTGACCGACAACGGAAAGAACATGGTGTCTGCTCTGCGTCAAGGAAGGTTGTGCCATGTGCCATGCATGGCTCACGTGTTCAATCTGGTTGTCAAGCGGTTCCTAAAATCCACGATCCCACTGCAAGACATCCTTAAAATGTCACGTAAACTTTGCATGCATTTCAGCCATTCCTACACCGCAAAGCACCCCCTCCTTGAGCTGCAGCGGCAGAACGGAATTCCACAGCATCGCCTGATCTGCGACGTTGCAACAAGGTGGAATTCAACCCTACATATGTTAGACCGCCTTTACGAACAGCGAAAGGCCATCACCGATTTCCTGATGTTACAAGCGGATAAAGGTACTCCCCTGTGTAACTTAGATGTCAGCCATTGGCAGCTCATGCGTGACACCTGCCGCTTGCTCAGGCCCTTTGAGGAGGCCACGCTATTCGTGAGTCGGCAGGACTATGGGATGAACGACGTCATTCCTCTGTTGCACGTCCTGGAACAAATGCTGTTAACAATGGCTGGTCAGGGTGCGGTAGACGTGGCGCACAGATCTCAACGCCACATGACCCCTGTGGGGGCAGGACAGGAAGAAGAGGAGGAGGTAGAGGAGGACATTGGTGCTCAGGAATTATTGAGTGAAATGGGTGGTTTTTCCACTCAGCGGACAGGAGTGGAGGAGCATCTGGTAGAGGAGGAGGAGACAGAGGACCCAGACGCACCGTGGCAGTATGCTGTGGAGATGGAGGCAGGGAGTCCCTCGCATTCCTTGGCACAAATGGCCCATAGCATGCTCGGTTGCTTGCGTAGCGACAGCTGAATAATAACCATCAGACAGAGGGATGACTTTTGGCTGTCCACCTTGTTGGACCCTCGCTACCGTTCAAAAATGGTGGCCTTTTTCACACCTGCTGAGAGGGAGGCCAAAATAACGTACTATAAAAACCACCTATGTAGTCAGTTGGTCTCTGCCTTTCTGCGCCAACGTCCATCCTCAGACACTGTGGGCCCTGTGCGCTCACGTTCTGCTGCCATGGCAGCAGGGGAGGGGTGGGGTGGTAGGAGCAGTGGCAGCTCCACCAGCAGCGGCTGCCTCAGTCTGCAGTCGATGATGAGTAGCTTTCTTCACCAGCGCAGTGAGGAAACTAATAACCAGCCGCAGCAGCAGCAGCATCAGGTGGACCTGGAGCAGGACCTCAAACAACAGGCTTGGGCCTACTTGGACAGCACCCTGCCAACCGAGGTAGACAATCCCCTTGACTACTGGGCAACGAAACTTGACCTTTGGCCCCAACTAGCTGAATTTGCCCTTGAAAGGCTGTCATGCCCGGCCAGTAGCGTGGCATCGGAGCGCGTGTTTAGTGCGGCAGGAGGTATTGTAACTCCGCGGAGGACACGACTGTCCACCCAAAGTGTGGAGAGACTCACGTTTGTGAAAATGAATCAGGCGTGGATTAGTCTGGATTTCAAACCACCAGTTCCTGACACAACTGACTAAATCCGCCATGAATCATGCCCCAAACATGTTATTATTTTTAACATAGTCCTCTGTATGGCCTTCAATTTAAGCTGCTTACGCTTCGCCACTCTGCCATGGGCCACTGTACCGCCTCCTCTTGCTGCTGCCAGGTCCAGAGTGTCTCATGGGTCCCTGTACGGCCTCCCATTGCTGCTGTCTCCATCGCCACACTCTGCCATGTGCCACTTTCAGGTCTCCTCACACTGCTGGTGGGTTCCATTTTGTCATAGGGTGCTGGCAGATTACGGGCCTCCCATTGCTGCTGCCAGGCCCGTAATCTGCCATGGGCCCCCGTACCGACTCCTCATGCTGCTGCCAGGCCCGTAATCTGTCATGGGCCCCTGTACCGCCTCCTCATGCTGCTGCCAGGTCCAAAGTGTCTCATGGGTCCCTGTACGGCCTCCCATTGCTGCTGTCTCCATCGCCACACTCTGCCATATGCCACTTTCAGGTCTCCTCACACTGCTGGTGGGTTCCATTTTGTCATAGGGTGCTGGCAGATTACGGGCCTCCCATTGCTGCTGCCACGCCCGTAATCTGCCATGGGCCCCCGTACCGACTCCTCATGCTGCTGCCAGGTCCAGAGTGTCTCATGAGTCCCTGTACGGCCTCCCATTGCTGCTGTCTCCATCGCCACACTCTGCCATGTGCCACTTTCAGGTCTCCTCACACTGCTGGTGGGTTCCATTTTGTCATAGGGTGCTGGCAGATTACGGGCCTCCCATTGCTGCTGCCAGGCCCGTAATCTGCCATGGGCCCCCGTACCGACTCCTCATGCTGCTGCCAGGCCCGTAATCTGCCATGGGCCCCCGTACCGCCTCCTCATGCTGCTGCCAGGTCCAGAGTGTCTCATGGGTCCCTGTACGGCCTCCCATTGCTGCTGTCTCCATCGCCACACTCTGCCATGTGCCACTTTCAGGTCTCCTCACACTGCTGGTGGGTTTCATTTTGTCATAGGGTGCTGGCAGATTACGGGCCTCCCATTGCTGCTGCCACGCCCGTAATCTGCCATGGGCCCCCGTACCGACTCCTCATGCTGCTGCCAGGTCCAGAGTGTCTCATGAGTCCCTGTACGGCCTCCCATTGCTGCTGTCTCCATCGCCACACTCTGCCATGTGCCACTTTCAGGTCTCCTCACACTGCTGGTGGGTTCCATTTTGTCATAGGGTGCTGGCAGATTACGGGCCTCCCATTGCTGCTGCCAGGCCCGTAATCTGCCATGGGCCCCCGTACCGACTCCTCATGCTGCTGCCAGGCCCGTAATCTGCCATGGGCCCCCGTACCGCCTCCTCATGCTGCTGCCAGGTCCAGAGTGTCTCATGGGTCCCTGTACGGCCTCCCATTGCTGCTGTCTCCATCGCCACACTCTGCCATGTGCCACTTTCAGGTCTCCTCACACTGCTGGTGGGTTCCATTTTGTCATAGGGTGCTGGCAGATTACGGGCCTCACATTGCTGCTGCCAGGCCCGTAATCTGCCATGGGCCCCCGTACCGCCTCCTCATGCTGCTGCCAGGTCCAGAGTCTCTCATGGGTCCCTGTACGGCCTCCCATTGCTGCTGTCTCCATCGCCACACTCTGCCATGTGCCACTTTCAGGTCTCCTCACACTGCTGGTGGGTTCCATTTTGTCATAGGGTGCTGGCAGATTACGGGCCTCCTATTGCTGCTGCCAGGCCCGTAATCTGCCATGGGCCCCCGTACCGCCTCCTCATGCTGCTGCCAGGTCCAGAGTGTCTCATTGGTCCCTGTACGGCCTCCCATTGCTGCTGTCTCCATCGCCACACTCTGCCATGTGCCACTTTCAGGTCTCCTCACACTGCTGGTGGGTTCCATTTTGTCATAGGGTGCTGGCAGATTACGGGCCTCCCATTGCTGCTGCCAGGCCCGTAATCTGTCATGGGCCCCTGTACCGCCTCCTCATGCTGCTTCCAGGCCCGTAATCTGTCATGGGTCCCTGTACGGCCTCCCATTGCTGCTGTCTCCATCGCCACACTCTGCCATGTGCCACTTTCAGGTCTCCTCACACTGCTGGTGGGTTCCATTTTGTCATAGGGTACTGGCAGATTACGGGCCTCCCATTGCTGCTGCCAGGCCCGTAATCTGCCATGGGCCCCCGTACCGCCTCCTCATGCTGCTGCCAGGTCCAGAGTCTCTCATGGGTCCCTGTACGGCCTCCCATTGCTGCTGTCTCCATCGCCACACTCTGCCATGTGCCACTTTCAGGTCTCCTCACACTGCTGGTGGGTTCCATTTTGTCATAGGGTGCTGGCAGATTACGGGCCTCCTATTGCTGCTGCCAGGCCCGTAATCTGCCATGGGCCCCCGTACCGCCTCCTCATGCTGCTGCCAGGTCCAGAGTGTCTCATTGGTCCCTGTACGGCCTCCCATTGCTGCTGTCTCCATCGCCACACTCTGCCATGTGCCACTTTCAGGTCTCCTCACACTGCTGGTGGGTTCCATTTTGTCATAGGGTGCTGGCAGATTACGGGCCTCCCATTGCTGCTGCCAGGCCCGTAATCTACCATGGGCCCCCGTACTGCCTCCTCATGCTGCTGCCAGGTCCAGAGTGTCTCATGGGTCCCTGTTCGGCCTCCCATTGCTGCTGTCTCCATCGCCACACTCTGCCATGTGCCACTTTCAGGTCTCCTCACACTGCTGGTGGGTTCCATTTTGTCATAGGGTGCTGGCAGATTACGGGCCTCCCATTGCTACTGCCAGGCCCGTAATCTGCCATGGGCCCCCGTACCGCCTCCTCATGCTGCTGCCAGGTCCAGAGTGTCTCATGGGTCCCTGTTCGGCCTCCCATTGCTGCTGTCTCCATCGCCACACTCTGCCATGTGCCACTTTCAGGTCTCCTCACACTGCTGGTGGGTTCCATTTTGTCATAGGGTGCTGGCAGATTACGGGCCTCCCATTGCTACTGCCAGGCCCGTAATCTGCCATGGGCCCCCGTACCGCCTCCTCATGCTGCTGCCAGGTCCAGAGTGTCTCATGGGTCCCTGTACGGCCTCCCATTGCTGCTGTCTCTATCGCCACACTCTGCCATGTGCCACTTTCAGGTCTCCTCACACTGCTGGTGGGTTCCATTTTGTCATAGGGTGCTGGCAGATTACGGGCCTCCCATTGCTGCTGCCAGGCCCGTAATCTGTCATGGGCCCCTGTACCGCCTCCTCATGCTGCTGCCAGGCCCGTAATCTGTCATGGGTCCCTGTACGGCCTCCCATTGCTGCTGTCTCCAGCGCCACACTCTGCCATGTGCCACTTTCAGGTCTCCTCACACTGCTGGTGGGTTCCATTTTGTCATAGGGTGCTGGCAGATTACGGGCCTCCCATTGCTGCTGCCAGGCCCGTAATCTGCCATGGGCCCCTGTACCGCCTCCTCATGCTGCTGCCAGGTCCAGAGTGTGTCATGGGTCCCTGTACGGCCTCCCATTGCTGCTGTCTCCATCGCCACACTCTGCCATGTGCCACTTTCAGGTCTCCTCACACTGCTGGTGGGTTCCATTTTGTCATAGGGTACTGGCAGATTACGGGCCTCCCATTGCTGCTGCCAGGCCCGTAATCTGTCATGGGCCCCTGTACCGCCTCATCATGCTGCTGCCAGGCCCTTAATCTGTCATGGGCCCCTGTACCGCCTCCTCATGCTGCTGCCAGGCCCGTAATCTGTCATGGGTCCCTGTACGGCCTCCCATTGCTGCTGTCTCCATCGCCACACTCTGCCATGTGCCACTTTCAGGTCTCCTCACACTGCTGGTGGGTTCCATTTTGTCATAGGGTGCTGGCAGATTACGGGCCTCCCATTGCTGCTGCCAGGCCCGTAATCTGTCATGGGCCCCTGTACCGCCTCCTCATGCTGCTGCCAGGCCCGTAATCTGTCATGGGTCCCTGTACGGCCTCCCATTGCTGCTGTCTCCATCGCCACACTCTGCCATGTGCCACTTTCAGGTCTCCTCACACTGCTGGTGGGTTCCATTTTGTCATAGGGTGCTGGCAGATTACGGGCCTCCCATTGCTGCTGCCACGCCCGTAATCTGTCATGGGCCCCTGTACCGCCTCCTCATGCTGCTGCCAGGTCCAGAGTGTCCCATGGGTCCCTGTACGGCCCCCCATTGCTGCTGTCTCCATCGCCACACTCTGCCATGTGCCACTTTCAGGTCTCCTCACACTGCTGGTGGGTTCCATTTTGTCATAGGGTGCTGGCAGATTACGGGCCTCCCATTGCTGCTGCCAGGCCCGTAATCTGCCATGGGCCCACGTACCGACTCCTCATGCTGCTGCCAGGCCCGTAATCTGTCATGGGCCCCTGTACCGCCTCCTCATGCTGCTGCCAGGTCCAGAGTGTCTCATGGGTCCCTGTACGGCCTCCCATTGCTGCCGTCTCCATCGCCACACTCTGCCATGTGCCACTTTCAGGTCTCCTCACACTGCTGGTGGGTTCCATTTTGTCATAGGGTGCCGGCAGATTACGGGCCTCCCATTGCTGCTGCCAGGCCCGTAATCTGCCATGGGCCCCCGTACCGACTCCTCATGCTGCTGCCAGGCCCGTAATTTGTCATGGGCCCCTGTACCGCCTCCTCATGCTGCTGCCAGGTCCAGAGTGTCTCATGGGTCCCTGTACGGCCTCCCATTGCTGCTTTCTCCATCGCCACACTCTGCCATGTGCCACTTTCAGGTCTCCTCACACTGCTGGTGGGTTCCATTTTGTCATAGGGTGCTGTATGGCCTCCCATTGCTGCTGCCTCCACCGCCACACTGTGGCTCCACACTCTGGTTTTGGCCCCGTGACTGCCCAAATGAGTGAAGTGTGCGGTGATTCTAAGATCGACGGCACTCATCTGCATGTCATACTGACTGACAGTATTATTTCTCTTCCCCAGCAGACTCCAAGGGCATTTAAATTAAAGGTACAGTGTTCTGCACTAATATAAAGGCTCTCTGAAGCCTAGAAACACCCTTTTTATAAGTTAAATTCGCAGCGAATATATTCGCCTCGAATCGAATTTATTCCTCGAATTCGCCGAATCAGCCGAATCGAATTTTTGAATACTTCGCTCATCTCTATTCAGGATCTCTGTTTTTGTTGGGTTAATTTTTAGATTTGATAGTTCACCATATTCCTTCAGGGTCTTCATTATACTTGGTAGTGTTATCCGGGGGTTGCCTACATAAAACAATAGGTCGTCCGCAAAGGCCGCTACTTTATGTTCTGTATTTTCTATCTGGATTCCCTTTACCGCTCCACTATTCCTTATTATTGACAACAGGGGTTCCAATGTCAAAACATACAACAAGGTGGACAATGGGCAGCCCTGTCTTGTTCCATTGGACATCCCAATGGATTCTCCCCATTTACCGTGATGATTGCGGTGGGCTCCCTATATAATTTACAGATCCACACACGCATTCTCTCTCCAATCCCCAACACTTCTAAGTTGTCCATCATAAAGCCCCAGTCCACTCTATCAAACGCCTTTTCGGCATCTATTGACAAGAGCACCACCGGGGCTTTCCCTTTTCTACTTTTCTGAATAAGCATTAAAGTTCTCAACCCGTTATCTCTACCCTCTCTCCCTGGGACAAAGCCCACCTGATCTCCATGGATCCATTCAGGCATTAGGTCTTTCAGCCTGTTTGCTAGAACCTTTGCGTACAACTTGGTATCAGTGTTCAATAATGAAATTGGTCTGTAGCTAGAGCACTGAGAAGGATCTTTTCCCTCCTTATGAATGAGAACGACATGGGCCTGAAGGGATTCCCTCCTCCCCTCCATCCCACCTCCCAAGTCATTCATATACTTCTTCAACTTCGGTAACAGTAATTCACTAAATTTTTTATAGTACTTAACTGTATAACCATCCGGGCCTGGGCTTTTCCCACCCCCTGTACTTCTTAATGCTGCTTCTATTTCTTCCTGGGAAATTTCCGCATCCAAGGAGTTCAATTGTGTTTCACTGAGCTTTGGTAATCCCGCATTTTTTAAATATATCATCCTTTTTTCGTTAATACCTTCTCTAATTTCTTTTGGTGAACCTTGGTGACTAATGTTATACAACTTTCTATAATACTCCGTGAATACTTTAATAATTTCTTTAGTTGAGTGGACCAACTCCCCCTTAGGACTTTTTATCTTTTCTATATAATTCCTGTTTTTCTTCTTATTCAGGGCTCTCATTAAGTATTTTCCTGGTCTATCTCCCCATCTATATCTTTCACTTAATACTTTGTTATATACTCTTCTCCTCTCCTCTTCCATCAATCTCTCTAACTCAATATATAAGAAAACAAGCATGCAGCGCTCCTATATGATATGAGGTAAACAAAATACCAAACACATGTATGTTACTTCGAATTTAAGATATATGCATATAAATGTGCAAAATAGTGCATAACGCATGTAGCTATATATCGCCGAGCATGGATAAGTTCATGAATGGATTTCCCAAGTTACAACGTGAAGATGAGTGACAGTCTGTTTATAGCAAACATCAAAATATTCGTGACATCAGATGGTGAAGAAATGAGAAAAATATGCACTAACCAGATAGCGCTATAAAAACGCATGTAGATGATGAAATCATCTAGGTGTGAGCATCTGGACCCAGGTGTTCTGATTATGGCAACATCTGTCGCAGCATTACAACAGGATTTCCAAATGGCAGAGCTATGATTGAAGACCACCGGAGGGAGCCAGCAACCAGGATCTCTTCAGACCAGGTATCCCAAAGTATATAGTATGTTCGCCGACCACCAGGGGCAGAAAGAGCTCAGAAGAATATCCAATAGTTTCCTTGGGGAAAGTTGGCTCAAGCAGAATATAGCTATTCGGAAATCAATTTTCAAGATCTAACACTTTTTATCGAAGAAAACACTATTTTAACTAAAAGTTTTTTTAAAAAAACAGATTGGAATGGTTTCATTCCAAAAAACAGCTGCCATCACCCAAGATGGCTGAATGGGATTCCGAAAGGCCAGTTTCTGCGGATACGCAGAAATTGCAATAAATTGGAGGACTATAACGTTCAAGCCAACATACTCAAATCACGCTTTGTGGAAAAAGGATACGATAGCGGTATCCTAGAGAAAGAAATTGAAGAGGTGGGTAACCTAGATAGAGAGAATCTCTTCATTCCCAAAGATAAACAGTACAACAATAGATTTTGTCCCTTCATCACTCAGTTTTCCGTCCAGTATAAAAAGGTCTCCAGAATCATCAAGAAACACTGGCCCATACTAAAAAATGATCCCGTACTGGGAGAGGTTTTACCGGCACATCCGGAAATTATGTTCCGCAAAGCCCCCCAGTTGAGAAATATGTTAGCACCAAATGTTGTTGACTCCCCCAGACAACTCTCTTTTAATTTTAACCAAAATCGAAAAGGCTTTTATCCTTGCAATCGCTGTATGCTATGCACACATAACGGGATTCACAAAAAACCAATTAAGAGTTTTAGATCAAATGCCACTGGGAAAACCTACGAGGTCCAAACGGTTATAACATGTTATAGTACTCATGT
The DNA here is from genome assembly GCF_062004578.1 of Staurois parvus. NCBI lineage: Eukaryota > Metazoa > Chordata > Amphibia > Anura > Ranidae > Staurois > Staurois parvus. The sequence goes on from NW_028318936.1 coordinate 324,788, forward strand.
TGTCTACCTACTCGAATGTAGCTGTGGAAAACAATACATCGGTAGGACCACCAGACGTCTGCGAGACAGACTTAGGGAACACCTAACGAATATTAAAATAGGATATAAAGATCACTCTGTGTCTATGCATTTCCGTAATGTACACAATAAAAATCCACACAATCTTAAATTTATGGGAATCGACACGGTCAACAGTCATTGGAGAGGCATTTTCAAAAAACGAGCAGTATCGCGGTTAGAAACGAAATGGATATACCTACTGCGAACCTCAACACCATCAGGCCTCAACATAGAATGGGATATCAACTGCTTTATAGACACTAGCTGAGAACAAGAGTATCATATAGGATCCAGCATAGAGCCACAATATACAGTTTTAACATATATTTATTATGTCATGCTATGCATTGCCAACTTTCACAACATATCTTGAACAGTAATAATGGAGTGCAACACTTAATCTGACCCCTAGGGGTGAACTCTGGGGGCTAATCATTATATCATGTACCCATTACTGAAGAGTAACAAAACGCAAGTACGGTCATGACGACAGTCATGACAGGTCCTCTTTGCTATTTGATATTTTTTGTCACTAGTTTTATGTACACCATTTCATCAGGTCTATTCGGGTTGGGATATACAATTTACTCTTATGAAATTACTATTAATCTTACAGATCGAATTTTATATTTTATGATTATTATTTAATTATTTTATGCCCATATTATAAGTGTGTTTTATCATATATAAACTTTGGTCCACATTTTTAACTAGTATTATGAATTTAGTATGTTTTGTAATAAGTTTTATACTGTTGTGGTGTGTAATATTGATTATTTGTAGGAATATATACATGTTTGGGAAGAAAACGCTGGCACCTGTAGTTCCACGGAACTGCAAAAATAAGAGATCCCCTTACTAAGCAAACAGGTGATTATTTTGAGTAATATCCCTGTTATAAGCTTATACTTCCCCAGCCATCCATCTCTAGGATGTATATATTGCTCTCTGTCACTAAACATGCACATCGATATATGTCATTAGTACTGCAATACTGTGCTTTCAGCATGGGAGAGATGTGATAGTAGAGTGACTACCTGTAAACTCTGGCTGAACACTTCCCATGTCTGCATATAGAAGCCTCAATACACATTGAGCTTCAATAAAATGGCCGCCGCGGGTGCGAACTGCGCATGCGCGAATCGACAAGCGCGAACTGCGCATGCGCGAACGGCGGGAACGCCGATTACATTCAAATGTGTTCCCATATATATACCTGTCCAGTCACTGAGGGGGCCAGCTTTCTTTGAGAATGTGCTTGGCACGAAACATGTTAGAAAGCTGCCCTCAGTGACTTTCTATCCACGTGGACCCCTTCTGTCTGGCCAGTGGGCCTTTGTTTGCATATCATGTGAGTTATATTTTATCATTTCTCTGATAATCCTGAATAAAGTAATGCTGCACTTAGATATTTTTGTCCTCTGGCTCTTTTCTGCTTGAGCCAACTTTCCCCAAGGAAACTATTGGATATTCTTCTGAGCTCTTTCTGCCCCTGGTGGTCGGCGAACATACTATATACTTTGGGATACCTGGTCTGAAGAGATCCTGGTTGCTGGTTCCCTCCGGTGGTCTTCAATCATAGCTCTGCCATTTGGAAATCCTGTTGTAATGCTGCGACAGATGTTGCCATAATCAGAACACCTGGGTCCAGATGCTCACACCTAGATGATTTCATCATCTACATGCGTTTTTATAGCGCTATCTGGTTAGTGCATATTTTTCTCATTTCTTCACCATCTGATGTCACGAATATTTTGATGTTTGCTATAAACAGACTGTCACTCATCTTCACGTTGTAACTTGGGAAATCCATTCATGAACTTATCCATGCTCGGCGATATATAGCTACATGCGTTATGCACTATTTTGCACATTTATATGCATATATCTTAAATTCGAAGTAACATACATGTGTTTGGTATTTTGTTTACCTCATATCATATAGGAGCGCTGCATGCTTGTTTTCTTATAAATTGATGTCATCCCAAGAGGTTTTCTGAGGTTTCACCCTTTTATGCTAAGCTGCTCCACTACACAGATCTAGCGCTTGTTTGTCTTAGATATTTGTTTAATCTCTCTAACTCGTCTTTTTTATCCATTAACTTCTGTCTTGTTTCTATTGTTGTTTTCTTCTTATGTATCTGCTCCAAGTCCAGGATTTCCTTTAGGAGTCCACTAACCCTCTCTCTTCTTTCTTTTTTCTTCCTTGCTCCCATCGCAATCAAGATTCCTCTAATATATACCTTATGGCTTTCCCATACTGTAGCTGTCGATACTTCCTCTGTCTCATTCTCCTTGAAATATACCTTAATCTCTTCCCTGATCTTCTGCGCAATATCCTCATCCAAGAGAAGAGCCTCATTTAACCTCCATCCTAAGCCTCCCGTCCACCTTCTTCCCCATCCTATTTTCATTATGACAAGGGCATGATCCGAGAAAGTTCTTGTCTCTATTTCTATTTTAACCAGCAGTTCAATGAGTTTATGATCTATTAAAATGTAATCCAGTCTCGAGTATATCTCATGTGCATTAGAGAAGAAGGTATAGTCTCTGTCTTTCATATGCAATATTCTCCAGGTGTCCACCAGTTGGTACTCGTGGATCGCCTTCTTCAAAGCTCTCAGAGACCTACCCCCCTCTCTCTGCACAAGGGAGGTTGCATCCTTTTGTGGGTCCATACA